>NC_083332.1:56394566-56707314 GCF_963455315.2 Globicephala melas | reverse complement strand
CAGATTTTTTTCATGGTGTTTGGATGGCCTGTCTTGCTACACTGCCCCTTTCCTGGCCTTTTGGTTAGAGAAAGAGTAGGTCTTTCTTAGGGATTTTTTTTTTTTTTTTTTGGTCTGCACCTATTAATTTTCCAGCTTTGCTGGCTTCTCCTGAACCCAGTCCAGGATATATGAGAAAAAGAAAACCCAAGGAACTCCACTGCCATGTCTTAGGTCTGAAGATTCCTAGCTGGTCTACTTTCCCCCTCCACCTTTCAGAGTCCTCTTTTGTTTCTTTTATGGATAATGTTCAAAGGTTGTTTGTTTAAGTATGTGTGTGTGTATATATATATATATATATATACCATAGTCTGCCCTCCATATCCATGGCTCCACATCTGCAGATTCAACCAACTGGGATCATCATGTAGTACTGTAATATTTACTGAAAAAAAAATCCGTGTATAAGTGGAGATGCACAGTGAAAACCCGTGTTGTTCAAGGGTCAACTGCATATATATATTCACTCTACCTCTAGGGTAATGTACCATGGCTATTTTAAAACATACACACAACATTAAAAGTACAAAAAATTTTTTAAGTAATTTGAAACAAAATTCTATGGATCCCCTTGTGTACCATACTGGGAACCACTGCTTGTATTCCATTTGAAAAGCAAGGAGAGAAGGGCCTCCCTCCTGCAACTGGCCCTTGGATTCCACTGTGTTCCACAGACACCCCACTGGAGCCTGTTCCTGTGATGTTCAGACATGTGCTCCTTCTGTGTGGCTCCTGCGCAGATCATGAGGAGAAGCTGCAGGTGTGACCCTCTGCCCTGCAGGGCGCCTAGAGAGGGTTGGACAGGCTTAATGTACCCTAGTAAACAACCAGTTATGTTGATAAACAAGACCCTGAAAGGGACACTAATCAATCACAGAAGGCTTTATGTGGTGACTCTTTCTACATAATGCTCCATGGGTAGCTGTAGTTTTAAGTACTCAAAAAAAATCAGAAAATCTATTCCCAAGCTTGGGTCCTGCTGAGTTTCTGTGGCCTCCAGCAGCTCAGCCTGTTCTTCAAGGGTGGTGTCAGTGCTGCTGCAACATTTTGCATCTTTAAACGGCCTTAAGTGAAGGCAAAGGAGGCTGCCACCTATGGGGCAGGATTTCACGTTAAAATAGAAGACTTCATGGCTTCAAACTGCTGCCTCTACTCTACTTCAAAGGCCTGAAAAACTTGCCTTCCCTCCCTCCCCTCCCTTACACACTCACTGGTATATAAGTACATACCTACATTTAGCATGTTTATTGAGCTTCTACTCTATATCAGACAACATCGCTAAGCACAGCATTGAGAGAAACCAAATCTGACACAATCCTATTATGAGCTAGTGGGAGAGGGATTCTTCTGCTGAAGCTCTGTTGCTTTAACTTATGGATGGCAAATACACGGCACATATGCTACACCTCTCCTCATGCACAGCAGACATCACTAGTCAAACATGTCATCATGTACCACTGAGCCTGCATTTGGCCTCAGATTCCTTCTCAACACACTTTTCCCTGGAATCACTACCAATCAAAAACAGTTGGTCCACAAGATGGGATGTATTTGCCATCTCCAAATGAAGTCTTTGTTCTCTGCTCCAGCTCTGCTCCCATTTGGATCCTTTGGATGGTTCCTGGAGAACAAAGAGCATCCATGTTCCTGAGACTCGGGGCTTATTATCTGGAAATGCTCTGATTAGTGGAAGACTTGGTGTGCACTTGATTATGCTTAATGTGAATCCTCCTCATAAACTGACATAATTTTAAATCAGGGAAGCAGAACATCTCTAATGCAGTGTTGTCCCTTCTTCTACCAACACATTATCATGAAGTAAATTACAAACTTGAGAACAAAGTTGACATTTAATGAATGTTTTCTTTAAAAAGGAAAAACTGTCCATGTGCACATTTGCAGGCTCCCTTGGGAAAGTCTTACTTTGTCCCAGGTTCCAAGATCTCATAGATAACCCAGCAAGTGAGAAATGAGCAATTCCATGTCTCACACATGTACCTTCCCTTGGCCCTGGGCTGGCTTGTTTTGTCTATAGTTGGGCTGTAGAATCGCACAAGTCACCCTAATGGCAATTCCAGCACTGCTTTCTCTGGAGAGAAGTATGTCTTTGTGGTCTGCTCATATGGAATGGAACTGCAGGAAACACAAATTTGAAGCAAAACTCTGAAATGAATTTATTTAACTCTTCTTAGGAATAGTCTATTCTCATTATTCACAGTACTTAACGTTTTATAAAATCACCACGAATACTGTATAAGTAAATACTGAGCCACTGCTCCTAGAGGAAATACAGAGCTAGGTTCCTGCAAGCCTCTGGTCATAAATTTTAGTCAACCAATTACGTTACAAACTTGTTTTATGTGTGGTTATATTTAAAGACACCTTGTTTAATATATATTGTTGATTCATTAACATTCAGTGCATGGCCAACTTCACTATAACTCATACCTGAAGGAAGCTTATATTTTCTACATAAGGCACATCACAGCCTTCTCGCACTTAGGAAAACTAGACACTATGTCTGCACTTGTGGGTCATTTGAAATAGCGAAATCACCAAAAAAAGCACAGAAATGTGAAAAACAGGGCACTAAATAGACTGCAAAAGGACAATACCGTTTGCAGTATGAAAGCTGAAACAAAAAGACAGAAAGTCCCCTGTTCAACCTCAGCTGGAAACAAGTATAGGACACTTTACATTTTCCACCACTTTGCTCGTGTATGCAAATAACCAGAAAGTGCCACAGTATTGATATGGGGATCACAAACAAATTTCAGCAAGTAGGCAGATTCACAAATATAGCATCTGCAAATGAGGGGGAATCTACTCTCATGTTACCGCATTATTCAGTTTAAGCAGCATATGGTCACATTAGGAGGTCAGGAGAATCTCCAAAGACCTTAGTATGAAGAAAACTATTCTCAAATATCTGTGCAAATCCAGAAGAAATGTAGAGTTCTGTCACTCTAACCTGCTGAGGATTTTTGTGTCTCCATAAACCACCCTACTCCCTGCTCCCAAAGTATCTCTAGGTTTACAGTACATTTGTAGCAAATGCTTACTTAGGAATTTTTTGTGGATTGTTTAAATTTTTCTTTCCCATTCTCTTTCTCTCTTTCTCCCTTTCTCCTTTCCTTCCTTCCTTCTTTCTTTCTTTTTCTTTCTTTCTTTCAGCTGCTATTTAAGTATTCTTGTGGCACCCATTACCATTTTAATTTATTTGTTTACTTTGAATAGTTTTGCTAATTCAAGTAGTTAAGCGGAGGCCACAGTAAGGAGGAGAGAACCCCTAGCAGTCAGAGTATCTAACCCTGTGTGACCTAAGTTTTAGCCTCTGCAAGAGGCCTTGTCTCATCTAGCTCCATTCCCTGGAAGGGGAGCCTGGAGCTCACTGACCGGAGTGGCCTGTGAGAAAAGAGAACCAGGTCAGATGATGTAGAAGTCCCAAGGAATAGCTGGTATGGACCCCTCCATCCTTGAACGTCTCAGGCACCTGGCCTGGGGAAAGGATTATGTTGTGTTTCACTCTGGGGACACTTCTCAGGATGGGGGCAGATGAGAGGCTGGTAGGAAGAGAAACTGTGACTGGGTTGAATGTTGCAATAGCCCCAGACAGAGCCCTTTCCCCTTTGTCTATCAAGTAGGTTGGGCCAAGGGAAGTCAGCACATAAAAAATGAAGCAAAGTCATGCCAGGGTGTCTCCTGATTAACACTTTAGGAAGGCAGTTCAACTTGGAAGCTTTGTGCCAGTTACAAATCCTGCAGGTAACATCCAAGAATGACTTTTCCGTTGGGAGGTGGAGATGGCCATACCACTGCTCATTGAGAACATGTGTGCTTGGGCTCCCTAGTACCTCAAGACCATCCCCTAGATGCTAACGGCTGTGGGTATGAAGGAGAGGATGAAAGAAAGAAAGAGAGAGAGAGAGAGAGAGACGAAAGAAAGAAAGAAAGAGAGAGAGAGAGAGAGAAAGAGAGAAAGGGAGAAAGAAGGAGAGAGAGAGAGAGAGAGAGAAAGAAAGAAAGAAAGAAAGAAAGAACGAAAGAATGAAAATGGGGCTTCCCTGGTGGCGCAGTGGTTAAGAATCCACCTGCCAAGGCAGGGGACACGGGTTCGAGCCCTGGTCTGGGAAGATCCCCCATGCCATGGAGCAACTAAGCCCGTGCACCAAAACTACTGAGCCTGCGCTCTAGAGCCTGCGAGCCACAACTACTGAAGCCCATGTGCCTAGAGCCCATGCTCCGCAACAAGAGAAGCCACTACAATGAGAAGCCTGCGCACCACAATGAAGAGTAGCTCCCACTCGCTGCAACTAGAGAAAGCCCACGTGCAGTAACGAAGACCCAACACTGCCAAAACTAAATAAATAAAATAAATTTATAAGAAAGAGGAAAGAAGGGAGGGAGGGAGGGAGGGAGGAAGGGGAGGGGAGGGAAAGGGAGGAAAGGGAGGGAGGGAGGGAGGAAGGAAACGCAAGAGAAACAGTTATATTGAAATACTATGTGTCTAAACAATGCTACACACATAGTGGGCACTCTATTATATGTGTTTAATTAGGTTGAAAATATCCTTTGTGGGGAAAAAGAAAGAAGACAGTCCCAGTAGTTTGCCCCAGTTCGATTTTCACTGTAGGCAAAGTTGCGGTGGGGTTGAAATAATGGCACCAGCGCTTTAAATTGTTTGTGCCGGTACGTGTGAGCAGATGTTTGGGAAGAAACCAAACGCGCAGATTATCTTCCTTTTTCTTCATCAGCCTCCATTCCTGTCCTCCTCCTCTCACACACACTGGACTTGATACATAGCATTGATGTGGTCTTCCCAGGTGAAGTATTGGGGTGCAAGAGAGAACAGGAGCTTCAGGCTAAGTGCCTCCTGGATATGCACTGTGGGTTTTTCTTCCTTTGTAGGAAACATTTATATCCAACTTTTCTCCATCTCCCATATTGATTTCATCTGGTTGGCAGACTCTGCTTCCAGCTTTGTTTGATTCTCTTTTTAAGCTGCACAAAGCAGGCTTTTTCCAAAGTCTAATGAAAGACTTCACCTGGCTGTTGTATGTTCTGTTTTCACTTTCTTAGTAAATCTTTTGGTAATGTGATGCCATATTTATGGATTTGAAAGTGAACAGACCCCTAACACATCTTAAAAGTCCCTTCATGCATAAGAGTTCTTTAGTAAATGGGCTTAACAAATGTCCATTAATTAGATGTTCATTCTGTTTTCTTCTTGCATTTGTCATTTTATTTTTATCATATCACCAGCACACAAAGTGAGTTAGTTTAGTATTTGTGTTACTTTAAGTATAAGTAAGTAAACATTTCCTGTATCACTGAGTTGCCACTATTACAACTCGCACATGAAATGACTAAAAGTTACTAGTTGGGAATTATGAGAGAACGACCTTGCGAACATAAACCATGCAAACAGCAACCTGTGAGCCGTCCAACAATGTCAGGTGTGAGTTCACCTGCACAGACTCTGGAGAGAGATGGATTTATTTGCACTGGTATGTATTCTACTCGCATTTTCATCATCTAACAATTTTCTACAAAAATAGCAATTAATCTGTAAACACCAGAATAGTTTCTAGCTGGTCTGTGATTTTTGACAGGGTATTTTATTTTATTTATGTTTTTTATACAGCACATTCTTATTAGTTATCTATTTTATACACATCAGTGTATACATGTCAATCCCAATCTCCCAATTCATCCCACCACCACCCCACCCCCTGCCATTTTCTCCCCTTGGTGTCCATATGTTTGTTTGAGAGGGTATTTTGTTTTCATGTTTTGTTGTGGTTCTTGTTTTCATTTCCGTTTTCATTTTTTGTTTCATTTCTGTAGATCTGTTCATAAAGTTGTAGTAGCTAAAGCTTTGCCCTTCTGGGAAAAGAAAGTCAGAACTAAGGGTGTACGTGACAACTAATGTATAGGAGAGGAGATACTTGAAGGAAGAAGCTTTAAAGAGAAAGTCAGGTGGCAGTTGTCAGGTTCTGAGAATTTCTTTTCCTATGGGCTACAGGATTTTGAATAAGTATTTCTCCCAAAATTGGGAATAGGCAAAGCATTAATAAGTTAACTTTGTATTGTATGCTCCTTTAAAAAGGAAAATACCTAATATAAAAGAGAAAAAAGCTTTTATGAAGAGTTTTATAAATGGATTTCTTACAGGATGACTTGTTCTCTAGTTGTGATCTTCCCACTTCAAATGGCTGTAATTTGAATAAATTTCATAAGGGAAAGAATCAACAAAAATAATTCTTCAAGGAAACAAAAAAAGAACTCTGAAGTCAGGCAGTCCAGAATTGGTTATCAGGGACACAACCTTCTTTGATTTTAGTTCTGTATTATTTTTTATTATATAAGTTTCATGTGTACGGCATTATAATTCAACATCTGTATATACTAGAGTGATCACCACCACAGGTCTATTTATGATCCATCATCAGCCTCCTTCTGTCTTGATGCTCCATCAATCTATAGCTTTACCTCATGGTCTAATGATGGCTGCTCAAGCTCCAGCCATCATGTCCACATAGCAAGCATGCAAAGGTCAAAACTGCCTTCTCTCAGTGAAGCAGTATACCATCATACAGCCTTCCCATGTGTTCTACACAATACTTTATATCCAGAACTGGCCCCATTTATCTGCAAGAGAAGCTGAGAAATATGGTCTTTCAGCTGGGCATATTGCTGCTCTGAGAGAATTCAGAGTAGGAGGGATGAATAAATATTGGCAAGTAGCTAGAAGTCTAAAAGTTTTGGCTAGGAAGGAGGAAAAATGACACTAGAGCTCCCTGTCCTCAGTGGGCTCACCGGGGAGACAGAGGTAATGAAAGAACCACACCAATAAGGTGAAATCACAGCTGGGGTGAATTAGAGGTGAGCCTATTGAAAGGGAGCTTTGGAAACTGAGCTGAGATGTGACTGCAGAGCTGAGGAGTTGATGAGGGGCTGTAGGATGGAGAAGGAAGCACTTCCTAGTAGCAAAGGGAGGTGTAAATCAGGCCAGACTGGGAGGCACAGGCCAACCCTGAGGCCCTACAGGTGAAACGTGCTGACTTAACTCCTTCTAAGAGCCTTGGGAAGCATTTGCCAGAGTGGAGACGAAGATTCCATAACTGTATTCCCACTTTGGAAACATTCTGGCTGATGGGATGTGGGGAGGGGTCTTTTGGGGAGGTTACTGCAAAAATCCATGCAAGTCGGTGGTCACTCAGGGACTGACAGCGAAAATGAAGGAAAGCATGTAGTTTCCAGAAAGAGCCTTCCCTGAAGCACTCAGGACACAAAGCAAGGGCTTTCTCTTGGGAGAACCACACTGTGGGAAGCTTCCTTCAGGCAGGCGAAACTATCATTTTCTGATCTGTATTTCCACCTACCTAATCCTGGGCAGCCAAGCACATGTCTGAGGAAATTGGGCAACACTTAGAGACATGGGCTCCCTGTGGTCACTGCATCATCTACTAATGGGTCTGAGGGGGGCTTTAAGAGGGAAACCAGCCTGGGTCTACATACAGCTTGTGATTTTTCTCTTCGTGCATTTTCCTGGCCCCCCCGCTGGGTTTCTGATGTAGACCGAGAGGCTCAGCCAGGTGAGCACACAGAGACTGGCAGGGGTCTGCAGGGAGCTCTCTGTGACCGAGGCATCTGCAGCTGGTAGGAGGTGAGGCGTTGGTGAGGACTGAGATGAAGGGGTGCTCACTGTTTTACCTCCAACAACTGCCTGGCCCAAAGCAGGCTCTCAATACCTTTACTATTTATTGAATGAATGGATTAATCCATTAACTGTTCTGTCATCAGACTGGCGAAGTAGTAGAGGAGAAAGGAAGGGAGATTACTAATGGAGAGAATAAACCAGGAGGAAAGATGGAGACTGGAAGGAGAGGTCTTGCATAAACTCTGCCTGCAGGGCACCCCCACCAGGTAAAGAGCTGTGCCTGCAATAGCTTCCTCTTCTGGTTCACACCCCCTCTGCCTATGTAGGCCCCCGCATCAGTGTCTGCGATATTCTCTCTAGCTCTCCGCTTCCCTGAAGTTCTCACTCACAATGCCTTCTCCAAGAAATCTGCCCACTCTTTCATCCCAGCTTCTCACATCCTTCCTCCAGCTCAGTCCAAGTCCAGGAAATGCATTTACCGCGATAAATACCTTTTGGTTCAGGCTCTAGCAGCAATATCTCACCTGGGGCTCTGGAGTCAGGCAGACTTGCTAGGGTTTGGATTCCACCTCATATGTCTACAAAATTGGAGGTAATCATAGTGCCTGGCTTATCTGGTTGTGATAATTTAATAAGAGGATCCCTGTGAAACACTCAGCACCATGCCTAACTCCTAGTTCTGTTACGGTTACTGCAGACAACCATGTTGCCTGTCCCTCTCTACCCCACATTCCTTCTTAACTTCAGGGCTGGTGGCTCTTTTAGCACAGCCCACAACCCTTAAATTGGGCTATAAAAACAGTAAACTCATTTCATACAAACAGCCTTGCAAGAAAAGTTTCATTATCATTGCCCCCACTTTACCCATGAAAAAAATGAGGCACAGAAAGGTGAGGCAACTTGCCCAAGGGCACACAGCTTGAGCCAGAATTTAAATCCAGGTAGTTCAGCTCGAGCCCACCCAATTAACCCCAATACTCAGACCAGAAGAAACAACTATTCTTAGCTCCTCTCCATCTACAGAGATGTTGTTTTGTCAGTTCTCCACTGAAGAATCTGAAAAGCCAAGCCTCTCCCCTGCCCAACCTCACGTGAGAAATCTAAAGCCCTCCCAAGATGAAATTTCAAATGTCAGTGTCCAAGACTCCAAGTCCATGGGCAATTGCAGGGACAGATCCCAGGCTGAGAGAGAGAAGAAAATCAGGTGGGAGGGAAGATGGAGACAGGTTGCTCAGGCACGATCCAGAGCAAATCTGAGCATCCTGAAAGGCAACCAGCTGGGAAAAGGAAAGAAATGTTTGCACCGTTCATTCATTCACTCATTGTTTGTTCTATTATTTAGTAAAAGCATGTGAACAAGAAGAAACTCTTGTTCTCACTAAGCTGACATTTGGGTGCAGGAAAAGAGCCAGAATTCAAATCAGAAAAATAGAAAATGTAGGTATTAGAGGGTATTAAAATAGGGTAGTGTGATAGATCAGAGATTCTTTACTTCAGCTGCATATTAGAATCACCTGGGCTGATTTTTTTTTTTTAATCCAGATGCCCAGGATGATCTCCAGACCAATTAAGTCAGAATCCATCGTAGGTCGGACCTAGAAAACAGTATTTTTAAAGCCCCCAATGTATAGCCACGGCGGCAAATTCCTTGATAGAGAGGGACAGGGTGGCTGACTTGGACAGGCTTGTTGTGGAAGTCATCTCTGAGATGGCAGCATTTAACAATGACTTGAATGTCCAAGAGGGGCAAGACATGCAAAGATCCAATGGAAGATCCTTCCTGGCATAGGGAAATGTTGGTCCCTAAGCCCTAATGCCCAGACTTCCTGTGTGTCTACAATTGGTAGCCACTAAGCTTATTTTCTCCTAGCTAATAAAGAGTGTTATCTACCAGGGTTCTGAGTGGCAAGCAACAGAAACTAGTTTTGATATGTTAAGCAGAGAAGTAATTTAGAGGAGGAAACTGGGGTTCACAATGGATGAACCCAATTTGGGTGGATGGGAAGATGAAGGACCCAACTTGGAAAATGGGCATGAACCAAGTCAGTCTCAGAGGTCCAGGAGGCAGCAACTTTTGGCAAACCAGCCTGACAAGATTCTACCACCATGCTACTAGCTTCTCCTGCAGCTGCCATCAAGGAGTTCTATCCATTTATCTGACCCCATTCAATCCTGACTGGCCAAGACTTGGGCATATGTCCATCCTCTGCTTCCAGAGATTCACCCTGCTGTAGCTTCCACAGTAGGAAGCAGGATAATAATTACCACCAATACTACACAATCTGAAGAGGAGTTGGGTGGGAGACACCCAGGAAATGAGAACCATCCACCACAGACAACATCAGTGTGTCCTTCCCAGCATGTGGTGCATGGGGTGTGATTATGTCAGTATTAGCTCAATGAAAGCAAGGGTATTGCCTTTTGTTTCTTTGCCTTATAATCTTCTTACATTGCATAATATTTCTCTTTGCAAACTGCACATCTCAAGTAAAGATTTGTTGAATGAATAAGATGGTTTTCATCTGTTTTCTTGCAAACACAATCACAGAAAAATTTAAAAAGAAAGTCTAGATTACTTTGTGACTCCATTACTTTCTTTTCCTTCCCCCATTCACCCTCCAAGTTTATCTTTCTCAAGGTTTAAGCTAATTATGGCCCTGTTGCCCTTTCCCTAAGCATCACCCCATCAGCCTTCTCTCACAGGCTGGGGTAAAGGTCACGGGATGGAAGGATTCTGCCATGAGCCCCTCCCTCCCAGTTTTCTTCCCAGCACCAAGATGCAATTGGGCCACGAAGCAATTTATCCTCTTTGTGTACAATGCCCAAATAACTTGCCTTTTGAATGGTTCTAATTAAAGGATGAAAGAATTGCATTCTAAAATTTGCAAATTCATAATATCCTTGAAACAATGAACCTTGTGAAGTTAAAGTTCCATTTAAAAATATACTCTGAAAGACCTACAAGTTACAAGGCCGGTTTTGACAGACAGCTTTTACTGCCTTTGGCATTTCAGTAATGACCCCAGAACTGCCACTGACCTGCCAGCACACTTGGTAAAGTGACAGTCTGCTCGATTTCTTACCCTATTAAAATGTGGTGGGAGCAGGCAGGAGGAAAGGGAGAGAGAATGGAAGGCAGGAAGGGGAAAGAGTGAGGGGAAGGAGAGAAAGAATAATGACTCCCAAAGATGTCCACATCCAAATCCTCAGAACCATGTTATGTTTCATGGCAAAACAGAATTAAGGTTGCAGATGGAATTAAAATTGCTAATCAGCTAGCTGACCTTAAAATAAGGAGAGTATCCTGGATTGACCAGGTGGGCCCAATGTAATCACAGGGGGTCCTTAAAAGTGGAGAGGAAGGCAGGAGAGAGAGTCAGAGGGGATATGACTACTGAAGCAGGGTCTGAGAGATGTGAGAAGATGGCTTTGAAGATGGAGGAAGGGGTTATGAGTCAAGGAATGGGGGTGTCTTCCAGAAGGTGGAAAAAGCAAGGAAGTGGATTCTCTCCCCTGAAGCCTCCAAAAGGAATGCTGCCCTGCTGACACCTTGATTTTAGCCCAGTGAGACCTGTATGGGGCTTCTGACCTACATAACACGAAGGTAATAAAGTGTGTTGTTTTAAGCCACCAAGTTTGTGGTCATTTGTGACAGCAGCAATAGGAAACTAATAAACAAGGCTAGGAGATGAAGGAAGGAAGCATTTCTTGGTAACAATTGTGGGTCAGGTACTGGGCTGGAGGAACTAACATGAGCTACTTTATTGGGCATTTGTGGTGCATTCTGGACATCTGAAGTAGATTCTCTCCTACGCAACCCTGAGCTCACTTGGATGTCAAGTAAGGAATGGCCATCCCTGGGCAGAAATGTAAAGCCAAAGGTTAGGGTGGACATTTAGTTGGTAAAAGGAGATCAAAGATAGAAAGTGAAAAGTCTTATTTGAGAGGCAGGAGATGAGATGGAGCATGACTGGGAACATCAAATATGGAAAAACACCCTCTTGCATCTAACCCACGTGGTGCATGAGAATTTACCATGACCTAGGCACCAGGCAAGATATGGAGAGATGGTGCCAAACGAGATGGGCACTGGCCCCATGGAAAGTCAAACTTCAAAAGATGCTAAATTCCAAGAAGGTCACAGCGAGATGCCAATCTACATCCACTGAGATGGCTATAACCAAAAAGACAGACAACAACAAGTGCTGACAAGGATGCGGAGAAACTGGAACTTTCCTACTTTTTTGATGGGATTGTAAAATGGTGCAGCCACTTTGGAAAACAGTCTACCAGTTCCTCAGAAAGGTAACATAGAGTTACCATATGACCCAGCAATTCCACTCCTAGGTATACACCCAAGAGAAATGAAGACATGTGTCCACACAAAAACTTGAATATTCATAGCAGCATTATTCATAATAACCAAAAGGTAGAAACAACCCAAATGTCCATCAGCCAATGAATGGATAGATAAAACCTGGTATATCCATAAAATGGAGTATTATTCATCCATAAAAAGAAATGAAGTACTGACACATGCTAGAACATGGATGAACCTTGAGAACATTATACTCAGTGAAAGAAGCCAACACAAAAGGCCACACATTGTATGATTCCATTTACACAAAATGTCCAAATAGGCAAATCTATAGAGACAGAGTGTAGATGAGTTATTCCCTAGCACTGGAGTGGGGGATGAGAGTATTAGAGGGTAATAGCTAAGAGTAAGAGGTTCCTTTAGGGGGTGATGAAAATGTTCTAAAATTGTGGGGATGGTTGCACAATTCTATAACTATACAAGAAAACAATGAATTGCACACTTAAAATGGGTAAATTGTATGGTATGTGAATTATATCTCAATAAAGATGTTACCAAAAAAAAAAAAGCAAGCAAGCATAAAACACTTGAGCCAGGATCAAGGCTGAGCAGAGGCAAGCACAGGCTGATGGTGGATGCCACAAAGGTTTGTCTGGGGTGACTGTTGCTACCAGGGGTTGCTGACTTGAGGATCCTCATCAAGGCTGATAGCCAAATCTGCAGGGGCAGACTGGCTTCCTCCTTAATCTGAGGTATCTGACAAAGCTGAAGTCGATGGCTCAGAGGCACTCAGCTGCATGGTTCTCTTGGCGCCCCAGAATTCTGTCAGTTCTGAGACCACAGGAGGTCATTTCCCGTAGTGGCTCTAAATGCAACTTCCCAAATGGACCCTGTTGCATGGTCACCTTATGCTTCATCTACCATAAGCTTCTCAATCTCTCTGCTATTCAGGAGTTGGGGCTGTGAGGGCCTTGTGGAAATAGGGTTGGCCTGACAGTGCTAACAGAGAAAGGTATTCTAGTGGCCCCTTTTCTAGCCACTTTTGAAAGTTCCAATGCTTCAAGAAGAAGAAGAAAAAGGAGGAAGGGGAGAGGAGGAGGGGGCACTTGTGGTCACAATGCATCTGAGGGGTCATTTTGTCATTGTCTGAGGCCACCAGTACTGGAAGCCCCTGGAGGGCAGGCCCTGTGACCACAAGTTCATTGCTCTGCCCCAGCTGTCCCAGCACCTGGCACATAGTATGCTCTCAATAAATACTGATTGATTAAAGCAAAGGAGTAAACTGTGGCAGATAATATAAAATTCCAGTCCTTTTTTCCTCCTGCTGCCTCTAGTCTCTGTATAGAAATTTATATTTCAGCCATATGAATTATGACCCCCTGCAAAGCAAAAGAGGCAACAGCCAGTTGGAGTTTAAGATTACATGTGTTATTTTTACTTTGGTGTCCTTATGAGCACTCTGTCACAGGAAGGGCAGCTGAGAATCAGATGCACTGAGTGTCCCAGGGTTGGGGTGGAACCCACTGAACCCAGAGAAAGAGCAGGATGGCCAGTGCAAGACCTCAGTCTCTTAGCAACTGAACTTGGGAAAGAGAAAGCATCAGAAACTGGGGTGTATGTATGCTGGTACCAAGATGTCTTAGTTAGGGTTTCTCTATTTGGAGGTTTTAAAACATGTCTACAGTCCTTCCTTCAAACTGAGGGCCTAAGTCTTCTCCTTTGAATGTGTGTTGTACCTAGTAACTCATTTTTAATTAATGTGGAGGAAAGGCAGGTTGTGGTCACCTGAATAATGTCCACGCCCTAATCCCTAGAACCTGTGAATGTCACCTATGATAAAGGGGACTTTACAGATGTGATTAAGGATCTAGAGATGGGAAGATTATACTGGGTTATCCAGATGGGCCCTAAGTAGTTGTGAGGTCCTTATAAGAGGAGGATAGAGAAGATTTGACTACTGACGAGGAAGAAGCAGATTTGATAAGGCCAGGAGCCAAGGAATGAGGACGACCTCTAGAAACTGGAAAAGTCAAGGGAATAGAGTTGCCCCTCAAGCCTCTGGAGGAAACCTTGCTTTTAGCCCAGTGAAACTGATTTTGCACTCCCAATCTACAGAACTGTAAGGGAATAAATCTGTGTTGCTTTAAGCCACCAAATTTTTGGCCATTTGCCACAGTGGCCATAGGAAAGATACACGTCATAAAAGACCACGCTGCTTCCACCTTTATCTCTTGGATTGTCCAAATGCCAGCTTCCATGTTGTGAAAATACTCAAGAAGCAATAAAGGGAATGTTTTCAAGCCAGCGACCAGTGCGGGCAACCGAAGCTATTCCATTGGGAAACTCTGGCATTCATCGTAAAACATGCACCTCAGCATCAACCTACCTGAGGGCCGAGGCAGCTGGGGTGTACACAGCAATTCTCATCAGTCATCGGGGAAGGACTGTCCCTGGCACGAGGGGTGGGGAGGATGTTAATTCCTCAAGGCTGCCAGTCTGGCGGAGTAGGTTCTGGTGACCACGAGAAGAAATGCAGGTTCTGGCAGCTGGAGGTCAGAAGGGCTTCCACTGAGATGGAAAGGGCAAGGGGATGTGTGCAGGGTTCTGGCCGCTTCTGCTACACCAAGCGATCAAGAGTGGGGAGATGCAGCAGAAGAGGAGTGCCCAAATCAGAGTCTGTGAGCAGGATTAGCAGACAGCAAGAAACTCAAATGTGGATGTACTCTACCGTTACTGCATTCCAGCTGTTGCCACCAGCAGTTATATGCAGAGTCCCTAATTCTTCAACAGCAAGGGTGGGGGAGGGGGTCACACCATTTCCATTTTGAAAATGGAAACACTGAGGCTCAGAGAGTTTAAGAGGCTTGTCCGAGATCACGCTAGGCTGGTGAGCACACATAGGAGAGCAGCTCGTTTCCGAGTGCTCTCTCCTGCGTCTCTGGCAGCTGCAAGGAAACTGTCTTTAAGGCAGTAATAGCTTGTGTCTGTCTCCCGACAGCCAGTGCCCTTTCCGACTTCATGCCCCACGCATGGCAGTGTCATGCTACATTACTTCTAAATGTCACCTGCCAACCCACCTGCCTCTAATCACATGTGCACACTTGTGTGTGTGCAGGCATGTGCGTAAGCATACACGGTCTGCTGTGTCACAGACATCACAGAGAGGCCCTTCCACACAGGAGGCCACACGTGGCACTCATCTTTCAGAGTTTAACCAGCTTACATGGAAGCAAATATTCGAAGTTTACCAAACATAAACCAAGTAAAACCTAAGTCAATCAGAAGTGCCTAAACACCTCTTTAGTCCAAATACATGTTTCTAAAAGGTCACAGCTGGTGTAATTATCCATGCTAGACTTAGCACACATTCAGCTGTGTGCTTAAGACTGCCAAGAACTGGAATACATTCAGAATCCTTAAATAAGAGTCACCTTGTTTTCAGAAAATGCTTGGTTAAGTCAGGCCCAGGAGTGGGGGAGTTGCTGGAGGAAGCCTATTAGAGTTTAATGACACTTTGAGAAAATGTAAAGGGAAACTTCATTGGAGAAGGAATAGAAGTACATGTCAGAGCAAGAAACAGCAAGAAACTCAAATGTGGATGTACTCTACCGTTACTGCATTCCAGCTGTTGCCACCAGCAGTTATATGCAGAGTCCCTAATTCTTCAACAGCAAGGGTGGGGGAGGGGGTCACACCATTTCCATTTTGAAAATGGAAACACTGAGGCTCAGAGAGTTTAAGAGGCTTGTCCGAGATCACGCTAGGCTGGTGGGTTGAGCCCTTTTTCTCATAATATGTGGGTTGAGCCCTTTTTCTTCAAAGAAAATAAGTCCCGACAAGTACAACAACAACAACAAAAGAACACAATGAGCAGCTCGGGAAGTCAGTCACCAGGAGGAGAAAATGAACACCTAAATGCCGACTCAGCAAGCGACCTTGGGAAACTGCGACCTGGGTCAGGGGAGGAGTGAGCAGCAATCCCCAGTTTTCCGCCATCCTTTGGCATTTCGATAGGCAGAGCCCAACCCAAAGTGCATCTTGGTGAGCATGCAACTTGTGCAGAAGCGGTTCTTAACTGTGTTCTGCGGCACCCTAGGGTACTGTGCCAGAGCCTTGGGAACCACCACAGAAAATGATGGGCAGGCAAGGGTAAGGGGTTCCCAGCTCTCCTGCCCCACTTGTACCAAAACAGTTCTCTTATCTGCTTTAATAGCTTAGACTTCCACCTACAATTTTGTTTCGAGACAAGGTTGTTCTATTAAACAGATATCGAATTTGAAACCCTCAAGTTTATATAATGTCTGAGGCTCATGCCTGCCCTCGTGCTAAAGAGGAATTTACACCCTCAATCAACGTCTTTCTGGAGAAGTAAAGGCCAGGATAAGAGAACCAGGGATAAAAGGAGGAGTTTAACAGGCTGGTAGTTAGATTGCAGAGCACAGAGTTTGGAAAACTGTGGAAAATAGCAAGGGAGAGAGTACTAGGGGATGTAGGAATGTAAGCACTCAGAAAGGCAGGGATTTTTGTCTGTCTTCTTCACTCACTGCTGCATCCAGTGCCTAGAAAACCACCTGACACTCAGTAGGTGCTCAATAAACATTTGTTAGTCAGTGAGTAAATAAACGAATGAGTGAGGCACTCAGTGGAAGAGACCAATGCAGAGGCCATATACAAGGATGAGGCAATGGGGTCAGCACTCTGGGACTGGGATGGTTAAATGGAATCAGCCAGTGGGGAGGAATGGCTGGCAGCGATTTGAACTTGGAGAGACCACCAAAGGCAATGAAACAGAGACTTGGGGAAGGGGACTGTGCATTCTCTAGGACACCTGAGAATGTCTCTGTGGGTGAGAAGGGAGCTGTTGAAGGCATCGACCTTGGAACAAAAGTTTGGCCATTTTCTCCATGGCCAGAGGGAAAAATAACCAAACTCATAGGAAATGGTACGGCAGTTCCATGTTTAAAGGACCCAAGTGAGACCCAGAAAACTTTCCCCTCAGAGGTCAGCCAACTCCAGTAGAGTTAATACCTGCATAAGTGGAAATGAGATCAGGGACAGGGTACAGCCAGGACTTAGATGGAATCTGTAATGCTTTACCGTTAAAAAAAAAAGGAAGGAAGGGAGGGAGGAGGGAAGGAGGAATGGGAAAGAAAGAAAGAAAGAGAGAGAGAGAGAGAGGAATGGGAAAGAAAGAGAGAGAGAGAGAGAGAGGAAGGAAGGAAGGAGAAAGAAAGAAAGAAAGGAAGGAAGGAAGGAAGGAAGGAAAGAGAAAGAGATCTAAAATCTCTGGAGGCAGCTCACTGTGGTGGTGAAGAGCACAGATTCCTTGAAGCCAGGCTCCTTGAGTTCAAATTTAGGGTCTTACTTGCTAGCTGTGGACCGTTGGGCAAGTGGCTTTAAACCTCTCTGGGCCTCAGTCTCTTCCTCTGTAATATAGGGACAATAAGAGTACCTCTCTCACACAGTTGTCAGAAGTAAATAAGTTAGGCCATGTAAATCACCTAGATAAGCAATAGCTATTGTTATGGATACGGTACACTGCTGGCATCTGTTAAATACAGGAGTTGGCACAGTGGTGTTCATTATAATTTTCTTGTGTTTCAAATAATTATAGTTAAAAAAACCAAAAACTTCCCCCAACCAAAGTCATATCCTTCTGGTTATATTCCCAACTCACAAGGAAATTAACCCTTTGAAACTACCAAAGAAACATATAAGAGGAGGACTGGGAAAATATATGCCAGCAATTCTCAAATTGGGGTCCTAGGGCCAGTAGCACCAGCATCACCTGGGAATTTGTTAGGAATGCAAGCTCTCAGCTCCTGATTTCACTGAATCAGGAATCTGGATCTGAGGCTGGGCAATCTGTGTTTTGGCACGCCCTCCAGAGGATTCTGATGCATGCTAGAGGCCATCACCCAAGAACAAATGAAGAACCATGTCGCTTGAGGTCCTCAAGTGACCCATGCAGCTGAATGTCTCTGATACGTATCAATGCTGCCGCTGGCCGGGCATCTTTATCGGCATCGTTGGGGAATCTATTCTCCCTACTAACCCTATTATCTACTCACAGAGTGTAGCTGGGAGAACTAGTTTGCCATTGCAGGAGAAACTGCAATGTCACTTTTCCCAGCCCTACCTGCTGGGGTGGACTTGGCTTGACCAAAGTGATGGGACACCTCTTGTGAATTTCTTTTAGTAGGACTATCTGACCCTAACTCCAGAATATTTCATTGTTCATTCACAGAGATCATAATCTCGTAAATTCTCTCAGTGCCCCTGCATGCCCAATCCCCCAACCACCACCAGGGTACACTACATAGATGCCAGCAACAACCCTTGAGCCTTAAATGTTGCTTAGGGCAGTACTATTTGTCCTACCCGCCCCCACCCTGGCATTTCCAGACAGGGAATTTCCAACAGTGGTTGCTGGAAATATGAGAGAACTATCAAAATGCTCTAAAAGCATCTTTGTAAGTTGTAAAGTAGATAAAATAAAAATTATGGGATTTGTCCTACAATGGTATATAGGCTACAAATTTATCATCAGGATAGAAGTTAAAAACAAAGACAAATTGTGAGCATAGTCTTCTGGGAAAGGTTGTACAGGGTTAGAAGTAACAGAAAATGATGGTTTGGGATGATTTAGTGCCTTTACCAGTGAATACTGAGAGATGCCCAATAAATATTTGTTGAATGAATCAATAAAGTGGGCTATTCACAGTACACACCTATGTCTTCTCTCTCTCTCTCTCCCCCCCGACACACGCACACACACGCACACATGCACACACACACGCACACACACACACTTTAACAAGCCTCTACCAATCTATCTATGCCTGGGCATGAGGTCATGTCCTTTACTATGAAACTGGACATTTTTAGATGTCAGTCTTAGCCCTTCCAGTTGCTACAAAAATTTTAGAAAGAAGAGTACAAAAACATTATGCAAAGATAGAGGAGACAAATTCAGAACAAATACGGAGGGAGCACAAAAATAAAGCAGTGCTCATTGAACAAAGATGAAATTCTACTTCCTTCTAATAAAATTAATGATAATGAACTTCTGATCTAGAGAACTGGGCTGCTTGTGCCCAATGAGAGGACTCAGGGGGTGGAATCGCAAATGTCAGCAAAGTTAACTACAAAGAACGACCTTAAGTGGATCAATCAGAGTTGAACTACTAGATAGAAGGATTAAGTGGCTAATAAAAGGGATGTTCTACTGACCTCTAACACAAGAGGGAGGATATAATGAGATAAGTAAAGCTGGTGAGGATAATAAGACTATAATTATGGCCAAGTTCAAACTACTGAATGTACATTAGAGAACCCTCTAGGTAACACGAAGAGAGAGGAAAATCTGGCCTCTGGAAGTTAATGCTGCCTGCAACATTTGAGATGCTCCCAGCTGCATCTCCCTCAGACCAGTGTGAAGATAAAACCATCACAATGGAAGTTTCAAACACGTTAAGGTGGTGCTGGTGGTTCAATATGCTGAAAAGGGAATGCAGAAAGAAGTGAAGCCTCATCACCAGGAGAAACTCATTGTGCTCAGAAGTCTTGCCAAGGAATTATTTTTAACAATAACTGTTGCGGCCACTGTCCATAATCTCTTAAATTCTCTGAGCTTCTGCTATGTATATGGTGCTGAGGTTGGCCTTGTACATCCTGGGATGTTTAAGAAACACACACACATACATGCAGTGAGATTCCTGGTTTGAAGATAAAATGCAACAAATTAATAAGTTGATTCTTTCTGAATGTGGGAATTCAGGGTCTGATGATAAAACAGCAAAAAATAAATGTATTAAAGGAAAAGCATTTGGTTCAGGACCAGCATACAAGTCTCCCTTTGCATCTGTTTTTTTCTGCAGAATGCTTTATAAAATTGTTCACTTAATCTCTTGGGTGAAATAAATGTATGGCAGCTTTACTACACTATCGATTCACATTCTTACTGTAATGACAGAGCTATCCAGGGAGTTGTCACTGGGTTTCTTGAGTTGTCCTGATGGCTGTCGTATGCATTATTAAGGAGCACTCTGAAAAGGACGTCCCTCCCTGCATGTCCCGAGCCAAAATCACTGATGGCACCACTGGGTGTTAGGGACCCTGGACCCGGGCCTGGTTGTCATGACCCAAAAGGAAAATGTTCAATGGGTTTGCAACTGTGAGGTCAATGTGCCCAGTGGAGCGACCCTAAGGGACTTCGCTTCCAGGTTTTAGAACTGCAGTCCCAAAGACGTGATTGGACATCTACAAAGACAAGAAGAAATACAATTTATAGGACAGAGTTCCTGCAGGAAACAGAGGACACACTTGGGTCCAAAAAGAATTTAAGAAAGGGCCTGTTTGCAGATGAGGACGGGGTTAGCAAACCAGCAAGGGATGATCAGGTACCCAAGGGTAGCATCAGCAGAAAGCCCTTACCACCTCTAGGACTGAAAGGACACAGGGAGGAAACTGGACTTCAAGAGCCTGTTGGGATATGAGCACAGAGGCCACAGGTGAAGAAATGCCCTGCTCTCTCTCCTCTTGCCCACTGACCCCTACCACTGCCCCACCAACCCCAGTGGCTGAGCCCCAGTGGAAGCCAGAGGAAGGCCCCAGAGGTCAGATTCCAGAGAGGTCAGACCGGGTGCAGAGTGGAAGAGGGCAGAGAATGGATCTAAGGGTGGAGCAAATGTGTAATAACCAGCCCCCACAGCTCAAGGGCTCAGAGTTTGAGGGCGAGGGAAGGCCTGAAGGGCCGATAGACAGACAGGCAGGCTACAAGATCAAGTACAGCATCACACTGATGTCCCACTGATATCCGGAAGCCAATTCAAAGGACAGTGAAGACTCTTCTCATTCTGGGAGAGAGAAGCAGTCAGGAGTCTGGGATTTACAGTTGTGCAGACCTGGGATGGAGTCCTGGTTCAGCCTTGCTCTGGCCATGTAACCTTGGGCAAGCTATTTAACTTCTCCATGGCTCAGTTTGCACTTCTGGAAAAGGAGCATCATACGGGATTATTTGGAATCGAGTAACACTTATAAAGAACTTGGCCCGTTTCCTGACTTATAATAAATGTTCCAAGATGGTTGTTTCTTATACAAATTAGGAAACCAGTATCCCACTGAAGCTACTTTAGAGAAAAGGGGGGAGGGCCATCATGAGGACGAGGAAGGTCCAGGAGAACTCAAGGCAGGGGCATGGACTCTCTTCAGAAAGAGACCACAGGCAGGACCCCAGGTGGTATCTGTTCTCCATCTCCTGGTTGTACTTCTTTCTGTGCATCTTCATCCTCCTTCCCTCTCTGAGCACTTGCTATCTCTGTTTTACTGTCCACACAGTGGACTGTGCCCACCCAAAATAAGGTTCCTGAATATTGTACAGTCATAGTAATTTCCAGTCACCCAAGCTCACTCTCTGGCTGGTCCTCAGCCCTAGTGCTGAAGTCCTGGGAGAGAGATTCGACTGGGCTGACTCAGGTGAGGAGTCCACTCGGGTCTGGTCACCCTCAGCCTGCTGGCTCTCTTCAGGTGGCCCCTGCAGATTCACTCCCAGCCCCTGTTTGCCTGCCCCCTGCCCTGGGAGGACTGCATCAAAGTTCTTCCTTGACTTTGGCTTCTGCTTGAGTGTGGTCCGTGGGGAGCCCCAGCAGAACAATGGAGGAAAGGAGAGGATGAGGCTGGGACTCCCTCCCTGCAGGGTCAGCTGGGGTGGGCTATGTACCCACACGGAAGCCACAGCTTCACTCAAGGAGACCCTCTCAGCAGGATGCTTAGGTTCCAGTAACCATTCTCTCTTCTTGCCCCTTCAGGACCAGAGGTTTTAACAGCCTGGCTATTGCTAAACCTTGAGCACAGGCACTGTCCCTCATGGTCTCCCTACATTCCGATGACCATACATTTTTAAATAGCCCCTTTGTTGGACACTCCTTGAATTAATTTGAATATGCTGTCTGTATCCTGCTGGGATCCTGACCAACACACAAGGCCAGGGAATGGAGATAAAGACTCTTAATAAATGAGGCTCCTAGACCCTACACCCACTGGAGGTCAGGGGGTTATTGAAGGTAGAAAGCTCAAGGTGTATCCTATGTTGTTAATGTTGCTGTCCTTTTTATTATTACTAGTACTATAAACATCATTAATTGCTTAGAACTTCTACCCATTCTCAAAGACGGGATATTGGATTGGAGTCAGCCTCTATTTCCCACACAACTTAAATACAAAAGGCCTCCAAGAATACAGCCACGTGCACCCTTAAGGCTTGTACACTGTACTTCTCCTAGCTTCTTACATGAGCCTCCACAGTCCTTAACCTGAATTTTTTGCCTTTGAAAGAAAGTTATACTTTGAAAAGCCTTGGCGATCCCCAGTTTCTTGGGCCAAGTGATGATACCGGCAGAGCTCTGGAGGACCCAGGGCTGACCCAGCTGCCCAGAGAACACAGATTTATATGCAAGATGACAACTCTGATCACTGGCAAGGGAGGGGATACAACTCTCCCCTTTAAAGCAGGGCTCTCAGAATTACTGTCAAAACACGTAAAAGCTCAAAGCCTCAACCTCAAAGACTCTTCCATTCTAGCTGATCACACACCCCTCTCTCTGCTCTCATTTTCACCTAGAAAATATACTCTTTTGTCAGTGATTAAATAAACCCACTAACCTGCTTCCAACGTTAGGAAGAGGTTACTCCTATTTAACTGTTTACAGTGCACCAGAACTCGCTAAGGGCACTGGGTACAAAATGAATGCTCCCCTTCCACTCTGAGATTACACGCCTGCTATAAGAGGTAGAACGACCCCCAGTACTGGGGTTAAACATGCATTCTTGATAACAAACTATATCGTTACACATAGCAGAGGTCATTTTTGTAAAATTAAAAGCAAACATCGAGTAGAATCATTTTTCCTGCCCAGGATGAGCCTTATAAGATGAAAATGAAAAGTGGAGAAAATAAGGATTCATGTACTAAGCCAGTCATCTCATTTTTTTCTAGCTTGTTTAAACATTTGTGATTCCAGCATGGAGTCCCACTCTCCAAGCTCAACGTTTCCATCCAGTTGATCCTGCAAGGGAGTTATCAATGGTGACCTGTTGCCATGGAAACAATGGTGAGGTCACATGCCCAGCACAGTGACTTTTTGGTGACTTTAGGAGAGTTAGATCTAGTTGAAAAATCTAATTCTGTCATTTAATAGCTGTGTGACCTTGGGCACATTAGTGTAACTCTCTGAGCCTCAGTTTCCTTACCTGAAAATTGGGAATAATGGTAACGGCTCTCTCTAAGAGTGCTTGTAAGAATCAAATGAGATCAACTGGGTAAAGTACGTGGTATGTTTTTTGGCACTATATGTTCTCAGGAAATGTTATCTGCTCGTTGTTATTATAATTAAGAAGTTAAACCATGTTTTCATTCATTCATAATCTAATCATTTATTTCACAAATCTTCATTGAGCTTTACTATGTTGCAGACGCTGATCTAGATGGTAAAGATAAAATAAGGAACAAAATTGACAGAGTTCTGCCTTCACAGAGCTTATATTCTAGTGAGGAGAAAGACAGTTAACAATAAACCGTATATACATGAAATATTCTATCCGATAGTGGTACATGCTATGAAGAAGCTTGCAGCAGGATAAGAGGAGAAAGGGGGCCGGATGAGGGACAAGGGGAGCTATTTCAGATAGCATCCTCTCTGAGGAGACATTTTAGTAGAGACCAGAAAACCCCATGACAGGACAAGCCTGTGGATGTGTGGGAAAGAGCAAGGGCAGGAGGTGAGCGGAATAGAAAGTAGGTTAGGGAGACAGGGGCACAGAGAGAAAGGGAGAACACTCATGTGTCTAATGTTAGGAAGCAAGGACACTTGTGCATCTCAGACTTGTGAATGAGTGAGATAATGGAGGTTGTCAGAGCAGTAACAGGAAACAATACAGCATGACGATGAAGACAGAAAGCCCCGGAGATTCCTGCTGCCTGTAAGAGAGTCTCAACTCTGCCACTATCAGCTCTCAGTGTGGTCCCCCAATCAGCAGTAGCAGCATCACCTGAGATCTTATTAGAAATGCAGAATCTCAGTCCACACCCTAGCCCTACATTTCAACCCAGATGATTCGTAAACTCGCTGAAGTCTGAGAAGCGCTAGCCTAGGACTTTTCACTTAACCTCTCTGCCTCTCAGAAACACCATCTTCAAAATGGGTATCATAAACATAATTCCCTCATAATACGGTTACTGTGAATTTTAAATAAGCTTGTAACAATAAAGTATGCAGCCCAGTGCTTGAGACGTTGTGATTGCTCAATGAATCGTAGCTTTTGCATTTAATCCTTGGTAGGCTAACACACCAGAGGGCTAGGTCCTGAAGGTCTGAATTAAAGAGGATGAAATCCCTGCATCCTTCATGAAGCCCTGTAAGAACCCAGGATGCTAAGGGAGTGCTCCCTTTGGATTCCTGGGAACTGTCAGTGTTGCTTGTTGACTGCTTTGACCTCTACTTGGAACCTGTACAGAGGGAATGGTGACCAATTCTGCTGCACCTTCCCTGAGACTGCTGGCTCCAGAAAGACCCACCCCCTTGGTTATACAATGAAGGTCATCTTCACTTGTGATGAGAGCACTAGAGCTTTATATCAGCAGTGCCTGCAGGAGGAGTCACGTTTCTTTTAATGAAGGTGGTCTGCCGGGACCCACCCATGCTGCTTGACGCAGCTCCCCTGTGATTCGTAGCTTTCACCAATGGTTTCCTCCATGGGGAATTAGCTGGCTCTGGAGAGTCTCAAACCTGAATATTAGCCTGGATACCACAATATTTCCAAGTGCAAAAGTGTTTCTCTAGCCAAGATGGCAGCTGTCAACCACCTCATTCCCAGATGTGTTACTATAAATCTCAAAACTACAAGTGTGTAGAAAAGCAAAATATGTTATGAAATATGAGCTTGTAACTTTCAATTAAGCACCACTGATAACTATAATAGAGTAGCTAAGCAGTCGACTCCGCAGACGGACTCTGATTCCCCAACCCAACTCAACTCTCTAAGCTCCTTAAAGTTCAGTCTCCTCACCTGAACCTGGGGGGTGACAAGAGGACCCACTTCACAGGGATGTTGTAAGAACTAAAAAGATAACACTTATAAAGAAACTTTGAATGTCCTGAAAGACACTCAACATTCTGGAAATTTGAGAAGTCACCATGATTGTTATTATTGTCTGTGATTTCTGACTCAAAGAGGAAACTCTCAGATAGATGGGGCCCATTCTTCAGCTATGAGAATATGAAGAGTAATGTTCTCCTGCCAATAGGGATTTAAAAAGTGATAAAATTGAACTGGGATGATCACAATGAGAATGAAGGGAAGCAAACATTCAGGAGATAGTTCTGAAATAGGGGCAGTAGGACTCTGTGACCTCTTGTGGGCAGGGGGTAATGAGAAAGAGAGTCAAGATTTCTAGTCTACATTCTTACATGTTCCTACATTCCATGGGGAACATAGGGAAAGGTTCATGAAAAAGGACAATGAGTTTAAAGGCAGTCTGTAAACTTTGGGGGGGGTACATGCTCTGAACAAGAAATGTATAGCTGTTCAGAATGCAGAGTTAAATAAACATAAGAAAACGTGCCAAAATCACTTGTCATGAGGAAAATGCAAAGTGCAACCACAGTGAGGTACCAGAATGGCTAAATTTAAAAGGACTAACAATATCAAGAGTTGGTGAAGATGTAGAGGAACTGGAACTCTCATTCACTGCAGATGGCAGTGTAAATGGATATGACCACTTTGGGGAAATGTTTGGTCGTATTTATTAAAGCTAAAATATCTTAGCAGTTGCACTCCTGGACACGTACACAGCCAAAATGAATACATACTCCACAAACATACATGCATGAAAATGTTCCAAGTGGTATTATTCATTATTGACAAAAACTGGAAACAAGCTAAATGTACTAAATGTAGAATGAATAAATTGCAATGTGTTCATACCATGAAATAATGCACAACAATGAAAAAGAATAAGCTACTGAATATCATAGCCAAAATATTGACTGAAAATATCCAGATACCAAAAAAAGCACTGAATGATGATATTTATGTAAAGTGCAAGAACAGGCAAAACTAATCTATGAGATTATGAGAGTCAAAATGGTGGTTCCGTTTAGGGGGTATTATCTGTGAGAGAGCACAAGAAAGCCAGCCCTCTGGGGTGGTGGAAATGTCTATATCTTGATCAGAGTGGTGGTTACCTGGATGTAAACATATGCCAAAAAAAAAAAAAATCATTGTGCTGTACATTTTAAATATATGCAATTTATTTTATGAAGGTTATACCTCAATTAAAAAAGTAAATTTAATAACACAGGGTTAAATATTTGAGCAGCTCTTGAAAACAATAACATAAGATTCTGGAATGCAGTGGAACCACAAGGCTGAAGTGATTATTTAGCAATCGAAATAAGTTTTTGGCTCTAACAGGCCTATCAAACATTGTTTAAGGTCATTCTTGGAATGAATAGTTGTTTTGATGTTTGTCAAGCATGGTCCCTGTGGAATCTGTAATAAGCCTCCAGAAGGAGGTAGATGAAGAAGACTGTGTCTCATAAGCTCTCTCCGTCCTTATGAACCTGCAAGGAGCGTGGAAGAGCTGAGCACATATAACATGGCTGCCACTAGAGGGCACCACTGGGAGCCTCTGCCAGGACCAGCCCTGGAGCTGCGGCTCCCACTGGCTCCCAAGAGATAACCTTTGTACCACCCATCTCAATAGTGACCCACGAGCTTATAGTTCCCAACAACAGCAGCAGATGGTGTGTCAGCCTGAGGTGGGACAATGGTGTGAATGCTTCTGGGATGGCTTTGGTTGAGCTTCCTCCTTTCCTGAGTCTCACCTTTTAATTTTGCAAAAAGAAAAAAAAAAAAAGCACAGCTCCTTCTAATCCTATAAATACCAAGATTCCATGATGCTGTAGCTGAGGAGCTCCTCTATTAGCTATCTGTTTATCTGATAAATACTATATGAGCACCTATGTATATTGGGGACACAAGAGCAAACAAGACAGAAACGGCTCCTGTCCATATAGAACTTACCTTCTAATGAGGGAGACAGACAGGATGTGTTCAGATTGTAGTCAGTGATATGAAGAAAATGATTAGGTCTGATGTGGGGAGGTGACAATTTTAGTTAGGGTGCTCAGGAACTGCCTCTCCAAGGAGGTGGAATTTAAATTGAGGCTTCAACAATGTGAAGAAAGTGGCCATCCCAACAGCCTTGGGGAGAGCCTGGAGCAGGGAGAACAAGTGCCAAGTCCAGGTAGGAAGAGCTATGCTTCCCTGCCACCCAGCAGGAGCCATCTGGGGGGGTAGTGCCTGGCCCAGCTCTCTGCACATTTTACTTGGTAACAAGAGGTACCAAGGTGCTCTGGCTTTCCATCTGTCCTATCACAGGGAGGAAATCGCAATTTTCCAGCAAACCCCAGTATTTGGGAACTAAACAACCCAGGAGTTAGAACTCAGCAATGGGAGAACTTCTAAATCTATTGGATTTAGAAATGCATTTGCTCAGAAAAGTAGTGTATACACCTAGAGACAGTTCCAATGGGAAATAAACAATGAAATAGCAATTATGTGTTGGGTTCCCAGGTGGAATTACTCCTATGGAAGCAGAAAGGACTCTCAGCCCTGGTTCGTGCCCCCTTCCCCAAGCTCCCTTAGCACCACAGGTTTACACCGCCTGTTAGTAATTATCACATTCGATTGCTATTATTGGATTACATGTCACTCTCTCCTCATTAGGGTATAAGCTGTTAGGGGCAGAGACCACGTTGAGCTTGTCTTGCTGAGTGCAGCTCCAAGTTCGTTAGCTGGTGCTCTATACACACTCAGCAAATGTTGGAGAAATGAATGCATGCACACATGTGTGAGGTAATGCATCAACTCAATTCAGCTGATACTTACTGAGTACCTACTACATGCAGGTATTCCTCCAAATGCTGAAGATACAGCAGTAAGCAGAACAGAAAGAACAAATATTCCTGACCTCGTGAGCTTTGCCTCATAGTGGGGGATATCGGGCAGACAGACAATAGAATCAATAAGTGAGGAGGCTGCGGTGGCTGCTGGGGAAGGAGCGAGGGTGAGAGTAGCAGGTGAGAAGCCAGAGAGTTAACAGAGGGTCCCAGGGTGGAAGACCAACACGGCTTGTTAGGACTTGGCCCTGACTCTGAGAGAGATAAAAAGCCACCAGATAGCTCTGAACAAAGGATGATATGATCTGCCTTATATTTTTTAATGATCAGGAAAAATCAACTTAGTATTAGAACTGAGGGCTAAAGCGCCCATTCTGTCCCATAAGCACCAAAAGAGAGGCGCTCTGACAGGCACAGGGATAAAAGAAACACATCTGAGGCTCTCTCTGTGAGCTATGCAGAGGAAAAGCAGTCTGAACGGGACCCTGAGGGACAGGCTTCAGAGCTTACCTGCCATGGCGCCAGCAATATCATCTGTCTCCTCACTCATTTTTTCCCAATTTTATTGAGATATATTTGACATATAACATTGTATTAGTTTCAGATGTACAGCACAATGATTTGATATATGTGTATGTTGTGAAGTGATCACCTCAATAAGCTTAGTTAATATCCATCACCTCATAGTTACAATTTTTTTTCTTGTGATGGCAAGTCTTAAGATCTACTCTCTCAGCAACTGTCAAATGTACAACACAGTGTTTTCACACTGTAGTCACTCATTTTGAGAGGTAAATGCCCAGGGCGAAGAGTGGCCGCCTAGAAGGTGAGCATTGCCCAATCTTAGCCCCAGTCTGAGGGTCACTTCAGAGGCAGGAGCAGTCTGTCAGGGTTTCCAGGAGTGTGCAGAGACCAACAGGGCAGATGGAGCTTGTCTGGGGTGTGGAGCCTACTCTGCAAAACCCCTTCTCAGCAGCCACGTAGGAGCCAGGGGCCAGGGGTACCATCGCCTCACATGTGTCCAAAGGGATCACTCAGCACGGCCACTTCTTTCTTCTGTCCACCAAGAAGGGGGTCCTTCCTCCTTAGGGCCATACACTGAAACAGAAACCCTAAGGACCCCCACACCCCTGTGTTAGCCGTCTCTTGACTTCTTGCCGCACCTTCTTCATCAGTCTCAACAAGTCCCTGGACTCACGCCATAACGGCTGTCTGTGATTTGCGGTTTTTTAACTGTCTCTGATGGTCAGAGAGAAACCCCCATTTCCATCTCTCTGGTTTTTCTTAGAGCCAGCAAGGTTCCACATCCCAGTGCATCTGCCTCCAATCCTGTCGTAGGCACCTACTGTGTGTGCCTACCCGGCTGGACTTTCCTTTGGGAAGCACCCTCTACCTCGCAAGTCCCTGAGATTCAGGTGGGGCTGCTGTCCCCCTCCTGTGGTCAGTGACCTAGGACTGGCCAATCAGAATCATGGTGACAGATTCTGGTACAAGCCAGGCCCCTGATGGCCACCATTTGCTGATACTATTTGGAAAGGGTGCTCTTTGCTCTGCCAGAATTGCTAAAGTGACGAAATGGAAGCCTGTAGCCACTGATGGGCCCCGACTCAGGGAAAGTCTGCCTGTGAGTAAGGCCAACACAGAGGAAAATAGAGCTAGGGTATGAAGAGGGACAGCTTCATGGCCAGTTCATCAGAGCACCTGGAACCAGCCAAGCCTGAAGCTGATGCTACCCTGGACCCTTTAGCTACAGGAGTTGTATGAGTTTCCTACGGCTGCTGTATCAAATTACCACAAACTTGCTGACTTAACACACATTTATTCTTACAGTTCTGGAACACATCAGAAGTCTAAAAGCGAGGTGTTAGCAGGGCTGTATTACTTATGGAGGCTTCAAGGGAGATTCTGTTTCCCTGCCTGTTCTAGTTCCTTGACTCGTGGCCCCTTCCTCACATTACTCCACCCTTTTTCTTCCATCCTCACATCTGTTTCTGTACTCAAATCTTCATCTTTCCTTTATACAGACCCTTGTGATTACACTGGCCCACCCAGATAATCTCCTCATCACAAGAACCTTAATTTAATCTACACTGCAAAGCCCCCTTTGCCATTTCAGGTAACATATTCATGGGTTCTGGGGATTAGGATGTGGACACCTTTGGGTGCCATTATTCAGCCCACCACAGGAGTCAATGAATTCTTTTTTTGTTTGAGACAGTTTACTCTGGGAATCTGTCACTTACAATGGAAGGAGTCCACGTACACATTCCTAAATCTACAACATCATCTTACTCCTGGGGAACACACAAACCCTAGTATTCAGTTTATCTTGAGTTCTAATTTCTTTTTATCCCTTCAGTATTTTTTAATTTCAGCTGACAGTACAGAGTAGAGGTTACGAAGGCAGATTTTGGATTCAGACAACTTGGGTCTACCTCCTGCCCTTTCCACCTACGAGTTAAGCTTTTTAAGCCACAATCCTCTTGATCTGTCAAATGGAGGTAGTAAAAGCACCTACCTGAGACAGGGATAGTAAAAATTAAAAGAGATAATGAATGCACAGCGCTCACAGTACAAGGTCAGTGTTCGATAAACAATGTAGAGATGCATTCCTTCCATCTGGCATTACACTCATTTTACACACAATGTGTCTCAATTAATTGCTACATTTTTATTTAGCTCTTTCAGAAATAGCTCCAGACTCAGAGAATGAACCTCAGTGAGTCTTCACACCATCTTCATTTTAAAGGTGCTGTCAAGCACTTCCACAGAACAAACAACTGAATCAAATTTTTGTGAGTTGCCCATGCCTCCCCTCCTTATACACTCCCTTTACTGCTAACATCATTCTGCTTCCGGAGCAACCCTCTCCTATCTGTGAGGTCTCTATTTTTCAGTCACTCTAGGCAGAGTCTCCTTCATAGCTAGGTAATTTTGCTCTTTTCTCCAGCTTACCTAATAATCACTCTTTCATATTCTTATAGAAAATGTGATTGCTCCTCCCTTCTGCCAAATTGCACTCACCACTTAATAATGCTCTGGGGTTTAACTGCAGAAACGATTTCGGCCTCACACTCCCTGAGCATCCCATTCGTCATGGGATGCCGCCTGGGTGGAGTCATGAGGTGTTCTGGTGGTCCACGCCTCAACAACATAACAAGCAACAACAGGCAGTGACCTTACTGAGTGGTTCAAGTTTGGTGAACTTGGGCTGGCAAGAGGCAGTCATTTGTGACAAGTGACAGTTATGCTGTATAGCTGATGGAGGCAGATGTTTTCCTGTATTTTATACCCCAGATGCAGGCTAACTGGAAGAAACATGACAGGGAGTTCCTAGAGAAGGTCAATTAATACTGAACTTTTACTTGGACACCTGCACATCCCAGAATCCAACCTACCCACTCTCTCCTCTCCTCAACCCTCACCACAAAGAAATTCTTTGACATTTATCCCTACACATTTAAGAATTTTTAAAAATTCTTTTATACAATTAATCAAAATATACTTGTAGAAGACATCTCTATTTCTACCCAACCAGCTAGTAAACCCTATATGAATGAAGTAGAGAGCAGAAATCTCTTCATCTCACGGAAGGCATCAGGTCCTATCTCAGCTTCAGGTTGGTCTAAACTACCATAGTAATTCCTTTCCTCTTGCCAGCAATTGGCCTAGGTGTAGGCATGTAACCAAGCTCTAACCAATGAAACATGTGAAGTCTGCTGAGAAGCTTCTCTTTGCTGATAAAACAATAGAGAGAGCCTCAGGTAGAGAAAGTCTTTTTGTTTCCCTGTCTTTCTGCTTGGAATGGAGGGCTTGATACTTGCAGCAGTGTTAAGGCTTTTCCCCTGTGAAGTAAAGGCCAAAAATAATCTTAGAGACACTGAACCCCAACTCTGACCTCACTGAGCTGCTAAAACAACTTCTTGTTATGTGATATATTTAAATTACCTTATCATTTAAGCCACTATTAGTTAGGCATTTTGTTGCTTGCAACTGAATGCATTGTAAATGATATACCATTTAACTCTGTTTTCTAGGTGGACCATTAAGGAAAACTTAACCCTTCCTACAGGGTTTAAAACTATGTGTTTACATATGGTGGCAGCATCAGTCATCTTACTGAACAACTTTTTAAATGAAGTCAAGTGTTAAGAAGTCCCCCAGGGCTTCCCTGGTGGTGCAGTGGCTAAGAATCTGCCTGCTAAAGCAGGGGACGTGGGTTCGAGCCCTGGTCCGGGAAGATCCCACATGCTGTGGAGCAACTAACCCCATTGTGTCACAACTACTAAGCCTGTGCTCTAGAGCCTGGGAGCCACAACTACTGAGCCCACATGCCACAACTACTGAAGCCTGTATGCCTAGAGCCCATGCTGCACAGCAAGAGAAGCCACCGCAACGAGAATCCCGCACACCGCAACGAAGAGTAGCCCCCGCTTGCCGCAACTAGAGAAAGCCCGCGCACAGCAACGAAGACCCAACGTACCCAAAAATAAAAGTCCCCCAATGGTAGTTATATATCTTTGGATGCTCAGTTCCCATTGAGTTGACTGAACAAGGCCTTTACCTCCCCTATGCAGTGTATTGAGTGCATTGCTGGGTTCTTATCACCCAAATATTACAATACTTGATTATCTCCCTCCCTTTCCCCTATCTTGGCCATGCAGTGAAGTGTCTTGACCACAGCTTGCTATGTAGAAATAAACAGAAGGTAAAACAACAAAACCCAAAAGCTAAAATTCCCAGCTTTTAAGTAAGAGGAAAGCCCCAGCATGGAGCTGATTTCAAGAGAAAATGAAAGGAATAGAATCAGGAGCCATATTTCCCATGGACATTGCTAATTAAAAATGGTGGCTTAATCACACAGTCTCCAGTTTAGATTGTAACTACCAGATGACTTTTTTTACTGTGGCCTTGCATCTGAGAAGGAAATTAGAAATCCGAATATAATGTTGTCAAGGGACAAATTTAAAATATTATTTGGGGGTCACTGGGTTGGGGGAAGTAGTTGACCTAAGGCCTAAACATTTTACAACTTCCCTAAGGCACATCTACAAAAAGTGTTAACAGGCCTGATGATACCTAAGACTAAGACCTAAAGCACTTAAATGAGCATGAGCTCACAAGCAGGGGAGTCTGGTGGAACTGCAGCTGGAAACCAGGTGTTCCATACTGAGGAAACTTCAACTAACACAGACTCCCAAATGCAGATGTGGGTCAACCACTGCATCTGCCATGAAACAGGCCATGATACAGCAGAAACTAACACACAGTTTTAAAGCAATTATACTCCAATAAAGATGTTTTAAAAAAAAGAAAGAAACAGGCCAGTAGTTTACGTTTCAAAAGGCATCATGAAGTGAAATTCATTCCCTTGGTGAATTTACTGGCTTCCAAGTCTTTGGAAGTCTTTCCCTCAGTCTTAGAGGCTCAGAAAACTGACTTTTCTAGCACAGAAATATCAGTTTCTTCTTCAAATGTGGAACTGTATTACTAAAGCTCATGAGGCTTGTTATAAAGCTGGAATGTCAACTAATTAATGCAAAGTGATAAATGACTGGCATGGGAACTTTTAAAAGTTCTCCCAATTAATCCAGCCTCTTTGTAGAGCCCAACTTATAAGGGGGGCAAATCAATTTTATTTTGAAATTTAATGAATTCAAAAGGCACTGGGGGCTTCCCTGGTGGCGCAGTGGTTGGGAGTCCGCCTGCCGATGCAGGGGACACAGGTTCATGCCCCGGTCTGGGAGGATCCCGCGTGCCACGGAGTGGCTGGGCCCATGGGCTGTGGCCGCTGCGTCTGCGCGTCCGGAGCCTGTGGTCCGCAGCGGGAGAGGCCGCAGCAGTGAGAGGCCCCTGTACCGCAAAAAAAAAAAAAAAAAGGCACTGGATTTGTAGGAGCATCACAAGAGATAACCTGATCCAGGCAATGCACCTTGACCATAGACCAAAGTCAACTGACTACTTCCTTCAACCATCTCCACAAGGGATGCCCTTGCCAACGGGAACAGAATTCTTCATGTTGGTTGGCAATGCCACTTTTCCCTGGATGTCCACTGCTAAAAATTGCCTCCAAGATTGTCTTTTCCTTTCTCTCTGCTTTTGTGAACAGATTAAAATCCTTTTTGAGCAGCACGTTTTTCATTAGATATGTTTATTCATTCAACCAGATTGCTGAGATGTCTTGTAGCCTAGAAGCTATCTCTACTTTTCCAACTGTTAAGACCCATTATGCATTGTTTTTAGGGCTTAAATCTCAGAATGTAATCCTGTTACCCTCTTTACCAGGCTCTGGGCTAATGTTCCACAAAAGCTTCCAAGTGGTTTCTATAAACTTCTCATTAGACCTTGAGTTCCACATTGGATCAGTAACATATGACCAACATGATTCTATTTCTACCTGTTCATTCACTCATGTCTTTCTTGCTTGCTTTACTCATTCAATTATTCAATATATACTCATTGGGTAGCTGCTAGATATCAGGTATTGTTCTAGGTACTAGGCATACAGCAGGAAACAAAACAAAAACTCTTATCTTCATGGAGTTCCTGTTCTATTAGGAGGAGATAGACAGTACACAAATACTTGTAATATGTGAAATGGTGGGGAGCAGTATGGAGAAAAATAAAGTAGGGAAATATACAGAGGTTTTTGAGGGTAGAGTATGCAGTTTCTAAAATGTGGTATTGGAAATCCTCATTAAAAAGATAACAAGCGGGCTTCCCTGGTGGCACAGTGGTTGAGAGTCCGCCTGCCGATGCAGGGGACACGGGTTCGTGCCCCGGTCTGGGAAGATCCCACATGCCGCGGAGCATCTGGGCCCGTGAGCCATGGCTGCTGAGCCTGCGTGTCCGGAGCCTGTGCTCCGCAACGGGAGAGGCAGCAACAGTGAGAGGCCCGCGTACCGCAAAAACAAAAAGAAAGATAACAAGCCATGAGGAAATCTAAGGAAAGAGAGTTCCAGACAAAGGGAGCAGTGTGTGCAGGTGGAGCAGGGTTGGCCAAGGGAGAGAAGCAGGAGGTGAGGTCACAGAGCTAATGTTGAGCCTGGGTCAAGTAGAACCCACACCTGTGTCTATCCACTACCAGATACACGGACGAAATTAAAACGTACCATTGATGGAAATGTTCTCATTCCTCTGGTCCACGTAAACAGGTGGGCTCTAGATCTTCCAATATTGTATTAGACAAACTAAAGGTACAAGCTGTCCCCATGTTCATTCAACCAATATGCCTGAGCTCCTAGCATGTGTCAGCCCTTGGGCTAGGCCTGGATTATACCTTGGTGGAGATGAGCTTGTAACCTAATGGTGCAGACAGACCTCAAGCAAGTAACTACTTGATCTCAATCAAGGTAACGGCTCTGCCAAGAAAGAAACTATGGATGCCTCAAAAGATATAGTCTAGCTTGGGAGGCAAGGAGAAGGCTTTTTAGGAGAACAAACATTTAAGGGAGACCCAAAGAAGAGAAGTTAATGAGGAAAAGGAAGAAAAAGCAGCAAGGGAAGTGAATTGCTCCAAAAAGAGGGAAGGGGGTGCGAAAAGACTGGACAGAAAGAACAGTGTGGGTGGAGGAAGGTGAACGAGAGGAAGGGCAACAGCAGATGGGGCTGGAGGAGTTGGTGGGGGCCAGACAAGCAGGTGAGGGCAGAACATTTGAGTCTGGATCTTATGTCAGCACAGTGGGAAGGCAAGAAAGGTTTTGCATCATCTGCTTATACCTTCAACAGATATTTGTTCAGGGCCTGCTAGATGCCAGAGCTGTGCTCAGCTCTGAACATCACACTGTGTAGCTCACAGTCCAGCAGGGAAAGCAGGGAAGGGGCATTAACTGGGCAACTATGGAATCCGCAGATTGGAAGCTCTCCACCACCTTAAATGTCTATAGGTCAGTGATATTATATTATTTACCACATTTATGTATTTATAAAGTCAACAGCGGGGGCATTTTTTTCTCCATTTTACAGCTGATAAAACTAAAAGAGGCTTAAGGAATTCCCAGAACCACATAGACAGTATATGATAGATTTAGGATTTGTGGCAGACCGCATTTTCCAAACTTGGCCATCACTATACATTCTATCCCGCACACTCCCTTTGCTCAGTGAGCTTGACCTCCCTCCCATCGGGTGACAGAGACTACATCTCCTTACCTTGAACCTGGGTGGGCCTGTGACTGTGGTGGAAAGAACGGTATGTGATTCTCATTGTGTAGGGGAATATGTGTGTTTCTCCTTTACTACTCACATAGAACACTTCACCTCTGACACTTCTGGTCACCAAATGTGTGTGGGGTTTTCCCCACCAAGCAGTTCTCTGTGATATTAGCTAGGTGTCCTCCAATTCAGTTCAATTCTGACACTACCTGGAATTAGCATCAGATTCCACAGATTAAGGGCTCAGTCCCACAAGACTCAGTCCCCTCAAGCCCCAACCCCCCAACACACACACATATTTCAGATGCCAATCACAAGTTCCAGTTTGTCACCTGTACTTCTGACTGACTGGCTATAAACAAGCTTCCCACGACCCCCTCCTTGGGTTCCATAATTTGCTAGAATAGCTCACACAACTCAGGGTTTACTGGCTTATTATAAAAGGATATGATAATGGATACAGATGAACATCCAGATGGAAGAGACACATAGACCAAGGTATGTGAGAAGGAGCAAAGAGCTTCCACTATTCCAACACCTCCACGTGTTCAGCAACTGAGAAGCTCCCCGAACCATAATACCTTTCGGATTTTTATGGAGGCTTCATCATGCAGGCATGATTGATCACTAAGTCAATTTCCAGCCCTTCTCCCCTCCCTAGGGGATACAGGGTAGGGCTGTAATTTCCAAGCTTCTAATCATGGCTTGGTCTTTCTGGTGACCACCCCCAATCCAGGAGCCTACCAAGCATTGCCTCATTAGAAAAAAAGAAATTTCAAGAAATTTAGGAGCTCTGTGTCAGGAACCAGTGTTAGAAGACCAAACATTAGAACAAAAGATGTTCCGAGTGTTCTTATCACTTTGGAAATTACAAGGGTTCTAGAAGCTCTGTGCCAGGAACCAGGGGCAGAGACCAATGTGTGTGTGTGTGTGTGTGTGTGTGTGTGTGTGTGTGTGTGTGCGTGTGTGTACAGATGCCAACAGCCAGCATCAACCCCAAGATACCTGCTTGAGTGAGCCTTCAGATGACCCCAGATGTGGAGTCACTTCCAGTTTTCAAGCCTTCCCTGATAAGGCCCCAGATATCATGGAGTAGAAAAGAACCATCCCTGCTGAGCCTGGTCCAGATTCTTGCTCCACAGAACGTGTGAGCATAATAAACTAGGGGAGCTTTTTCACCACGTGGATTGGGTAGTCTGGTGCACAGCTATAGTAACTAGAACAGCATCCAAGCTCCTATTTCCTCACTGCAGAGCTCTCGAGCGCATAAAGACAGGCAGGACAGTATAGCAGTTAGGTGCAAGTTCCTGACACAGAGCTCCTAAATTTCTCTTGTGTGATGTTGGGAAAGTTAATTACTGCTTCTCGGCCTCCATTTCCATATTTGTAAAATGGGGACAGTATTGAGTTGTTCTGGTGTTAAATCAGCTGACACATATCAAGTCTTAGCACATTACCTGACTCACCAGACATGGTATAAAAAAGTTAGACATTATTATTATGTCTAACACATTCATTTAACAATAAATGAACTTTATACAAACAGACTTTACACAAACTTTCAGGTGACTGAGAGGCAACTCAGTTATTCCCAACACGTCATTGATTGAAACCCTCTAGGAATTTTTTAAAACTTTTCTTTAGGACTACTTTGTGTCATATTAGAAAATAAGGCTCATTATTTTATAAGCACATATCATTTTTACTCCACTTTGATCATCTACCTTATTGACCAGGCTATTTCAAAAAATGAAACCCATTTTCAGAGTATAAAGGAACAACCTAATAAAGAAATGGGCAGTAGACTTGAAAGAACACCTCACAAAAGAGGATACCCAAGTAGCCCATAAACATGTGGAAAAGTGCTCAATCTCATTGTCATCAAGGAAATGCAAGTTGAAACTGTAAGAGAACAATACACACCAACCAAAATGACTGAAATTAATGTAAAAGACTGACAACATAAAGTGTGATGAGGCCACTAAGATGGAGAAAAGCCACCCCTGACAATAGGAAGCCAGCCCATGGTATCCTTCTGTTGAACACGTTCTCCTGTCACACCAGACAAAAACAAGACCACTCTGTAGTCATATTGGAACAGAGACAAAATTAGGAACACTGTACAAGTCACAAAATGACCAAACACCCCATATCTAGGCTGTTATGGGCTGAACTGTGTCCCCACTAGAGACACGGTAAAATCCTACTCCCTGCTACCTGTGAATATGACCTCATTTGGAAATAGGGTCTTTGCAGGTATAATCAAGTTAAGAAGAGGTCATTAGTATGGGCCTAATCCAATATGACTGGCATCCTTATAAGAAATGGACTAGAGACAGATACAGACACACAGGGAGAACACTGTGTGACAGTGGAGGCAGAGGGTGGAGTGATGCCCCACAAGCCAAGAAGTGCCACCTTGATTTTGGGCTTTTCGCCCCCAGAACTGTGAGAAAATAAATTCTTATTGCTTTAAACCACCCAGTTTGTGATACTTTATTATAGCAGCCCTAGAAATCTAATATATCAGCTAATATGAGGGAACTCTGCTTCTTTACAAATTCCAGTTTAACCCCACTCCATTCTTCCTGTTTTCTGGATAAAAATGGTTGAGAAACCCAACTACAGAATTAACCCCACTTACTGACAGCATCCAATCAAGAGCAAAGCCCATATTCCTTGAACCCTCCCTAAAATCACCTAACAGAATCCCAAATCTTACAAAAAGTCTTCATAACACATTTTTTCCTGAGACACTCCACAATCCCCATGGTGTGCATTCTCCTTGTTGCAACAAATCAATGAACCTAATTTTGTCTGACTACAGGTGTGTTCCTGGTGGTCTTTCGCTGCAGGGAATTGACAATGTGAATTGATATAACTACTATGAAAAGTTTTTGGCAATATCTACCAAAGCTGAAAATATGCATGTCCAGTGACCCCCAAATTTTAATCCTAGGTATAAACCCAGCAGAAATAAATACCTATGTGCACCCCCAAAAATGCACAAAAATGTTCATAGTAGTATTATTCACACACACACAAAATAACTGGAAAGAACCCAAAGTTCATCAATAATAGAAAAAATTAAGTAAATTATGGTGATTGTAATTCTATTACAATACAATTCTATACAACAATGAAAGGGGATGAATTTATATAGATAAATTTCCCAAAACTGATACTGAGTAAAAAAAAGCTAGACATGAAATGATTTCATGATATGAATATGATTTCAATATTAGTTTCAAAAACAGATAAAATTGATTTATATAGCAGAAGCCAGAATAATGGTTACCTAGAGAAGACACGTAGAGAGGCTGCTGAGAAGCAGATAATGCATTATCTTTTTTATCTGAGCGGTGTTTACATCAGTACATTTAATTTGGGATAATCCATAAAGCTATATACTTATAAATTATGCAATTGTCAGGATGGATATTAATTTCAATTAATAAGGTTGATTTAAAAATTATTTATTCACACATTGTTTTTTTATAAATTGAGATAAACTGAATTATTATACAATGTATTCACTTAATAGACTTTATTGAGCACCTACTATGTGCCAGGCACCATGAAAACACAAAGCTCACATGCAATGCACGGCCCTCCCTTCATGTATCTTTCCTTTACAGTCAAATGGGGGACACTATATAAAAATAAATGCACAGTAAATGAGGCAGAGAAGAAAAAAATGGAAAACAAAAGGAAGAGAGAAGTAACAGAAATTCTTAGAGGAGCCTCAACATCGTACAAGTTCATGTATCTTGCATGTGAAAGGAAATATTAAAATGATATATTTGACCATCACAAACAGATATACTGAAACACATTGCATTGATAACTAATAAATTGCAATGTGCTACACAAAATGTTGATGTGGCTATATGTAATACATTTTCATCTCAAAATTTATCGCTAAATTATTTAACAGTTTAAAACTGTATATATAGATCACAATTTTGTCAAAGTGGCAAAAAATGTTTCTATTTAAAAATTAATTTATTTGGATAATTTTTTCTTTCTTGATTTTTAGAATATTAAAATATAACTACCTGGGTATGGGAGGGTGGAGCACAGGGAGTAATTATCTTCCATGCCTCTATTTTTAAGCATATCATCCATTCACTTAGACATCTCCTCCACCTACTTTTCTCCTACAGCTCACTTACTTACGCATCGAAGTCCAGCCAACCTAGACTCACACTGTGACTCCACCACAGCTATGTGATAAGTTAGGCAGAGAATTAGGAAAGAAAAATCACCCAGAAAATTTCAGTTCAACAGTTAAGAGCTCAAGCTCCAGAGATGAAGCGTCTGGTTTTAACCTTCAGCTCTGCCACCTGTTGTGTGACTTCAGACAAGTCCTTAATCTGTCTGTTCCCCAGTTTCCTCCTCTGCAAAATGGGGATAATAAAAATAGCACATTCCTCATAGGGTTATGGAATTAAATGGAAAAAAATACATGAAAAGCGTAGCATAGTGCTTGGCACATCATTGGTTCTTTCCCTCTTCGTACAACCTCTGCTATTAGAAATCACACCTCCTTCTCTCACTCCCAAGCCTCAGTCCATGCCATCTGGAGGCGAGCAAATTCTTCTGTCCAACGTTGCAATGGAAACCTTGAGCATGTTAGTCAAGCACCAAACAGTTGCAAATAACAGAATCCTAAGTTAATACAATTTAAACAAAAGGGGTATTTAGTGGCTCTTGTAACTGTGAAGCCTAGGGGTAAAGGCCAGGATCAAGGGACTCAACAGGCCAGCAGGACACTATCTCTTTCTCTGTGGTTCTCTCTGTCTGTCTGTCTCTATATTTGTGTATACCTCTGTCAACTTCATTTTCCTGCATGCTCCCTCCATGTTCCATCAAAGATGGCCATCACCAACTGTAGGTTTACCTGTTTACCAATGCCAGGGAAAAGAGAGTGTCTTTTTTCCAACCGTTTCATCAAAAGTCCCAGGAGTGTCTCTGATTCGACCATAGTGGGTCACATGCTTATGCTTGAACCAATCATTGTGGCAAGGGGAATGGAATGACCCTTGGAGCTTAGATGGTGTATTCATCCCCAAACCAGGAAGATGAATACAAATTAGAGCAGAAGTGCTTCCCCAAAGGAAACTGAAATTACTAAACTGCCTACACCAGGTGAATTTTCCCAAGAAACAGTTGACATCTCTGGCCCATTCCCCAAAGTCATTTCTATAATAGGAAGTTTTCAAGGAAGAGTTCACACTGTTTAAGTGGAATCACAGATATAGGACAGTAGAACTGGGAAATGATTGCATACAACCCCCTCATCTTACAGATGAGAAAACTGAACCTCTGAGAGGGGAAGGGACTCACCTGAGACCATAGAGCTGATTAGTGACAGGGACAGGAAAAAAACAAAATCTCTCGGTTCCTGGTCCACTGTATTGTTTTCTCAGTTTTTATTTTTCCCACATTCAAATATATGTGGTTAATATCTGCCTGCATCATTTGTTTTAGAAGAGGAGTCTCTCTTGATATGAACAGAAACTACAGGTGATGCCAAACAATGACTACAATTGAATAATGCCGGTATACCCTCTATCAGGGATGAACATCCCATAGAGATGCCTAAATACACACCTTCAATGGCCAGTGTAAAGCACTCATAGACTTCACCAAGGACTGTGACAAGGGAAAGATGAGACTTCAGTGAAGTTCTTTGGTCATTATCCTATTCTAAGTGAAGAGCAAGATGATCTGCCTTTGTGAGCATCATGAGGGTAGCAAAGGGGGATTCTTTGAACTTTTCATTCTTTGCCCTGTCTGGCCAATGGTATCATGAAACCCCCTGAAATAGAAAGGGACTTCAGTTTCTTATCTGGCTATGCTTAGGATGGGATGGACTCCAGGCAATCTTGGAGTTAGAGCTTATTCACACTTAAGTCACATGAATTCAACAATTTGCACTCAACACAGAGAGGGGAAAAATTAAGCAGCGTGGATGATCTTGCAGTTTTTCACTGAAAACATATCTGCTCCAAACTGACTGTGTAAGGAGAGGTATAAACCTGTAAGTAACACCTTTATCCAGAGCTCAACCCAAGACAACACCACCAGATTTAATGCTGGCAGAAAAACTGTCTGGGTTGGACTTATCAAGAAATAATACAGTTAGTCTCCAAAGGAATTTGGAGGTAACTTTGGCCATGTAAGGTATTCACCTTAAGCGCTGACTCTAGTAACTCCACCTATGATTCAACGGCACTGTATAAAATGAACAGCACAGAGAAAAGGTCACAAACAGCATAATTAGCTGATAAGAAAAATAGCTAACACTTTATAGGACTGTTCTAAAGCATTTTTACCTCTATTAACTCACTTAATCCTTAAAAACAACCCTAAGAAGTGAGAAGGCAGAAGTCTTTATAGATGAAGGAATTACGACCTGCCCAAGGTCACACAGCTAATAAGTGGCAGAAACAAGGGTATTAAGATATAAATGTGTGTTTTGTTCTCCCTACTGCAGGTTAGGTTTCTCTTTGCAAGCTCAGAAAGGTAACTGTGTCTTTGTATAACATTGTCTTGGGTATATTTTTGTGGGCCAGAGACAAAAGGAGGCTTGCCAGGCAGGGAAGATAATGTCTTTCCTAGCTATTTTTTTCCAAAAGCTTTGCCTCTCTGAGGGATGTTATCGTGTGTGATACCACACTGAGAGAAGAAAAGTTGCTTGAAGTTTTACAAGTAACTTGAATTGAGGACAGGTGAGTATTTATCCAACAAGATGACAAGGACAAAGTCCTTCAGGGTTTCCACAAAGGCTGGTCCATGCCTGGTAGTTGTCAGTGGCTGGAGTGGTAACTGAACAGTTAGAGCTTTAGCCCTGAGAACCACAGTGCCAGCCACACTTGGAACAGAAGCCTAGGAATTTTGCCTTCAGGTAACATCAGGGCTGAGACAAAGAGTCTGAAAGTCGTAACCTGTGTAGGCCAGAGACAAATGGACCTTTCCCTGAAAATGCTGTCCTGCAAGGACATCCTGAGCCTTCGTATGACCCTACAGGGGAAAGCCTCGGAGCGGAAGAAGCTCAGGTAAAGACAAAGATTGAATTTTCAGCTATTACAGATTAAACATGATTTGGATAACTAAAAGAATGTGACATTTCTTGCCCCATGGTGTTGTGGAATAAAATGCATCCCTGCTACATAGATAAGGAGCAAATTCCTGAGAGAGGGGACTAGAGTTAACCTTGGTAAGAAAGCAGAGGAAAGAAGGTCCTGGGGAGATGAAGGAGGTGATGAAACAAATTAGGCCTCCACATAGATAACATTCCTGAACAAGACAAGATAAGGGAACAAAGGCATATCCCTGGCTGACTAGAGATAGGGGAACAAAGAAGAGACCACTTTGGGTTGCCCGCAGAGAGAATGATGGTCAGGGAGGGGAGTTAACATGATAGAAGGGAGCGAGGAGGAAACTGGGAGGAAGAGTGCTTAAGTGCGTGTAATCAGTGTGCTACTTTAAATCTGCCTGCTTTGTATGGCTTTTTCGCCACCACTGGTGGACTGATAGAAAAGACAGGATTGCAGGTAGATGGGGAGCTTGGTTTCATGACCTCTTTCAACACCAAGGTGACTCCTTCTCTCCAGATAAAGATAGCAATTCTGTCTATGACACATAACTGGTGTCATAATATGCATGATGCATGTGGGCTGGAAGGGCAAGAGAAGGATTGGTAGAGAAGATGAGTGAGGCAAAACTGGCAGGCCAGGGAGCCAATGGGCTCAGGTGGCCTAGCATCCCAAGGACAGAACCAGGGCCCATTCTACTACGATTTCATCAGGATATAGCAGGAGATGCCAGTTTTGAGATAAGAGAACAGAAGTGTAGGGACTCCAGGCTGACCTGACTCCCAGTCCTAAAGTTAACTGGTAGGAGAAATTGACCACAGTGGATGGAGAAAGGGGAAGGAACAGAGTCTAGACTGTCCATGAAATCAACAGAGAAGGAGACAAGAAGGGAGCAGGCCCTCAGAGGTCTCCCAGTGCCCAGAGCTGATGCAGGCTCTACTGGAAACAGTCTCGTGGGCAACATCGCCTAATTCTAAGCTCATCAAGGTGTGTTTTAACAGGAGAGGGGTTAGTGGTGATGGTGAGCAGTTCCATTAAGTCTGAGCTCAGGATCAGTGTTCCTGAATTCAAATCTCTGCTCTACCACTTACAACCTGCCTGTGAAATCTTAGACTAGTTAACCTCTACCTACCTCACTTATCTCTTGTATGATTGAAGATAACTAATACTACCTGATTTATAGAGTTATTATTTAGACTAATTAAACCAATTCAAGTAAAGCCCTTAATATTCAGAGTAACCCTACACTCCAGTTTGTCTGAGTCAGTACAGTTCATGCCTTTACCAAATATAATTATTAGTAGAGCTCCATTTTACTCTCAAAAGTGTCATCACTTGATTTCTGTTTCTGGCCAAGATAGAGTAACATGGAACAGAGTTACCATTCTGTCTGAAACAACTCTTTAAAGTGAACAAAGTATATATAACAATGATTCTTAAGCTATTGGATATCAGGGGAAAAGATAATGATTCCCTGAGAGATTAGCCCACTGCCTGCCTTAGCCTACTGCCTGGAGAAAGTTTCCAGGTTTCAGTGTAGGTAGGGGAGATGGAGCTGAAAGTCTGTGAATGCCAAGGCAGCTAAAGTTCTCAGAGCCCAGTGCCAGAGAAAAGGATGCACAAAGAGAGAACTCAGCTGCATAGGGTCGACCTAGAGAACCAATCAACACATGAGTGAAGAAACTTCCCCAAGTGCAGGGAGAGAAACACCCAAAAGGATTAGAACAATACTCTGTATTAGTGGCTTCTCCCAACAGCCCAAATGAAAATCTCATAATGCATGGGACATTGGTTAGATTACTAAGAAGGGTCTCGCCTGCGTAGTAGGAAAATAATTAATCCTAGATTAAAGGCTGCTATGGTCCTACCTAGCAAAGCTTAAAAGCAAGACCCACATGGATTAAATATTTTCCTAGAAATTTACTATGCTCTAGAAAAGCTCTCAAAAACATTTATAGGAATACAAAATCCTGTCAACCTAGAATTCTTTATACTCAGCAAAAGTATCTTTTGAAAACAAAGGCCAAACAAAGACTTTTTTAGACATGCAAAATCTGAAAGAATTTATAATCAACAGACCTGTACTACAAGAAACATTAAGGAAGGTCCTTTAACCAAAAGTAAAATTATTCCAGATATAAACCTGGACTGGGAAAAAGTAATTTAAAAAATCAAAAATTGTAATTGCCTGAGAAATATAATTTATTTCCTTATCACTTAATCTTATCATTTAAATATTTATAAAAGATATTAACTTTTTAAATATATATATATACACACACACACACATACATTATACATATATGTATGTAATATTATAAGGTTATAAAATTATAAACCCTAAAGCCACCACTAAAATAACACAATGAGACTTCCCTGGTGGTGCAGTGGTTAAGAATCCACCTGCCAATGCAGGGGAAAAGGGTTCGAGCCCTGGTCTGAGAAGATCCCACATGCCGCGGAACAACTAAGCCCATGAGCCACAACTACTGAGCCTGCGCTCTAGAGCCCGTGAGCCACAACTACTGAGCCCACGTGCCAGAACTACTGAAGCCCATGCACCTATAGCCTGTGCTCCGCAACAAAAGAAGCCACCCCAATGAGAAGCCCACACACTGCAACGAAGAGTAGCCCCCACTCATGGCAACTAGAGAAAGCCCATGTGTAGCAATGAAGACCCAATGGAGCCAAAACTAAATAAATAAATAAATTTATTTTAAAATAAATAAAATAAAATAACACAATGAAGAGTTACAGCTAATAAACCAACAAAGGAGAAAAATGAAATCATAAAAAATATTCAATCCATGGACTTCCCTGGTGGTGCAGTGGTTAAGAATCTGCCTGCCAATGCAGGCGACACGGGTTCGAGCCCTGGTCTGGGAAGATCCCACATGTCGCGGAGCAACTAAGCCCATGAGCCACAACTACTAAGCCTGTGCTCTAGAGCCCACGAGCCACAACTACTGAGCTCGCATGCTGCAACTACTGAAGCCCGCAAGCCTAGAGCCCATGCTCCGCAACAAGAGAAGCCACCGTAATGAGAAGCCTGTGCACCGTAACAAAGAATAGGCCCCCACTCACCGCAACCAGAGAAAGCCCATGTGCAGCAACAAAGACCTAACGCAGCCAAAAATAAATAATAAATAAATTTATTCAACAAAAAAATTCAAAAGAAGGTAGAAAAAGAGGAAAAGAATGTTAAAAAGAGACAATAGAAAACAAATAACAAGATGTAGCCCACACAAATGTATATAAGTCAAACACATCAATAAACAAATTAAATGTAAATGGCCTAAATTCCCAATTAAAAATCAGAAATTGTCGGGGCTTCCCTGGTGGCGCAGTGGTTGACAGTCCGCCTGCCGATGCAGGGGACATGGGTTCGTACCCCGGTCCAGGAAGATCCCACATGCCGCAGAGCGGCTGGGCCCGTGAGCCATGGCTGCTGAGCCTGCGCCTCCAGAGCCTGTGCTCCGCAGGGGGAGAGGCCACAATGGTGAGAGGCCCGCGTACCCCCCCAAAAAAAAAACAAAAATCAGAAATTGTCAAATTGGATAAAAAAGTAATACCCAATTACATCTGCCTATAAGAAACTCATTTTAAATATAAAGACAAGATTAAAGGTAAGAAGATGAACTATATATACTATGCTAATATTAATCAAAATAAAGGTGAGAAAGTTATATTAATTTCAGACAATATTAGATTTAAGAGGAAAAATACCAAAATTAAATATTGCCATTTAATAATAATAAAGAGGTCAGTTCAAGAGTATATAACAATTCTAAGTATCTACACTCCTAAACACAAAATACATAAATCCGGGCTTCCCTGGTGGCGCCGTGGTTGAAAGTCCGCCTGCCGATGCAGGGGACACGGGTTCGTGCCTTGGTCCGGGAGGATCCCACGTGCCACGGAGCGGCTGTGCCCATGGGCCATGGCCCCTGGGCCTGCGCGTCTGGAGCCTGTGCTCCGCGACGGGAGAGGCCACAACAGTGAGAGGCCTGCGTACCGCAAAAAAAAAAAAAAAAAACATAAATCCAAAACTGATGGAATTGCAATAAGAAATAGAAAAATTGGTATTTTTGTCAATTTCAACATTCCTCTCTCAATAATTGATAAGCCATGAAATCAGAAAATCAGTAAGAAGGCAGAAGACCTGAACAATGCTATCAACAAATTTAACCTAATTGACATTACTACAACGCTCAACAACAGAATATATATTCTTTTCAAGTGCACATAGAATATATACCAAAATAGATCATATTATAGGTAATAAAACAAGATTCAACAAATGTATAAGGATTCAAGTCACACAAAGTATGTTCTCTGACCATAATGGGATCAAATTACAAACCAATAATTAGGAAGATATCTAGATAATCTTCCAAATATTTGGAAACTAAATAACACACTTCTAAACAACCCATGAGTCAAGAAATCAAAAGAGTATTCTGATCTCAATGAAAATGAAAACACAATTTATTCAAAAATTTTTGGATGCAAACAAATTTATTACAGAAATTTATAGCACTAAAAGTACTTATATTACAAAATTAGAAAGGTCTCAAATCAATAACTTCGTCTTCCACTCTAAGAAAAAGAGGAGAAAATAAAACCTAAAATAAGCATAAGAAAGTAAATAAACATCATCACGGAAATCGGTGAATTAGGAAACAAAAAACACAGAAAAACAATAAAACCAAAACTTGGTTCCTTTATAAGCTCAGTAACATTGCAAACTTCTATCTGCTAATCAAGAACAAAAGAGAAAAGACACATATTTCCAACATTAGAAATAAGACCAGTGATGTGAATACAGATTCTACATATAGTGAAAGGATAATAAGGAATATTGTGAACAATTTTATGCCAATATATTTGACAACTTAGATGAGACAGAAAAATGACTCAAAGACCCAAAATTTCCGCGTTTACTTAAGAAAAGCTAGACTACGTTAATAGCACTATGTCAAACAAAATTGTTGTTAAAACACTCCCACAAAGAAAACTCAAGGTTCAGGTAGCTTCACAGGAAACCCCTACCAAATATTTAAGGAAATAATAATACCAATTCTAGACAAACTCTTCCAGAAAGTTGAAGAGAAGGGAATACTTCTCAACTCATTCTATGAGGCCCTTTATGGTTTAAAAAAAAGAGAGAGACAGACATACAAACACAGAAAACTACAGCTGTGTCTCTCATGAATATAGATGAAAAACATCTTAACAAAATGTGAGCATAGTAAATCCAACCATGTATAAAAAGGATAATACATCATGAACAACTGAGGATTATCCCAGGAAAGGAAGTTTGGTTTAACATTTGAAAACCAGTCAAAGTAATTTATGATAATTAGAATATTTTAAAGGAAAAACCATATACTCATTTCAATTGGTGCAGAAAAAGCATTCAACAAAATCCAACATTCATTCCTGATTTAAAGAAAAGAAAGAAAGAAAACCTCTAGGCCAACTAAGAATAGAATTCCTCAACCAGATAAGGAACATCTACAAAAATAATATAGCTAACATAATTCTTAATGGTGACAGACTAAATATTTTACCCCTAAGTTCAGGAATAAGCAAGAATGTTCATTCTCATCAGTTCTATTAAAGATTGTCCTGAAGTTCCAGCCAGTGAACTAAGGCAAGAAAAATAAAGACATTCAGGTTTAAGCAAAGCTACTTTAATCACCAGTGACATGATCATCTATGTAAACATAATTAAATAAATTTTAGATGTTTTTTAAAATCCCATATAACCCCAAAAAGGTCACTGGAACTAATTCAAGAGTTTAACAATAATTCAGCATTCAAGATCAGTATACTTAAAAACTGTGTTTCTACATACCAGCAAGAAGTAATCAGAACTTAAAATATAAAAACAATACTATTTACAATAGCATCAAAAATTATGAAATACAGAGGGAAAATCTGACAAAAGTTATGCAGGACATGTACACTGAAAACTACAAAACATTGCTGAGAAATATTAATGGTCTAAGTCAATGGAGAAAAATATCATGCTTGTGAATGAAAAGACTCAATATTGTGAAGATATAAAATCTTCTCAAAGTGATATGTAGATTCAACCCATTCCTAATAAAACTCCCAGCATACTTTTTTTCTGGTTCTAAAATTCATTCAGAAATGCAAAAGACCTAGAATAACCAAAATAGTTTTGAATGAGAAGAAAAAATGTTGTAGGACTTAACACTATCTGACTGTAAGACTCCCTGTAGGCAATAATCAAGATACTTTGGTATCAGTGAGCAAGTAGACAAAGATCAGTGGAAGAGAATAGAGAGCCCAGAAACAGACCCACCCATGTATATGGACAATTAATTTTTTACAAATATTCAAAGGTGATTCAATTGAGAAAGAATAGTCTTTTCAACAAATAATCATACAAATATACATACATTCATATATATGTATACATACATACACAAATACATGTATATATATATGTGTATATATATACCTCAACCCATACCTAACTCAATACACAAAAATTAACACAAAAATGAACAGAAAGCATCAAGCCCAGAAGAGTTCACCAGTAAACTCTACTGGTGAACATAAACTCTACTCTACTTAAAGTAACTCTAGAGTAGAGTAAACTCTACTCTACTTAAACTCTACATTTAAGGAAGATATTATACCAAGTATCTACAATCTCCTTCAGAGAATACAAGCAGAGGTAATACTTCCTAACTTATCCTACAGGGCCAGCATTACCTTACTACCAAAACCAGTCAAAGAAATGACAAGAGAAAAGAGACCAATATCTCTCATGAACATAGATACAAAAGTCCTCAACAAAATATTAGCAAATCAAATCCAACAATGTATAAAAAGAATACCATCACAAGCAAGTGAGATTTATCCCAGGTATGCAAGGTTAGTTCATCATCTGAAACTCAATTAATGGAATCCATTACATCAACAAACTAAAAAATAAAAATCACAGGATCATATCAATATATGCAGAAAAAGCATTTGACAAAATCCAACATCTACTCGTGATAAAAACTTTCAGCAAACTAGAAATAGAGGGAAACTTCCTCAACTTGATAAAGAATAACTACAAAAATTCTACAGCTAACATCATATTTAATGATGAGAAATTTGAAGCCTTCCCACTAAGATAAGATACAAAGCAAAATATCCTCTCTCATCAGTAGTTTTCAACATTGTTCTGGAAGTTTTATTTAATGCAATAAGGCAATTAAAGGAGATAAAAAGTATACAGATTGGGAAGGAAAAAATAAAACTGTCTTTTTTCATAGATGGCATGATTGCCTTATAGAAAAGCCAAAAGAATAGACAAGAAAACTCCTGGCATTACTAAGTGATTATAGTGAGGTTGCAGGACACAAGGTTAATATACAAATGTCAATTGCTTTCCTATATACCAACAATTAAAAAGTGGAATTTGAGGGCTTCCCTGCTGGCGCAGTAGTTGAGAGTCTGCCTGCCAATGCAGGGGACGCAGGTTCGTGTCCTGGTCCGGGAAGATCCTACATGCCATGGAGCAGCTGGGCCCGTGAGCCATGGCCGCTGAGCCTGCGCGTCCGGAGCCCGTGCTCTGCAACGGGAGAGGCCACACGGTGAGAGGCCCGCGTACAGCAAAAAAAAAAAAAAAAAAAGTGGAATTTGAAATAAAAAAACACAGTACCATTGGAGCTCAGGTCTTTTGAGCATGAGCTGCCTATTTTCCTTGCTTGAGCCTGCAATATATGCTGTAATTTCCTTCATCCAAAACAAACGACAACAACAATAGCAACAAACCACAGTATCATGTACATTAGCACCAAGAAAAAAATAATAATAATTAGGAATAAATCTAACAAAATATGTACAAGGTCTATATGAGGAAAGCTTTACAATTCTGATGAAAGAAATCAAAGAACTAAATAAATTGAGAGATATTCCATGTTCATGGATAGAAAGACTCAAAATTCTCAAGATGTCAGTTTTTCACAGCTTGAACTATAGATTCAGTGCATTCTCAATCAAAATCCCACAAGCTATTCTGTAGATGTTGATTCTAAAGTTTATATGGACAGGTAAAAGATCCAGAGTAGCCAACAAAATACTGAAGGAAAACAACAAAGTTTCAGGACTAACACTACCCAACTTCAAGGCTTACTATAAAGCTAGAGTAATCAAGACAATGTGGTATTGGTGAAAGAATAGACAAATAGATCAATGGAACAGAATAGAGAGCCCAGAAATAGACCCCCATAAATATAGTTAACTGATCTTTGACAAAAGAGCAAAGGCAATTCAATGGAGCAAAGACATTCTCTTCAATAAATAGTGCTGGGGACTTCCCTGGTGGTCCAGTGGCTAAGACTCCATGCTCCCAATGCAGGGTGCCCAAGTTCGATCCCTGGTCAGTGAACTAGATCCCACATGCCGCAACTAAGAGTTAGCATGCTGCAACTAAAAGATCCCACATGCTGCAACTAAAAAAAAGATCCCACCTGTCACAACTAAGACCCGACGCAGCCAAATAAATAAACACACAAAAAAAATTTTAAGTTTTAAAAAAAATTAAAAATAAATGGTGCTGGAACAACTGAACATCGACATGCAAAAAAAAATGAATCAGCACAGACCTTAAACCCTTTACAAAAATTAGCCCAAAATGAATTGCAGACCTAAATGTAAATCACAAAACTATAAAAATCCTAGAAGATAACATAGGAAAAAACCTAGATGACCTTGGGTATGATGATGACTATTTAGATAGAAGAGCAAAGGCCAAGTGCATGAAATAAATAATTGATAAGCTAGACTTCATTAAAATTAAAAACTCTGCTCTGTGAAAGACAATGTTAAAAGAATGAGAAGACAAGACACAGACTGGGAAAAAATATCTGCAAATTACACATCTGGTAAAGGACTGTTATCCAAAATATACAAAGAACACTTAAAACTCAGCAATAAGAAAACAACCCAGTTAAAAAATGGGCCAAAGACCTTAACAGACACCTCACCAAAGAAGATATACAGGTACTAAATAAGCATATGAAAGACACTCCACATCATACATCATCAGGGAAATGCAAATTAGAACAGCAATGAAATATCACTACACAACTATTAGAATGGTCAAAATCCAGAACACTGACAACACTAAATGCTGACGAGGATGTGGAGCAACAGGAATTTTCCCTCATTGCTGGTGGGACTGCAAAATGGTATAGCCACTTTGGAAGACGGTCTGGCAGTTTCCTACAAAACTAAACATTCTATATGATCCAGCAGTTGCACTCCTTGTTACTTACCCAAAGGAGTTGAAAACTTATGTCCACACAAAAACCTGCACATGGATGTTTATAAGCTGCTTTATTCATAATTCCCAAAGCTTGGAGGGAAGCAAGACGTCCCTTAGTAGGTGAATGGATAAATAAACTGTGGTACATCCAGCAATGAAATATTACTCAGTACTAAAAAGAAATGAGCTATTAACCCATGAAAAGACATGAAGGAACCTTAAATACATACTTAAGTAAAAGAAGCCAACCTGATAAGTCTTCATACAGTATGAATCCAACTTTATTCTGGAAAAAATAAAACTATGGAGACAGTTAAAAAAATCAGTGGTTGCCAGGGGTTAGAGGAGAGGGAGGGATGAATAGGCAGAGCACAGAGGATTTTTAGGGCAGTAAAACTGCTCTGTATCATACCATAATGATGGATACATATCATTACACATTTGCCCAAGCTCACAGAATGTACAACACCAAGATGAACTTTTATGTAAACCATGGACTTTGTGTGATTATGATGTGTTAATGCAGGTTCATCAATTATAACAAAGGTACCACTCTATTAATCAGGGAGGCTATACATGTGTGAGGGCAGGGAGTATATGGGAAATCTCTGGACCTTCCCCTCAGTTCTGCTGTGAACCTAAAACTCTAAAAAATAAAGTCTTAATTAAAAAAAATAAGAAAAAATAGTAGTAGTATAATCCTACCTGCCATGGTCATAAAGGTGCAGAAATGAAGCTAAGTCTGATCTAAAGATAGGCCCTAACAGTAGATCTAGGAGTGGGTAGTTGGAGAGGCAGTACAGTACTAAGAGCTTGAGTTAGGGGGGTGGACAAACATAGGTTAAAATCCTAGCTCTGCCATGAACTAGCCATACGACCTTGAGCAGGTGCCTAGCCTTCTCTGAGTTCTCAGATTCCTCCTCTATAAAGAGTGGTAGTGCACCTAGGGTAGCTGGGGGAACCAAATGAGATGATGCAGGGGAAGAATGGAGAATCATACCCTGCATACAATAACAACATGGCAGCTTTTTTAAAAGAAATAGAAAAACATAGCAAAGGTCTGGGCCAGGAGGGGATACTGAGAAGAGATACTTACTTGGTCACTGGAGGCAAAGGTGAACCCCTAAGGCAGTATGCACTGTAGTGTGACCCTTGAGTACCAGACTCTCTGCTAAACCTTGAGAGGATTAACAGGCTTGGTTCTGTTTTCAGAATGAAATTGTAATAGGAAAAAAGTATGAAGACTCTTTTTTTCTTTTTTTAATAATCTAGCTAAATGTGTTACTCTTCCTAAGCGAGTTGCTAATGGAACCATTCCACTGGCCACAGCATGTACTTGCAGAACTGTCACAAATGTTTAGAAACAAAAATATCCCTCTGTTGATGAGGATGTCCTGTTCTTGAAAAGTGGAGTGTCTTGGGGACAGACAGTGATGCTAGGGGACAGAAAGTAATCTGATGACAGCAAGGGAGAGACAGACAGAAAACTAGACATATTTGTTTGCATAAAGCAGCAGATGCAAGGCTGAGCTGACCTCTGAAGGTCATGCTCCTCTCAAAGTCCTTTTCTTAGGGGTTGTCTTGCCTGTGGAATACAGGCTGCCAATGTATAATTTTCCAAAGTTAAAAACATAATTCTCATATAACCAGTGAGTACATGCCGAAGTTTTATTTAGCTTATCAATGAAAGAACTAGCAGGGTGACAAAACTGCATACAGAAATTGATACATATAGGACCCCTCTATATGCTGGATGAAGACTGCTGAATTAGATTCTAAACTACAAGGCAATAAAAGCATAACCATTGGTGTTATTTTTCTACTGCACATAAATCATTTGCATCTCTATCAGACAAAAACAATTTGTACCTTGTCAGTTATTAGTAAACAGTCGAACAAAGTTATGTTCCCCTACAGCAGAGGTCAGCAAACTAAGGCCCATGGGCCAAATCTGGTCGGCCTCATGTTTATGTAAATAAAGTTTTATTCGAATATAGTCACACACATTCATTTATCTATTGTCTATGGCTGCTTTTAAGCTACAACAGCAGAGTTGAATAATTGTGACAGAGACCATATAATCTATGGTCAGAGACCATAGAATCTAAATTATTTATTATTTGGCTCTTTACAGAAAATGTTTGCCAACCCCTGCCCTAAAAAGTCAAATAATCCTTAGGTGGGCTTGTTAGTCAGTACTCCAGCATGACATTGAAAGGATATGCAGGGATCAAATCCTTACAATGTACACTTTAAATAGCTTATGATTTTATTTGTCTGACTATATCTTAATAAAGCTGAAAAAATAAATAAAATTCTGCACAGGAAAAAAACAAAAAGAAAGAATACGTCAGAACACTTTGGCTTTACTGCCAAATATCAGCTAGCAAGACAGACTGATTAATCTATCAGATAGAGAGAGAGAGAGATTTTTTTTTTTAACAAGGCTAATTGCCAAAAACTATAACTGAGGAAATGCATGACTTTCCTTTGGAAAGGGTGTGTGTAGACTGCCCCCATGCCTAATGCAGAATTAACAGAAGGGTTAAAAAGATGCTGAGTTAAAGGGTAAAATGTCCTGAAACTCTCCTTTGCCCACAGCTTCATCCTTTTTGTTCAATTTTCTTTTGGTCAGGCCATGCCCACATAGCACTGAGCATTGAATTTGACCCTATCTCTGACTGGGATGGCAGCTACTCCCTGCGAGTCCTGGAGGACACTTGGAGGCTCTCTTTAAGAGTGCCTTAAGTAAATGCAAGGGGGTGGGGGGCAGGGGAACTACAAGGATGTCCATCACAGAATTCATTATTGGCAACAAGGTAGAAATTATCTGAATTTCCAATGACAGAGCGTGCTTAAATAAAAAAGGCTTAAATCAAGTCACACAATGAATACTCTGCAGTTGTTATAAATGGTGATAATGCTACATATTGGTCAATAAGGGAAGACATTCATTATGTATGGTTGAAAGAACAAAGCTGGTCCCAAACAGCATACACAGTATGATTTATTGTTTTAAAAGATATAAAGGTATAAAAAAAATGTGGAAGCACAAGCATGAACTTGATAATAGTTACTATCACTGGATAGTGAATTTGTATTTTCTTCTTTGTGATCATCTGGTTTTCTTTATCCTAATTGTGCTATAGTAGGTAGGAACAACTTGTATAATAAATTAAGGAAAATTTTTAAAGGCTTCCCTCAAAGGAGCTATGTTATATTAGCTGTTTAGAAACAGTAACATGATTTTGTCTCACAATATACGTATCTATGTCAATACAGACTTTTTTTATAAGAAGTATGTCGTATAAATACTTCCCCTCAAGTAATCTAATGCATCTATGTCATTATAAACCATTTTATATGAAGAGTAACTTTCCCAAAGAAGACAGGCTGTCATAGAGGAGCCAAAGAGAGAATGAAAAAACGATTAGTAGGAGTTTATGTGCAATGCTATGGCAAATACTGAGGAGTCTAAAGAGCTCGTTGATCCAATTAACATTCTAATCATTTGACACAAATATAAACCAGTATTTCACATGACAGCATGTAGACTAACCCATATGACCTTATATCTAAAGAATGTGCCATATAAAATGGTGAATTTTTAGGGACAACAAATACTAAAAATGCAATAACATTCTTCTTCCTGTTCTCCCTTCCCCACTTGCTTTTCAAGTGACATGCTTGACCTGCACCTGGCATCCTGTGTATTGCAATATGCCAGGCACTGTAAGGGTACAAAGAGCATGGACATCAATCCAACACCCCCATTCCAATCTGCTCGGTTCTGCTGGCCACATACAATCTGTTCCTGAGGTCAAACAAATTCCAATGAAATCTGAACAACTATTTTACTAGGAATTTTCTGTTTTCACAAAACAACAAATATAAGATGACATGACTAGCACAAGATACGTGTTTAATACATCCTTCAACTGCATGAATTGTAAACTTTAAATACAGTAAATGAATGTCTAGGTTTTAGTGAATGGTACTTCAAAATAGGAAAACAATATTTTTTTCCCCTCCTTTCTCTGGAATAATAGAGGATAAGTATAGAAGTGACAGTGTCCATCTTTGTTCTTATTTCTTCCCAGGGTAGAGGACATGTGATAAAAGAAAGGACTGCAGAAAGAGGGGAGTTGTGGAAGATGCCTTGTAAATTTTATTAAAATATGAATAGTGACACATTTATCATTTTTCGTATGAGAGCAGCACTGAATAGGATAGACAGAACAAAATAGGCTTGGGTTGGACAAAAGTTCTTAAGGATGAATTTTAGTAGGTTCTGATATCTTAGGTAAATTTGTAGGGAGAGGTACCTAAATCAAGAGGCTGTAGAATTTAGATAGATAAAGGAGAAAGAACTAAAACGCACGCACAATTAAAGGAGGTTTAGACAATTTATATTTTTAAATGCTAGTTGATTTATTCATGTTGCTATGTTAATGCATTTGAAACGAGTATTGACAAGGCAATTGGGAAGGTGCCCAAAGGAATGATTCCACACTGGAAATTTGTGACCAGAGGGGCCTTTTTTTCAAACTGACATTAGTTTTTCAATGAATTAATTGCAAACTTCAAGAATTATGAGATTTCCTAAGTTATTTGTATTAGGAAATGAACAGGAAAACGTAATTATTTTTTCCCTCAAATAATATTTGAGATCTGAAAAGAAGCTATGAGCTATGTCATATTTCTTGAATCTTTCTGACAGTTTATAATTACTTTTAATGCTGCTGTTCTCTAAATTATTAATGCTAATCTATCATGACAGGGGTTGAAGAGAACCAGTGATCATATGCCTTTTTACTAGCAAGGCTGGCTTTAAATAAATGTCTTAATCACAAGAAAATAGAAGAGTAGTTACTTTAAAAGAAATAGACTTTACCTTCTTTGGGGTCCCTTCCATCCCTTAAAATAAAATAAATACACACTGACAACAGTTCAAGCGGGATGACAATCTATGCAATAATTTCTGAAAGTGACATCGTGTGATGACACCTGGTGATTCACAGACTCAAAGTGTTGTAAGGTGTCTTAAAGCTCATCAGCTGCCACTTGCCTTTCAACTTGCCTGAACCATCTCTATTAATCACGGCCAGTGGCTACCTGTTTTCTGCTTGAATATCTTCAAAATCACAGGAATTCACTCCCTCCAAAGGCATTCCTTTCTTCCTTATTTTGAGTCAAGATCTTGCTTCCTATAAATTCCACCACCTGATCTTAGCTCTGTGTTTTGGTAGCACATAGAACAGGCAGTTCTTGTCACCCAGTACATCCTTGGCAACACTTCACATATTTGGATATATCCTCAGTATTCTCTCTGGGCCTTCTCATTTCCAGGCTAAACACTCCAACTTCCTTTAATACGCTCCATGAGATTAGGGGCCCTCTGTTTAATTCATCCATCTCTAGTACCCAACATACCATAGATAATAAATAATACAGTCATCCCCCTTATCTGCAGAGGATATGTTCCAAGACCCCCAGTGGATGCCTAAAGTGGTGGATACTACCAAACCCTATATACACTATGTTTTTTCCTATATATACATACCCATGATAAAGTTTAACTTATAAATTAGTCACAGTGAGAGATTAAAGAAAACTAATAAAAAATAGAACCATTATAACAATATACTGTAATAAAAGTTATGTGAATGTGGTCTCTCTCTCAAAATACCTTATTGTATAAATGTAATGCCTTTTCCATCTTAACTAAGAATTTATGCACTGCACTGTGGTCATAAATTTTGCGGTTTGAGATGTGATAGCAAAACTAGCATGAATTGCTTTTTCCTTCTTCACGGTTTCACGGATAGAAGATTCTCTCTTACCATAGATCTTAGTAACCTCAGCAGAAGATTTTTTTCTTTCCTTATTAAGTCAAGAACTCTCACCCTTTCACTTAAAGGAAGAATTTTATGGCTTCTCTTTGGTATATCCAAACTGCCAGCATCACTAATCTTGTGCTTTGGGGCCATTATTAAGTAAATTAAGGGTTACTTGAACACAAGCACTGTGATACCACAACAATCGATTTGGTAACCTAGAAGGCTACTGAGTGACTAACAGGCGGGATACGCTGGTGCAAGATTTCATCACACTCCTCAGAACAGAGTGCAATTTAAAACTTATAAATGGTTTCTTTCTGGAATTTTCCATTTAACATTTTCAGCATGTGGTTGACCTCAGGTAACTGAAATCACAGAAATCAAAACTGCAGATAAGGGGGGAGTACTGTAATTGAAAGAATAAATGTAATGAAACCGAAACTGTACAACTCAGAGTGGGACTTGAACCCTGTGCCGGGATTCGAACCCAGCCTAAACCCAGATTGGAACTTGAACCCACGGTCTTTTAATTGAGATCACACATCTGGTCTCAGGACTTAATGAAGCTCAGGTTCTTGATGTCTCCTTGCAGAAAGAATTCAGTGAGAGACAAAAGTAACAAGTAAGAAGTGGATTTATTTAGAGAGAAACACACTCCACAGACAGAGTGTGGGCCATCTCGGAAGGCAAGAGGCCCTGAAATACAGGGGTGGTTAGTTTTTATGGGCTGGGTAATTCCACAGGCTGATGGGTGGGAGGATTATTTCAACTATTTGGGGGAAGGGACAGGGATTTCCAGGAATTGGGCCACTGCCCACTTTTTGATCTTTGATGGTTGGCCTCAGAACTCTCATGGTGCTGGTGGGTGTGTCACTTAGCTTATGCTAATGTATTACAATGAGCATATAATGAAGCTCAAGGTCCACTGGAAGTCAAATCTTCCACCATCTTGGACCTAGTTGGTTCTAACCAGTTTTTGTCATGTCCTATGACTATGTCATTCTTTGAAAGGTTGTGCCCTGCCCACTACCCTCCTGTTTCAGTAAGACTCTGTTAATCATCTTTAGTTTTCCACATGTTTTCATTTCCAATGATTAACAAACCTCTCCAGTCCTTGGCCAGTCACACCCAAACTCCTCTGTTAGGAGATGATCTCACCCCAATTCGCCAAAGAATGGGAGACTCATTCCCTAATTTCCTCTTTCTCCGCGTTTACACTATTCTTACTTACTTTACTTTGTTTCAAAGAAAAAGGCCTCTTATTTATCACCAAGGCTAATGCCACCATCTGAGCTGTTCTCCCTTCCACTCCTCCAACGGTTTTATTTCCAGTCTACACTTAATCTCTTTACAGACACTCCTTCAGTTTACCAGTATGCCTGAGCTGGCTTCCTAAAAACTAAACTTTCCCTTCATCTTGCCTTTCCCTCAAAAAACTGCCATCTTTTTCATTACTACCAACATCTGCAATCATTTTCTACGGACATACGGTATGTCTCCTTTATAAAATTACCAATATGTCATTGTTAATAAACACACACAAAGGTAAAAAAAAGAGAAGTGCCACCCAAAGATTCAGATTCTGTGTGTGGTAAAAATGATTAGTGAGAGTGGATTACTAATAATGAGGTGTCAATCCACTAAATTCAGAGATAAACTGAAGGGAGAGACAAGTCCTATTATCTAATAAACTAATGTTAACACTCTGGAAAAGGTTTTTATTGTTCAACATCAATGCATATTTATGCAGACATAGGAATAAAACTTATCTATCCATGAATATATTTTTTACAAAAACATACAGGCAGAATTTTGATGTCTAAATTCTGTTGCAAAATGCAAAAGTATGCCTTTTCTCCCCATTTTAAAATTCCTTGTCAAAATTAAATGAATACCACATCCATATCCAACTTTAATTTTCAACTTGGGTTAATAATATCAGAAATCAAACCTCTAGAATACATTCTTATGTTTTCTTGTTATTAACTCCTCTTAACACATCTACATGTTTTACATTTGTCTGCATCTCACCATTTCTTCATGGTCAGTAAAACAAGATCATGCTTGTGGGTGGGGGCAGTGGTCCTTAGAGCAAGAGGTTGTATTAGGGAATCAGAATCAGGCACATATTTGACAATAATTAAAACTGTAAGGCTTTTAGGAGGCACTAGGCCAATTAACTTGCGCGCATTCTTTCATTGAGTTCTGGAAGGTATAATATTGCCTCCATTTTACAGATGAGAAAACTGAAATTCATAGACGTTAAGTAATATGACATCCCAGGCTATGCAATCAGTAAGGAGCAAAGCTGTGACTCAAATACTAACTCTAAAATTAATACTCTTAACTAGAGCCACATTCCACTCCGTTAGTATTATTTAAACTCTTTCCCATGAGTTAAGAATTAGGACTTGGAAGTGCAGAGAAGTGAGTGGTTTATGCAAGCTCACTTACACTGTTAATGGTAAGAACCCAGATCACACAGCATCTGGAAGAAAAGATGGTTTCCAATCATCCCAGCTCCTTTCTCAGGATCCGCTTTCCCCTGGAAACCACTGGAGTTCTGACTGGGGAGCCATGGTCAGCTAGGAAGTAATTAGAAACTAGAGTTTGAGGGACAGGAGAGAAAAGCGGCAAGAGCTTGAGTCCCATTCCTTATTTGCCTATTCCTTCAGCCCTTTCCCCCACACTGTGACTCCACACTGAGGAAGCAGAGAATTAAACAAAAGCCTCTGCTGCGTCAGCATTTTTTCCTACTGAGTATAGCTTTAACAGCAGCCTCTGTACTTGGGGAACCTGGCAATAACAGACAGAGCAAAATATCCTCTTAGTAATGAAGAGGAATCATTTGGGTAGCCTCTAGCCTGAAAAACACCTTTCCCCACCTAACGTAAAAAATTAAAATCTACAAAGCCCACACCACTGCCAAAGTCACAGAGAATTTTTGCTGAGAACTTTTGCAGAGACCTTTTTCTGTACAAGCAGAAGACATTTTTGCAGAACACATTTGCATTTGAAAGTACCAACACATCCTAAATGTGCAGCATATGCACAGATCTGTGCAGTAGCAATTAGGCACAGAAATAACCAGTGCAACTGAATTAGAGTTGATGAGGTTTTTGGTGTTCAAGGCAGCCACCTCCTTTATATGACTAATCCCTACACATTCTTGGAGTTTCAGATTAGATGTTGCTTTTTCTATGAAGTTTTCCCAGACCCCGGAAGTCTAGGCTGTGTGCCCATCTGATGAATTTCCCCTTGCATTTGTCCTACTCATAGCATTTGTCGCCTGAGATCAGTATTACCAGTTTACTTCTGAGTCTCTCCCACTAGTCTGTTGGCTTTGTGAAAGCTGGGACATGTCTTATACACTGTATCACTAGTATGTCTCACAATGCCCAGCACAAAGTAATTGCTGAATAAATGTTTTTGAGTGGATTAATAATAAGCAGAAATGGAACATGGGACAGTTGCTTATAAAAAATTTTAAAATCTACCCAACTCTATTATCAGCTCCAATTATAAAATGTCATAAGACCAGGATGTGATGAAGTAAGTGGTGGTCATATAGATGACTCACACATATAGAACCATGAAAAAGAAAATAACATGTCCAGACCATGATAACATCATGCTCACTCCTGGATAAGAACTCTACTCAAAGTCTATTCATGAAGGCATTGGTAACTGCATAACAACCATGAACTGGTGTTTACCTAACCTTTCTATGCTATCTATCCATCTATCCATTTGTCCATATATCTATCTATCTGTTATCTAGCTATCTATCCATTTATCTATCAACTGCCTGCCTAGCCATCTATTTATCCATTCATCCATCCATCTATCCACCTGTGGTAAGTAAAATTTTAAAGATGCCCCCCCAAATTCCCATTCCCTGGTTATTCAATCAAACACAAATCTAGGTACTGCTGTAAAGGGAATTTACAGGTGTAATTAAGGTTCTAATCAGCTGCTCTTAAAATAGGAAGATTAGGGCTTCCCTGGTGGCACAGTGGTTGAGAACCTGTCTGCCAATGCAGGGGACACGGGTTCGAGCCCTGGTCTGGGAGGATTCCACATGCCACGGAGCAACTAGGCCCGTGTGCCACAACTACTGAGCCTGCGCGTCTGAAGCCTGTGCTTCGCAACAAGAGAGACCGCGACAGTGAGAGGCCCGCGCACCGCGTTGAAGAGTAGCCCCTGCTCGCCACAACTAGAGAAAGCCCACGCACAGAAACGAAGACCCAACACAGCCAAAAATAAATAAATATAATTTTTTTTAAAAAAGGAAGATTATTCTGCATTTCCTGGTGGGCCCAATGAAATTACACAAGCCGTTAAAAGCAGAAGAGGAAGCAAAAGAAATGAGGCAGAAGGGGAAGCAGGGGAAGAGTGAGAGAATTGACCTGCCCTTGCTTGCTGGGGTCCTCAGTCTTATGATGATAAGGAACTGAATTTCGACAGACAAGGTAAACAAGCTTGGAAGGGTATTAATCCCCAGAACCTCCAGCAAGGAACACAGCCTGGGTGATACCTTGACTTTGGACTCATGAAGCCAGGGCAGAGAAACCAACCAGCTGACCAGATTTCTGACTTACAGGACAATGAGATTAAAAAAACTATGTTGTTTTAAGTCACTAAGTTTAAGCTACAGCAGCAATAGAAAACTAACACACCATCCATCAATCTATTAACTATCTGTTTAGCTATTATCTACCTATTATCACTTATCTATTACCTATCTATCAATGTTATCTACCGGTCACTTATCTATTACAGCATATATAATCTATTATTTATATATTATCTATCTAAATAGTATCTATCAATCCATCCATCCAACCATCTTTGTTGCCTGACCTGGTCCAGAATTCTTAACAGCAGCCTTTTCTCCCTGAACCTGACACCCCCGTCGCACCCCAACCCTGACACTTTCCTCCCGGGAAAGACCAGCAACAACCACCAGAAAGCCTGGGAACCTCTCTAACCTGCACTTGCCCTGGAATCCCCATCTCTTCCCATAACCTCTTCCTCTGCTTGACATTCCCTCTGCTTGATGTTCTTCCCTCCAGTTGGCCTTCACTCAAATAGACTGCTCAGCCGTGGGTCCCGACTCCACCCCTGGATGCTCAACTCCATGCAGTAGGTAAGTACCCACTACCCCATCCTTAACCAACCCAGACTCAGTCACCCCAACCAATGAGCAGTACCTCCAAGGCCATGGTTGTCTAAGAAGGACCCCAGAAAATCATCAGGACATAGTTCATTTACTTCTATGAATTGGATCCATTTTGTTCTCAATAAATCTTTTCTCTTTATAAAGATCTGATTTCAAACAACTGTTTCAGAGATACCCAAAGCAGGAAACTGTCACTTATATTCACCATTCTGGTACTAAGAAGCATTACATCTTTGAGAATGGTGCCAGCACAGGGCCAAGGGGTCTATTGGGATGTGTTATCTTTCACAGCAACACTTAGGCAATATTTCTTTATAAAAGATACTGTGCTGTCCTTCTACGATCACACACCAGAACTGAAATGGCCATCTAAATCCAACCTCATAGAAGAAGATTCAATTTTAACTATTGATGCCCTTAGAAATATAGGTCTCACAGCATATTATTTGCCATAGATATGAGGATTTTATATAAGTATGTAACTGTGTATACATGTGTGTATTAAAATATATATAAATTTTGAGTCCTTGTTTCATGCCAGGCATCAGACATACACACCATTACCTGCATTTTCTCCTATAACCCTTACAACTCTATAAAATTTGTCCTGCTATTACCTGCATGTTGGAGATGAGAGGTTAAGAAATAAATCTGCCCAAGGTCACATAGCTAGAACATAATGGAGTTGGGATATAAACCCAAGGCTTATTCTCTCAACTACTGTACTCCGTTTTGTTCTTATCATGATGAGAGTCACTAGGATGTTGTGAAAGGAGCATCCGTGTTCCTTGGATAAATCACATCATATTCCTGGCCCTCACTTGTGAAATGAGGGAGATGGGCCATGTGCTCCCTCAGCCTCCATCAGATCTAATGGTCTGCAGTTTCCTGGAATGGCCCCTCTGATTGGGTCCTGCTCTAACCATGATGCCAGAGACAGATGGGGGGTTACTATGTATCATCACTGCCTTCCTCTTTTCTGCACTAACCTCCTGATGTCATACACATCATTGTCCTTCCCTTATTCTAAAGATCATTTAACACTCCATTTAGTCACCCTTGATAATGCTCTTCTTTCCAAAGTTAGTGAGAGGAGCCGTTTCAAGGTGATTTCTCTATACTGAGCACATGTCAAGCTCTGGAGAGCAACTGACAAGCATCCTAGTTCTGGAGCAGGTAGATGCAGTGAGGCCAACACCAACAGCAGAAATAAACCAGGCTAGGGAGACATAGACCAGTTATTTATCAGAAAAGAACCAGACTGTAGCTGACAATACTCACTTCTAGCAACACCCTTCGGGAACCGTCCATCCTGACCCTGAACCACCAGGGGAGTAGTATAGCGTGATGTAAGGAGTGTAAACACATTTCATCTAAGTCACCAACTCCAATTGATTATGAGTGGGCTCCTGAAGTGCTGAGGTGAAACACACTAGAAGACAGGTCTCAGCTCAGCAGGAAGGAGCACTGATCGATTAATGATGTCTGTCAGGGGCAGAGCATTTGAAAAGAGGCACCAGGCTCCTGGCTACCCACAGACCCTGGAAAATCAGTGAGTGGCACAGGCCGTGCAGTTAGATGGGCATAGGTTCAAATCTCAGCTCTCCCATTTACTAGCTGTATAATACTGGGAAATTTTCTTAAACTTCTGAGTGTCAGCTAAAATGGAATGGTTTAAGAATGAAGACTGAAATGTTTGGGCAGTGCTTAGCAAGGACCCATTAACTCATTAGCAATTATAAGTTTTCCCAAATAAAAAGCAGTGAAAAGAACACTGCTAACTTTAGTTGGGTGAAAATATTTTACTTCTCTCCATCTGTTGGATTGGTGCAGAAGTCACAAACTGGCAGTCATGGGCTTAATCTCACATTTATACCTACTTTAATTTGGCTCATGTTGTTGGTTTGCACAAAGTCTAAATAATGTTTGAATTAGTTACAAGCTTATTTCACAGTTTTTTAAAAATCCATATATCTTACTTCTTTGAAAAGCCTGATCTGACAACATTGGTCCCATTCTCAAATGGCATCAACTGGGGCTAACTGGTGGCTGCTCCCTTTGGGGGATTCCTGAATCTTTTTTCCTTCCTTTCTTCATTATGATATAGGTCATATATTCAGAAGAGTGCATAAAATATATGTACAGTTTAAAGAGTAATTATAAAGCCAACATCTATGTAACCAAGTCCCAGGTCAAGGAGTGGAACATGGCCAGCACCCCCAGAAGACCGCATGTCCTTCCAATCACAGACTCTACCTCTCTCTAGGGTCACCACCATGCTGGCCTTCGTGATAATCATTGTCTTGCTTTTCACTATGTTTTTACCATGTAGGTATGTATCTCTAAACTACGTAGTTTGGAGAACTGTATGGACATGAATTCTTATGGAATGTCTTCTTTTGGGTCTAGCTACTTTTACCCAACATTATGGTTGGAAGATTCACGCCGGTTGCCATATTCCATTTACTTTCATTGCTATGTGGGTCATGCACTCTTCAATTTCACTCTCTGTCATCTCTCCCCCTGGCCCTATTATAAGCATCCGAATTTGTGCTTTTATATCAGGATACACATCCCCCCAGATGCAGGGAAATAACTGCCATTGTAAGTATGTTTGATCACTCCAACTAAGATTCCCAGCTTGTTCCACAGCCCTACTGTGAGCTCAGCTTGCTGATAACCCCCAGGAGGCTTCAAGCTAAGGAGGCTCAGTCTATCCAATTCCTCCTCCATGTCTCTCCTCAATCCCTGATGACCTCCCCAGCCCATCCAGTAAGTGATCAGGCAGTGAAGGCTGACTGCACCATATTTATCGGTCCCTTCTTCTCAATAAGGAATTAAGAGACTCAGTGAAGCCAAAGCCACACCACCCCTCTAGTAGCACATGGGGCAACTTGCAGCAGCTCTATCCATGGCTGTTTATCGTTACCTTGGCTTTATGAGTCTTCATCCAGCTCTCAATCTGTGCCAATGGTTCCTCTGCCAAGCCAATTTGAATTAATTTGACAAAGCAAAATTTTGTGATAAAATGTATCAGCTGCATTACTGGAATAAGATCTATGACTTCTGTGACCCTTTCATCTTCTAATTTAGCCATTCTATCAATAAAAGCAATCAAGTTTTCTTGGCAAATTTTTCTTTATAAATCAGCTTTATGGGTCATGCATTCACATTCTTCTTGATGTTTATAGATTTTCATTCCTAATATCAATTGCATTGTTTTACTACAATGGAAGTGAGACATCTAAGACAATGAGAATAGGGGTGTTTTCCAATATACTTCTGGCTATAAAAGTCAGGATCAGAGTTTCAGGAATGCTGAATGGCTTTAGTCTACCAACCATCTGTGGCAGGTAGGGGAAAAAATTCCAACCTTTCAGGCTGGCATACAAAGTCCTTTGACCATCTGACCCCAGCCAGCCTCCCCAGTCTCATCCCTCTCATGCATGAATGACCTGACAAGGCCCTGGTGTGTCGTAGTCATTAATCCTTTTTTTCTCTCTCTGCAATGCCCCTGTGTCAGTTAGGACTCTTTAGGTTGTGAGTGATAGAAAGCCAAGGTAATGACAGAAATTGGCTTAAGATAAAAAGGAATGTATTGGAGCAAGTAATTTAAAAGCCCAGGGATAGTACTGACTACCAACTTCAGGTATTCAGGTACCACTGGATCAGGACTTCAGCAAAGGAGATAACTCTCCTCCCCTCCCCACCCTTCCCCTCCCCTCCTCTCTCCTCTTTTCCCCCTCTCCCTCTCCTCTCTCTCCCCCACCCACACACACATTCTGCATTACAATTACATAAATGCTTTTGGTTTCTCCAGCGTTTACATCTTCTCACTTCCAGTCATGAAAGATAGAAAGTCTCTACGATACATTGGATGGTTTTTCTAAATTCTTCACTCATTCTATGTCATAGAATTATACAAGTATGGCAGTAGTTCTCAACCGAGGGTGATTTTTTCCCAGTGGGACATTCGGCCATGGCTGGAAACATTTTCAGTTGTCACAGTTTAGGAGGCACATTACTGAGGCCAGGGGTGCTGTTGATATCTTACAATGCACAGAACAGCCCCCACTGTCTGGCTCAAATGTGAATGGTGTTGATGTGAGAAACCCTGCTCTATGCCCCTAGCTGTGTGAACTGGCAGTGACTACGTTTCTCTCTGCCATTAGAGGCTACAAAATGCTGGGTCTGCTGCCCAGGCACAAACTGGCCTGGTCCACTTGGCTTGGACCACACAGTCTATACATAGACACCACACACGACTGTGCACAAGCTGCCCAGCTGAGGGGCGAGTGGGGCTGACCTGGGTCTGATGGCCCATGACCAGGTAGAACTCTCCAACCAGAGAGGATGTCTTTTCCCAATTTTCATGGATTCCCAGAAGTGGCAGGAGAAGAAGCCAGGCTCTCTCCTGCATCTCTAACTAAGTTTATATTTTCACTTCTTAAGGTTTCTAGATAGTTCATGTTATTCTTTGTGATCTTAAGAAGGACATGATGAACTGCCTATTGCATTAGTAAGCAGACCTGGTAGATGACACATGTGGTTTCTAGGTAATTAGCTTCTAAGCATCATTCTAGGGTTCCCTTCCTTCCATCTGACAGCCTCACCAGAAGCTCATGGTCTTCTAAGAAACACTGCCTATTGTTGTTGTTGCAGGGTGAGGATATGGTTAAACACCATGGTGGTAGGCAGAAGTCTGAGATGCCGTCAGGTTTCTCATCTCTGGTATACAAGCCCTGTATAATCCCTGAAACTATGAGTATGATGAGGTATCACTCCCATGGTTATGTTATGTTATAAAGACAGTTTACGGATGTAATCATGTCTTAAATCAGCTAACCAGAAGACAGGCAGATTATCTGGGTGGGCCTGACCTAATCACAGGAGCCCTTCAAATTTGGGTCTACAGGTCAGCAACAGAGGAGGGCAGAGCTTCAAAGCACAAGAAGAATTTAACATACCATTGCTGACTTGAAGATGGAGGGGCCAAGGTGGCAAGGAATGTGAGCAGCCTAGGAGTGGCCCAGATGACAGCAAGGAAATGGGAACAGCAAGGAAATGGGAACCTCAGGCCTACAACCACAAGGAATTGAATTCCTCCAAAAACAAGAATGAGATTGGAAGCAGATTCATCCCTAGAGCCTCCAGATGAGAACTCATCCAGCCAACACCTTGGTTTTAGCCCCGTGAGACTGTGAGCAGAGAACCCAGTTATGCAGCACTGGACTTCTGACCTAGAGAACTGTGAGCTAATACATGGGTATTATTTAAGCTGCTAAATTTGTGGTCATTTGGTATGCAGCCAGAGAAAACTAATACAACTGTGAATAGACCTGTAGTCACAGCAAATACCTCAAGCCCTTTGCTAACCACAAAACGTTTACTTTCCACTAATCCCCACTCTCTTTCCACACCACTATAAGTGTGGATGATTCACCTGAGGTCTTGCAAGCTCAGTCACACCTGAGTAAATTGTTTCAGCATAAGACCAAAGGCATTTACTTTTCACAGAGTTAAACCACAGTTTCCTTTAATATTCCATTAATACTCAGGTTGCACCTGACCTTAATCACCCAGTAACACTCATTTTAAGAGTTTAAAGCATATTACTTCTAAAACAAGATGCAAATATAGTATCAAAAAAGCAGTCACCCTAATGCTGGGCTTTATTGGGTGTAGCAGGATTTCACAGCAGGTCCTCCTGATTCTTTAATATTCACTTTATCTCCACCAGAGGCTGTGAGGCTGAATAGAGATGATGTCTCAGGATTGTTAAACATAACTCCAGAATGCGTGCCTGAAACACATTCTGGTTGCTAGAAGATGTAAGATATAAGAGACAGGGCTGCTCTATGCTGATGTAACTCTTCCTACTGAATCCCCAACTTCAGCCAGAGAAGAATTTTTAAGTATTTGGGCCAAATGTTCATCTTCCTGCAATCTGAGAGGTATTTAAAAAGTTATCCACCAGCTCCCACTATAATTTGAAAGATATATTGGAAAGAAATATTGTGACTTGGGAGAAGATGTTTTGATCATGAATTAAAATTTCATAACACCACTACAGCGTTTTTGATGGTACTTTTGTCTGCCTGTGAAGCATCTCCCTTGAGTTCAGCTGTGCCATTTGCATTTTTAATATTTAGTTGTTTCTAACTCATGCCTAGACTTTTTGACCATGTTTATATTAGACTCTAAAGAAAAGCACTGGCAGTTCCCAGTTGTTTTCTACAGAATGCTCCTGTAAGTTGCTTTTAAGCAGATCATTGCACAAAAACACTCCTTTTCTCTTGGAAACACTTTTGTAAAGGAGTAAAATGTTCCTGACTAATGATTAGCATCAGAAAAGTTATAGTTATAACGAATATGCAATAAAGGAAAAGATCTACCATAAACAACTCTGGATAATTAAAAACTTACAGAAATTACACTTGTTTCATAAAATGAACATAAACATACCATATATACAGATTATGACTGTATTTAATATAAACCAATATAGTGGCTATTATTTAACAATTGGGCTTGTTTGTTTATATTTAGAAAGACTTCTTTAAATGTTGTGAATGGTCTATTTTGTTTTTAAAGTTCCTCAGGAGTTTTGGACCAAATGTCAATATTTCCCCTTATAAGTTTCCTGGAGCAAGGAAACCATCATATTAATGGTCACAAAACTACCCTCAACTTCAGAATTATATTTTTCAATTTAGCATTGATTAGCTAATTCGTGTGCATGTGTTTGTGTGTGCAGGTATGTTTATATATATGTGCATGTGTGTGTGTACCCACACAGGAGAACCAGAAGTCTGCCTTCTCCTCTTCCGATTTCCCTGCTTATCCTCCATACGAGACCCTACTCCACCCACCCACCTCCTCACTCCTCTCTGTCTTGACATCATACTAGTGCAGGTCCTACATAGCAAAATGTGAAGAGGTGAAGAGGAGAGGGCTACTTGGCTTAACGGAGGGATGGCTTGTGGAGCAAAGGATGAAGAAAAGCGGGCTGGTGCTGGCTGATTATGTCGATACTACTATTTTTGCACCAGTTGACTACAGTATTTTCTCTACATCCTGCTTCCTCTCTGCTAGAGATAGACCCAATAAATAAATCAATATAGTGGGAAATGAGGTACCAAAACTAAATAAAATCAAACAAGCTTAACAATAAAATTCAAAACTTGAGAAGTGGCAATAATCCCTATTCATTCTGCCTCTTCATCAACCTTGGAGACTAACTTGGAATTCTCATATCAGTGCAGGGATGAGAAGGAGTGCAGGGTGGCGTGAGATACCTTTTGTGGTTTGTTAGTTACTTTTCCTACCCCATATATTCCTCTCTTTTCCCCTTCTCCTCTACTCACAGGGGTGGACACCTGACATGAGTTTACCTGTCGGAGTATCCTGTTTTTCTGAACACAGTGACATAGGGCATGTGATTCAAGAAAGGCCAATTGGGTTTCCTCACTGGAATTGACATACAGATGATGGAAGAGGGAAATTCCCTTTATGTTGGTATGAATAATCTGGGGCTGCCAACAGCCATTGTCCTTAGACACATGGAAAGAACTTGTCTGCCAGATGAGGAGAGCCAAAGACCAGCAGAGATAACAGAAAGGGATGGATAGAGGGATGGGTGGATGGATGGAGGAAATGGATAGATGGATGGAGGGATGAATAGAAAGATGGATAGATGAATAAATGGATGGATGAGCTCTCCCTTATCTTCTTTTAAGGGAAGAGAGGTGCCAAAAACTGTGTCCCAAAGCATGAGGGTGTCTCTCCCCAATCTGATATTACATTCATAGACCATGGTCTTTGATCAAATTCATCAGCTACTCTCGCTTGGTTCCCCAGTGCTGGCAACTTGAATTCTCAAAGTCCCAAGGAGATTTTGAATGAGCCCCTAACCTTGAGCAAGAAAAGGATCTGAGTAACAGGCACCGTCTTCCACCAGCCTTCAAACCCAGAGCCATCACATTGCACACTTCCAGGATGTGAATGGGGTCGCATTGCATGCTTCCAGGAGATAAACGGGGTCTACTGGCATTGGACCAGGTGGTGGTCAGCCCCACCTTGTGTCCCATTCTTGGGAGAAACTCTTTTATCCTTTATCTAAGTCTTTTCCCAAATGGATCCTCAGCTTCTCATCAAGTAGACTCTGTGGTGGTCTTTCCCTACCAGTGCTTAAAGCATGTCCAGATTTTAGAATAAACACTACTTAGGCCCAAGCTGGAATCCTGGCAACCTACGCTCATCTCCTCTTCTACCACTTGCCCCTCTGGCCTCTCCTGCCATTGTTTGGCAAATGACGTGCTTGCTGGGCCAATCACTGGGCTGTAGAGGGGTAACATGATGGCTTCAGCCCCTCAGCATTTATATGGGACTTCTGAGCCTAAAGGAAAGACAAAACTTGCCAAGTATGAGGAATGATTTAAAGTCACCTTCTCAGAGCATACCATCCAAGCATAATGTTTAGAACTTGTTTAAATCCTGATTCAAACAAACCAGTAATAAAAAACACCATGTATGTTCCAATCAGGGAACTGAACACTGATTGGATACTTGATACTAATAAGATATTTTCAATTTTTTACATGTGATAATGATATTGTGATAGTGCTTTTTTGTAAAAAGAGTTCTTATCTTAGACATACATACTGATGTATATGCAGATGAAATTAAACGATGGCTGAGATTTGCGTCAAAATAAACCTGTCAGGGTGAAAGAGGTACAGAGAAGTAGGTGGGGAGAGAGATAAAACACATCTGTTGAAAATTTTGAAGATGGATAATGATTATATGGGGCTTCATTGTACTAGTATGTCAACTTCTGTCTATGCTTGAACATCTTTATAATAGAAAATTTAAAAATAATTTCAGCCATCTCAGAAGGCAGGGGTTCCAGAGTTTCCTCACTAAAAGCAAGGGGATATATCTACATTAGCATTTCCCAGATGGAAGAAACTTAACTGCCCAGTGGAAACTGTCTTGAAATGTCTAGTTCTCACCAAAATATATAAGAAAGTCAAGCTCTGTACACCATGCCAAGTTAAGCTAGAGAAAGCAATGTTCTATCAAACCACAAAGATCTAGAAAATATCTGTTTACACTCAAACTAAACAAAATTTTAGTAACATCTTAGCTCAAGCCAGACCACCACATCTCCACCTTCTGGAGTCAAAGAAGAGGGTATGGTTTCTAACTGGAGGCAGAAAGATAGTCCCTTTGAACACATCCAGTGACCACAGGAGCCCCAGGAATTCCTTCTCAGGTGGTCAGTTTAGACTAGATATTCATAATGTGGGCTTTCAGTGCACCAACCACTTCTCAAACATTACTACTTCTATCATATCCGTCACTGTATTAGTCAGAATTCCCCAGAGAAACAGAACCAATAGGATATCTATAGATACATAAATATATAGGTATAAGAAGAGATTAATTGTAGGAATTGGCTTACTTAGTTATAGAGGCTGAGAAGTCCCATGATCTGCCATCTGCAAGCTGGAGAACCAAGAAAAACAGTGGTACAGTTCAGTCAGTCCAAATGCCTGATGATCATGTGGTGATGGTGTAAGTCCCAGTCTGAGTCCAAATGCCCAAGAACCAGGAGCACTGATTTCCTAGGGCAGGAGAAAATGTCTCAGCTCAAGCACAGAGAGCGAATTCACCCTTTCTCCACCTTTGTATTCTATTCAAGCCCTCAACAGGTTGGATGATCCCCACCTGCATTCGTGAGAGGGACCTTCTTTATTCAATTTATTGACTCAAACACTAATCTCTTCTAGAAACACCCTCACAGATACACCCAGAACTCATGTTCTACCAGCTCTCTGGGCATCCCTTAGCCCCGTCAAACTGACACATAAAATGAGCCATCAGAATCATATTAGAAAAAGGCATTCAAGGATTCTTCCATGTGATATTCAGAGATGCAAAGTTGTGCCCGTTTTAAGCCAGTTTCGGTTATAAGTCTTTCTAAGCAGCAAAATAACCCACATGAATAGAGGGCCCAGGGTACCTAGCATATATATACCCACCCCACATTTATTTCTACCAAATCACTGTGAGGGTATCATTCCTGCCCTCAGAAAAGGAGTCTCTGCTCGGTTTTATTCATGGGAACAAAAGAGATCTCTGAAAACTGTGTGTTGAATAACTCCATGGTCTGCTGTGCATCATCTTTACTGATAGTGAGGAAGATATTAGCTGTGTGGCACGACTACCATCTGAGTATGGCTGGGCACAGAACCTTTAAGAAATATTGGGCTTTATTTTCCACACTGACCCAGCAGGACTTAGTGAGAGAGGCAGATGGTGTGGTGAGCAGAACAGCCCTGGCTCTGAAGAAGGAGGTGCCACCTGAATAGCCCCAAGTGTGTGCCTGGATGTTGGCATCTCCTCCCCTGCCACTTGTAGCCTCTGACAATCCCAGCCCTTGTCATCTGTGGGTTCTGATCACCCTCACCCAGAGCAATGGAGGCCCACATCCAACAAGGGGATGCAAGCTTCCTCCGTGTCTCTGAGTCAATGATCAGGTAAGATGAGCCCATTGAACCATGTGTTCCCACGAGCCCATCCCCAGCCACACTAGCTGTGCCTTTCCTCCTTATTTAAACTCTGCACCTGTGGTTCTCAGCCATAAGCATGCATCAGAATCACCTGGAGAACCCCTTACATCACAGATTGCCCACTCCACCCCAAGAGCTTCTATTCAATAGAATTTGCATTTCTAATGAGTAGCCTGGCGACACTGATGCTGCTGATCTGAGGACCACCCTTTTAGAAGCATTGCTCTAGAGCTCTCCTAGGGTCTGAAGCTCTCACCTAAATCCCAGTCTCTTTGGTTCGTGCCCTCTTCTTCCTTGGCCTGGACTTTGGCCTTAACCCCAGATGGCCGAACCAGAAAGATTGTGACACAGGGATGAGCCTGATTCAGCTTCAAGACTCCTGCTGGTTCACTGCGAGACCTTTACTTAGACACCATTTAGGATGGTCACCAACCTTGAAAAAGACTAAATTCTCCATATGTTCTAGGACACTGTGATTTAAGTTGTTGCTACTGCCTCAGTGCCTGTCCTAACATTAGGTTAAATTCCCTTGGTTCCTGTCCCAACCATCCCCAGGTGTCTTCCTGCCCTGCAGCACCACTGCCAAAGGTCCTAACCCTACGTAACTATGTCAGCAGGATAGTGTTCCACCCCTCTACACCTCTTTTCACTCCTGGAAGCCCAGATCTCAGGCCACCGAGATGACCCTGGTGCCTGCACTGCTGATTTGTCTCGTATTACTATTACTACTACTACTGCTGCTGCTGCTGCTGCTACTACTACTATATGCTTTTCCAGGACACAGAAGGTCTCTCAATTCAAGCCCAATTGTATAAATAACTATCTGGGAAGAATCTGGTCAAATGCCTTACTCCTCTGGGCCTCAGGGCTGGAAGATCCCAGGCTCCACCTGCAGATGTTTGATTCCACGGGGCAGAGAGTACCCCAGCTTTGCCATTTTCTCAAAACTTCCTTAATGATTACAGTGTGCTACCGGAAATGATCCTTCCTCTCATTTCACATTTAAAGAGACCAAGACTCAGAACAGTGACGTGTGTAAGTTCCACAGACAGCTATTAGAATCTCACACTAGCATTCCGTCCTCCCAGTTCCTAGTTCACAGATCCATGCAGACGCTGGAATAGATGCCAACTTCCCACTCCTAGGCAGGCCTGAACCAGAGTAATGGTTATCCAGCTTGGCTGAACCTGTGGAGCTTGTTAAAATGGAGATCTGGAATCTCACCCCAGGCCTCCGGGCTGCATAGGGATCCCTGAGGGGGACACGGAAAAGAGGGTGACTGGAGCACTCCCTAGAGGTCGGAGCGTGCCATCAGCATCCTCCAAGCCTCAGCACATTCCCTCTTCCAACTGAGTTAGTATCCTGGCTCTGGATTTGCCTTCCATTCGCTGGCTGGGAGGCTCTGAATAAACGTCACACCTTACTCTGACTTGGGCTCCAGATTTGAGGCCCTAGCTTGGCATCTTAGCCTATGACCCTCAGCTTCTCTCCCTCTCTCCCCAGCATCCCCGGCTGTAGAGGCTGTATGCCTCCCTTACAAAGGACCTGATTCCATCACTGTTGGGCAAATCTTCAAAGGCCTTCCCTGCCCATACTAAAGCAACCCAGCCTATCCTCTCAGGGGCTAGAAAACTGGACTCATTATACACACTATTAACCATAAAGGCTTCAGGGGCTATTAGAGAGAAACAAAAGTTCCCCCAGTGGCTTCCGTGGATGGTCTAAAATGTTTGTCATTGTCCTTAAACAATAGACTGTTACAGGGACATAAAATTCAGCCGAGTCTGAGCAGAGCCCTGGCTCCTCACTGGTTTATTTATGTCATTTACTGGGAGCTATTAAAGAATTGTTTTTCTCGGTCAGCCAAATACACTGATGGAAGCACATTGTCAGCCTTCAAAAACCAGAATCACATCATTGTCCAGTAAATATGTTCTTGCTCTTTTACAGAGTTTTTAAATCATGCTCTATTGAGGAAAAGAAAAATGGTATGTGTGTGAGCATGGACTGAAATCCCCCCACGCTTGGGGGAGGGTCAGCTGGGGTTCTGGTATGTTTCAACAAAATGCAGCAATTTATTTGTAGAAATACCATTATAGCTAATAGGAGTTAAAAACCATTTTAAAAGATAAGGATGTCTAGTCATTTCAAGATTATTTTGTGAAATGTGCCCTGCTAAAAAAGGAATGAGGGCTTCCCTGGTGGCTCAGTGGTTAAGAACCCATCTGCAGATCTATCCTGCAGAATGTTCCATGAGCACTTGAGAAGAAAGTGTATTCTGTTGTTTTTGGATGGAATGTTCTATAAATATCAATTAAGTCCATCTTGTTTAATGTATCATTTAAAGCTTGTGTTTCCTTATTTATTTTCATTTTGGATGATCTGTCCATTGGTGAAAGTGGGGTGTTAAAGTCCCCTCCTAATGATTGTGTTACTGTCGATTTCCCCTTTTATGGCTGTTAGCATTTGCCTTATGTATTGAGGTGCTCCTATGTTGGATGCATAAATATTTACAATTGTTATGTCTTCTTGGATTGATCCCTTGATCATTATGTAGTGTCCTTCTTTGTCTCTTGTAATAGTCTTTATTTTAAAGTTCTGTCTGATATAAGAATTGCTACTCCAGGTTTCTTTTGATTTCCATTTGCATGGAATATCTTTTTCCATCCCCTCACTTTCAGTGTGTATGTGTCCCTAGGTCTGAAGTGGGTCTCTTGTAGATAGCATATATACGGGTCTTGTTTTTGTATCCATTCAGCCAGTCTATGTCTTTTGGTTGGAGCATTTGATCTATGTACATTTAAGGTAATTGTCAATATGTATGTTCCTATTACCATTTTTAAGTGTTTTGGGTTTGTCATTGTAGGTCTTTTCCTTCTCTTGCGTTTCCTGCCTAGAGAAGTTCCTTTAGCATTTGTTTTAAAGCTGGTTTGGTGGTGCTGAATTCTCTTAGCTTTTGCTTGTCTGTAAAGGTTTTAATTTCTCCGTCGAATCTGAATGAGATCCTTGCTGGGTAGAGTAATCTTCGTTGTAGGTTCTTCCCTTTCATCACTTTAAATATGTCCTGCCACTCCCTTCTGGCTTGCAGAGTTTCTGCTGAGAAATCAGCTGTTAACCTTATGGGAGATCCCTTATATGTTACTTGTTGTTTTTCCCTTGCTGCTTTTAATATTTTTTTCTTTGTATTTAATTTTTGATAGTTTGATTAATATGTGTCTTGGCATGTTTGTCCTTGGGTTTATCCTGTATGGGACTCTCTGTGCTTCCTGGGCCTGATTAACTATTTCCTTTCCCATATTAGGTAAGTTTTCAACTATAATTTCTTCAAATATTTTCTCAGTCCCTTTCTATTTCTCTTCTTCTTCTGGGACCCCTATCATTCAAATGTTGGTGTATTTAATGTTGTCCCAGAGGTCTCTGAGACTGTCCTCAATCCTTTTCATTCTTTTTTCTTTATTCTGCTCTGCAGTAGTTATTTCCACTATTTTATCTTCCAGGTCACTTATCCGTTCTTCTGCCTCAGTTATTCTGCTATTGATCCCTTCTAGAGAGTTTTTAATTTCATTTATTGTGTTGTTCGTCACTGTTTGTTTGCTCTTTAGTTCTTCTAGGTCCTTGTTAAATGTTTCTTGTATTTTCTCTATTCTATTCCCAAGATTTTGGATCATCTTTACTATCATTACTCTGAATTCTTTTTCAGGTAGACTGCCTATTTCCTTTTCATTTGTTTGGTCTGGTGGGTTTTTACCTTGCTCCTTCATCTGCTGTGTGTTTCACTGTCTTCTCATTTTGGTTAACTTACTGTGTTTGGGGTCTCCTTTTCGCAGGCTGCAGGTTCGTACTTCCCATTGTTTCTGGTGTCCCCCCGCCAGTGGGTAAGGTTGGTTCAGTGGCTTGTGTAGGCTTCCTGGTGGAGGGGACTGTTGCCTGTGTTCTGGTGGGTGGGGCTGGATTTTGTCTTTCTGGTGGGCAGGGCTGCATCCGGTGGTGTGTTTTGGGGTGTCTGGGACCTCATTATGATTTTAGGCAGCCTCTCTGCTAATGGGTGGGGTCGTATTCCCGTCTTGCTAGTTGTTTGGTACAGGGCGTCCAGCACTGGAGCTTGCTGGCCGTTGGATGGAGTTGGGTCTTAGCGTTAAGACGGAGATCTCTGGGAGAGCTCTTGCCAATTGATATTACATGGGGCCAGGAGGTCTCTGGTGGTCCAATGTCCTGAACTCGGCTCTCCCACCTCAGAGGCTCAGGCCTGACACCAGGCTGGAGCACCAAGACCCTGTTAGCCACCTGGGTCCAAACTCCAGAACTCCACACTCCGGAGGCAGCCCTTTGGACATGCTGCCTCTCCACTTCTGCCTGCCCCTGTTTTAAGCTCTCCAGGTCACCTGGGCCCTCTGCTCTTTCTCCTTCTCAGCCCTGAGAAATGTTATTTACTGCCTGATTGTAGGAGTTTCAGGCCCAAGAGAAGAGGCTCATTGACCTCTGCAGGCTTTCTGAGCTAATTCTACTCCTCCTTTGAGTCCTCTCCCCAGCAAACAAGAAGACAGTCTTCCCAAAACCACCCCACAATCACAGGTGCACAGTCTATCAGTACCATCCTTAATAATGACCATTTGGGTTAACACGTGTGATAAAGTAAGATGTTTATCACACAGTCTCTGAAATGCCCAACATGCTCCAGACCATCTAATTCAGAGCACTGGGTTACAAGCACCTGAAACTTTCTCAGTCCAGGCCTCAGGGCCTTGGCTCATGCTGTTTTCTCTTTGCAGACACTCTTCTCCCAGATGTTTACGTGGCTTGATCCATTGTTTACTTCCTGTCTTTGCTCAAATTCCCCCCTCTCAGATAGATCTCTACATACCGTTTACAAACTCTTGACCACTCCCCACTCATACCCCAGCACTCCCTATCCCTTTCTCCGCTTTTATTTTCTCCATTGAATTCAGCCTCTTCTTGTATACCATATATTCTACTTAGTATCTTGCGTACCGTTTCTTATTCTCCCACACTCCTGGCCACCACCCAGTATCCCCCCCTAAATGCAAAGTTCCAGGAAGGCAGAGATATATTTGTCTTTATTTTCTGCAGCTTAACCCCAGCCCCAAGAGTGGTGTCTGGTACATTATAGGCACTTAATAATATTTATGGAACGAGTGATGAATCAGTGGTGCGATCCTAAGGAAAACTGTAAATCATGGCAATCATTTGTACAATACGTGTCATTTACAGGGACCATTTGGATGTCTCAGGATGTCTGTGTCTCAGTCTCCTCTTCTTATAAGGACACCAGTCAGACTGGATAAGGACCCACACATATGACCTCATTTTACCTTAATTACCTCTTTAAAGGCCCCATTTCCAAATACAGTCACATTCTGAGGTGCTCAGCTCATAACAAATAGCAAGCAGGTGACAGTGGTAGAATTTGAACATGAGTCTCCTGACTCCAATCCATACCCTCCCACTCCACTATGCTCCCACTCACCCCAGGATAGCCCCTGAGCTGCAGACGTGACAACCACCACCCTATGTGGACCATCCAGACCGCCCTGTTTCCTTCCACAGCAGGGGTTCCCCTCCCCTCCTGTGTCTGAGCCAGACAGCGTGATTTCCCACTTCCTGGGATGGCATGTGACCCAATTTCTCTCCTGCCTTGAATCTTATTAATCCAGTTCCTCTGGTGCTTCAGATTCCATTGTGAGTCACATGGGGACCATCCTCTGTGCTATGTCATTTGCACAGAACATCCTTCTTACAAACAGCTCCCAAGGCAGTGCACAGAAGTTGCAGAAGTCCACAGCCCAAATGATCCCCTTGAGAGTCCAAGATGCTCCCATTGATGGGCCAGTGAGAATTTTCTGGAGTTACAGCCCAAGATGACCAAGGCTCCAATTGCCACCAGACTGCTCTATCACCCTGACTGCCTGAGGTCATCATCCCAAGTCTATGGTAAGTGTCCTTTTTTGCACTTCCTTTTTAGGGACATTTATTCAGCTCTCCCATAGTATTTAGTATGTCTTGAGCATTAGACAGTCTCCCCATTGATCAGACACTATCATCAAAGGCTCAGACCAGGCCTAAGCAATGATCCTTTGCTGTTTCATTGCCACTCAGTTCAGATCCGATGTTGCTATTAAGAGAGACCAATTACTGGACCACAAAGCAGTCTCCTTCTACCGTCTAAATTTACAATCAAATCAGACTGACCAGGCAAAATGATGTAACCAACTGGTTAGTGATTGATCATTGAGAAAGCTTTGAAGAAAAAATCTATTCAGTGGGTGCAGTCAAGCTTTCAGGCATGGTTTCTATGTAAACATGCTTTTGATGGGAATGTACAAAAAGAAAAGAAAGACACATATCCGTGTTGTAAATACTGAGCTCCTTCCAAGTCTCAGGCACTGGCTGAGCCCTGGAGTTACTACAATGAACCAGATGTGGTGAAAACCTTCAATAAGTCCACCAGGCAATCAGAACATCTCATCACATTTCAAGATGGTGAGAAACAGGAAGTTCGCCATGGGACATGGTGCCAAGGGAGACCAGGAGAGAATGACTCCTTTACCCTGGTGAGTCAGATAATTGACCTTAAAACGGATGCTGTCGGGTGGAGAAGGATGCTGGGACAGGAACTGGAGACTGGAGCTCAGGCTGAGCTGCCTCATGATTTTCAATGTCTCCCAGCCCCTCTGCTGACCCTCACTCTACTGGTTTAGAGCACTTTTCCAGGGTGTCCTTGCCACATGATCTCGCCCAAATAGTCCTAGGCAGCGAGTCTACACTCCCATCTTCCTCCAAACACCCACTCACACTCACATACACACTCACACTCCCATGCACTCACACACATTCACAAACTCACATACACACTCGTACACTCTCATACACATTTGTGAGTGTGCACACACATACGTGCTTTCATTTTTCCCTTCAATCTTACACTCACTTTCAAATTGAAGTGGATCCTACAGATGATGGGGATACTGAAACGAAAGGAATCCAATATATAGGGCTATTTGCCCCCAAGACAGCATTCTCAAAGCAAACCTGATTTATGCCAGGACTCTTTCTACACCAACTTCAGCCTGTTCTCCACACAGATATCAGAAGGACCGTGTGAAGATGCAAGTCACACTGTGTCTCCTTCTAGTTCAAAACCCTCCAATGGCTTCACATCTCACTCAGGACTTTCATACCGGCCCCTGTGACCTCACTCCCACCACCCTGGGATTCAGTCCCCTGGCCTCCTTTCTCAAACGCTCTAGGTGTTCTCTCCATTGCACCAGCCACTCCACTTGCTCCTCTCATGTCCAGAAACGGTCCTTCCCCAGATAGCTACGTGGCCCGCCCCCTTCACTCGAAATGTCATCTTTCCACTGAGGTCTTTTCTGGTTACCCTGTAGAAAATTGTGCCACTGCCTCTGCCACAGGCCTCTTATCTTCCAGTCCTGCTTTGCTTTAGTTCATAGTGTTTATGCCGTCTAATGTAGAGTATACGTTTCTCACTTTGTTTTATTTTCCCCATTCACTCAGGGAGAAGGCAAGCTCCCAGAGGGCAGGGACTGCTGTCAACTTGGGCCACAGCTGTTTCCCCAGTGCTTAGGAGAGTACTGGAACAGAGGATGGCTCCACAAATAAAGAATCAGCAGGAGATGGATTCATTTGTCTCAAGGCCCTCTAGGAGGTGGTGCAGTAATAGGACAATCATCTTTACACTGAGAGGTTCCAGACCAGAGCAAATGATGGGAGGGGGCTGAGTGTGACCCCCTCCTCCACCCAGGGCAGCACCATTTGCATTCATTTTATCGCTTTGAACTCCCATATAAGATTGCCTCTAGGGCTTCCCTGGTGGCACAGTGGTTATGAATCTGCCTGCCAATGCAGGGTACACGGGTTCGAGCCCTCGTTCAGGAAGATCCCACATGCCACGGAGCAACTAAACCCGCAAGCCACAACTACTGAGCCTGAGTGCCACAACTACTGAAGTGGGCATGCCTAAAGTCCATGCTCTGCAACAAGAGAAGCCACTGCAATGAGAAGCCCGCACACGGCAACGAAGTGTAGCCCCCGCTTGCCGCAACTAGAAAAGAACATGTGCAGCAACAAAGACACAACTCAGCCAAAAATAAAATAAATAAATGTATTAAAAAAAAAAGATTGCCTCTAATGAAAGATTTCTACTGCTTTAGATAATAGTTTTAAAACCACTCAGGCAAGAGCACAGAGACAAACAGAAATAGACTGGAGTCCAGCTCTACTACCTGTAACAGTGAGATGAAATATTGGCCAAGTCACATGTTTTCTGAGCTTCGTTTTCTGTATGTGAAAAATGAGGATAACGCCTACCTCCCGGGGGTGATATTAACAATATTTAACAAATGGTGAAGCCACCAATCAGAACCCACTGGTGTCAACATTAAGGGAACAGAGGATGGCTGTGCCTGGCATAGGCAGAAAGTCATTGAAGGATGGGTCCCCAAGTCAATCTCGGGACCTTCCCAGGCAATCTGGGGCCTTTGTGGTCCCTTTGGGAGACACGGAAGTGTGGGGGAAGAACAAGGCTAATTCAGGGTGAGCAATCAAAATCCAAACCTTCTTGCAGCCACCGTTGGAGTGCAGGCTCAGAATGCCCCAGAATGAAAATCCAAAGCAAAAGGTCCAACCCACCTTCTTCCTATAAGCCCTTGCCAGGGATTAAACAGCACACTCCAAAGCCACAGACAAGTCATAATATGCCCATATTTTAACTTGGTCGTATTATGCGCCGCATAATTAATGTTTAAAAAGCATTTCTGCAATAAAATGTCTCTGAGATAACCGGCATGAATCACAAGAAGCTGTGGCTGTGTTTAATTTGACTGCAGAAGAGGTTTCTAGTTAGTGGAGCATCGCCACCAACGGCCCCTTACTGGACACAGCTACACACAGCCAGGTGACTGCACTTCCAATCACAAGCAGAGCCTGGGACCAAGTCCCCGGCGAGTGCGTTTCCTGGTTGTGAAGCCCTTTGTGCCCTGTCTGGTTTGGTAAGTGTGCTTGCTCCAGTGTCTCCCGATTGCTGGGTCGTTTACCAGCATCTCCAAGCAGGATCTTCGAGTGACTGTTATGAAAGAATTCTCTGCTGAGACTGCCTGATGGCAGACTTCTGTCGAGTCATTCTCCCAACTGTGTGAGCTGATGAAATGCACCAATTATTTCAGAGCACCAAAGTTTGACAATTTCTTCATGAAATTAATATTTTAGTCCCCACATAACGATGGAGGCAAAATTAGTTGGGATGAGTAGAAAATTGACATGTCAGCGTTTTGCAAAAGGAACCAATTTCTCCTAGACACAACAGACTTTGTTCCTGCCCATTCCTTCCCACTTCCTGCCTCTTTCATCCCTTGGCTCTACTTCTCTGGAAGTCTCAAGTGAGTGGGGGATAGGGTGGGGATGCTTGTCTCACCTATGAATTGGCAGGTGCATGGCTGAATCTGATAGAAATAGGGATGATTTCTGGACCTAGGAAAACATGATCTACTAAGTCTAAAGGAAATACTCCCCTCTCCCTGGATTGGCTATGGACAACAGGTCAGTTGCCTGGTCCAGTTGCGTAGATTTAACTGCAGTGCCCAGTTTTAAGTGCACGTTACTTTCAACCTAATTCATAACTAATCAGAACATAACAATCTGTTACTAAGTTGAATATCATTTACTCTTCTATGAAAGTATAAGTTGCATCAAGTTAATGGTTATCCCTATAATAATATGTTTTATACTTGCATTCCAACTTGCTTTGTAAACAATCAGTGTTGCCTTGTGGTTAAAAACTTGGACTCACAAGTTTGACTGCCTGGGTTCAACACCTGACTGCCATAGCTTCTGTGTCCATAAAGTTGATTCTGTCTAGTAGCGGGCATTGTACTCAAATTTCTGCACTGAGCATTGAACAGTAACACGTACAAGCATATAGAGTACTTAGTTTGTGAAATACTCTAAATATATATGATCTCAAGGAAATTTCCCAGCCCCATTGTAGAGAAGGAGGAGAAATTCTTTCATTTCTCAGGCTTTCTAATGGCAATCTCTCTGCTCTGAATGTTCCCCTTCCTGGTGACATTTCATCATCCTTCAGATTTCAGCTAAGGTAACACTTCCTCCAGAAGAAGCTGTCATTAACCCAGATCTGTACTTGCAACCATGAACTGCCATTGTACCCTCAACTTCTGTGGCAGCACTCACTTACTGTCACTGATTGCTTGCACTTCTGACCCCCACAAAACAGAAGCTCTGTGAAGGCAGGGAAGGTGTGCATTTTGCTCACCACTACATGCCCGGAGCTCAGCACAATAACTAAACCCTAAAAGGCATGTACTAGTTCCTTAATGCATGCATTATTGAACTAATAGGTGAATTCATTTGAAGACAGAGAAATTGAGACCCACATATGGCAGAGATGTTTATCGTTCCCCCAGTACCTCTGTGTTCCCCAGCACTTCCCAACCTCCTTGCAGTAGACAAAGTCATGTGACTAGTTCTGGCCAATGTGCTGTGGCAAAAGAAATGTGGTCCTTCAGGGTCAAAGCTTAAAAGAATGGATGTATGTGCTCCCTGCTCTCACATCCCCTGGTACAAAGATTGGAGTGGCTGCTTGTTGAGAAGATGGAGCACCAAGATGGAACCATCTGGACCCTAAGTCATAACTTAGAAAAGAACTGACATGAAGAGGCCTTGGATCAGCAGAGGACTTTTCGTGAGTGACTGTAAACCCATGGTGATTCAAGGGGCTTGTTACCATAGCATAACCTAACCTGACCTGAATTATTCAAAAGATTTTCCAGGATGACACAGCACACTGGTATCCAAACTCAGATCTCTTGAATTCAAAAGCTTAAGACTGAGTGAATAATAAGGCTTTGCCTTTAATTGCTTATCAGCCTAGTATCTTTTTCATCCTTGTATCTGGAATGGCAAAAAAGAAATATCTCATAAACCACCTACATCAGAAATCTCTGAGGAAAATGACTAGACAATTGCTATCAATTTGCAGACATTCTCTGTGCCTCTCGACCTGTACATCCACTCTATTTATCCACAGAAAAGCTGTGTGGTAGAAGGAGCATCCCTCTTTGTGAATGAGGCCACCTGTTTCTATGTTCTGATTTGAAAGATCTGAGTCTCTTCTCTGTGAGTAAGCAGACAGAGTTGATTTGCTGGATAGTTTCCTCAGATGTGATTACAGCAAAATTACATTGATAATCAGCTAGGTGTGTGGTCAAAATGTTTTCTAACAACAACAACAAAAAAAGCATTCTAGTACATGGAAATAGGAGCCTTTAGGGAGTAGTTAATTTATAGGCTAATGTTTCCTTACATGAAATATGACTGCAAAGAAGGGTTCTTTCTATGAAGTTAGGCCACTGACAGGGAGACAGACCACGTGGGCAGGGATAGAGAGTCTTAATCATCTTACACCCTCGACAAGGGTGTAGAACTGGCCCCCTATCTTGCTTCATCACAGGAAAGTGCAAACCATGCGTGCTTCTCTAGAAACTTCCTTCCCTTCTCCTCGAACTCTGCAGGGATACTTCTAACCCTTTAGAAAAAGAACACCAGCATTTAATGAGAACCTATACTTCATAGTTACTTTTTCATTCTCATTTAAACCATCAACCCTTTAAAACAGGTGTTTTCCCAGCATAGCATATAGTATGTGGGCAGCCTTGGGCAAGTCACAGAAGTGCACTGAACCTCCATTTTTATGATAAATTTTTATCATTTTACAGATAATAAAATGGAGGACGTACAAGACCATGCAAGGCTGGAAAAGGGTCAAGCGCTAGGGGATATCTTTGATATCTCAGGAAACAGATTCTAAGATGCAGAATTGTATGCAGGAAGCTTATTAGGGAGCACTCTCAGAAAAAAAGCCCATGAAGGAGGAGGAGACGCTAGATTAGACAGGGAGAATTTCAGCTGTTATGCAGTTGCAGCATGATCTCAGTCAATCAATCTGGGACTGGTGGGTCCTTCAGAGTTGTCCCAAATTGAGGCAAGGGGGACACTGTATACCCGCCCCCACACACACCACCATCTATGACTCATTGGAAGTTGGCTGGTCACAGAGAGGGGGCATAATCTTGGACAAGGCAATTCCCTATAGGCAGGGCAATGCCCAGGGAAGAACCCAGCTATGAGCCATCAGCGGGCAACACATCCGGCAGCCAGGAAATGAATACCTAATTCCTGAAGGGGAAAAATGGGTGGTAGACCACAGCATTCACTACAGTGGTGAATAAGATAGACAAGAGATCTGCCCTCACAGAGTTTACAATCTGTGGGAGGGAGAGGGAGAGAGAAAAATAAACAAAGAATCAATTATTTGCAGTGCACTTGATGCCATTATAGACACACACTTGTATCCACTTAGCATGGGGGAACATATTCCTGGAATGACAGTGGTAACTACATCAACACCGTATTGAGTTCATTTGGGTTTGTGGCCTGGAATTGTACAATGCAAGAGGTCCTCAAATTCCATACATCACAACTTGCCACCCATCCATAATTTCTTCCAGTGGCTGGTCTCAATCTATTGTTAGACAATCCTCCCAAGCGTTTATAGCGCTGTCATGATGTCAGAGGGCAACCTTCCCACAACACCTGCTGTTTTCTGCCCTGAATTTGCTCTGCCGTGAACTCCAGTCATTGTCAAAAGGGTGTGATAGCCTCCAATGTGATACTCTTCCTTGGGTTCTCTGGGGCAGGTCCAGTAACATCACCTGCAAACCTGTCCCCAGTTACTAGAGTCAGAACTGTTCTCCAGGACGCAAAGCATACATGGCAGGAAGAAAGACTCTTGCAGAAGAAACAACACATATTGCCAAACACACTCACTTCAGGATCATGCTGTAGGTGCTCATGGGAGGAGAACATTCCCAAGGTGTACAATGACATTTATCGATCAAGGTGTACGGGACAGTCAGCCGAGTCCCCAGCTCTCAATGACTGAGAGACGTTAGCATGCAGGACATGATGAAGAAGCACACACACACAGAGTAGTGTAATGGATTTTTCATATTGAAATATTTTATAATTTATATATGGCTTTAGAATATATTTCAGAGACAAATAGCAATTAACAGTACTACGCAAGGATGGTATTAAACAGAATGTATTTGCACAGATTGTATAGGAACTCATAAAAGGGTGACTGACGTAGGTGTAGGGGAAGAGGGAGGATTTTCTGGTGGAGCTGAGATCTGAAAGGTAAGTGGGATTTAACGATACTCAGGGGTGGAGGAGCATATTTCAGGCAGAAGCAACAGCATATGCCCAGCCTGAGAGACGAGAGGGAGCATTTAGCACATTTAAGGAAAGAAGCTCACATGGCTGAAGCACAGAGGGTGAGAAGGGGAGTAAGGAGAGGTGAGGTGAAGATATAAAGAGAGGTGAGAGTTACCCTGAGAAGAAAGGGAAGCCATGAAGGGTGTCAAGCAAGGCATTGGAAAATATAAGATTGTGATTTTGGAAAGAGGATATTGAAAGCTACCAGGCTCCTCTCTTACACCATCAGCCCTCAGGGTGCTGCCTTTCTCAGAGCTGAGGATGTCTCCCCATCAACCCTGTAACCTGCCATCATCAGAATAGCAATTCTCTAGATTTTACAGCAATTTATAGTTATAGCCCTTCATGACTTCATATCATTTCATAATATATAGATATATTTCATATATTTTATATACATCATCACAAAAATCCTATTAGGTGGACAGGGCAAAGTATAGGTAAAGAATTTTTACATTTTACAGATGGGGAAACAGATCCATGGAAATTATATAAACTGACTGCCATTACACAGATGATGGACAGAACCAGAACACAAGAACAGCCATAGATGATACATAAATAAATGGGTATGACTGTGTTCTAATAAAACTTTATTTACAAAAACAGGCAGAAGTATAAATTTGGCCAAGAGGCCATAGTTTGCCAACCCCTGCAGTATGGTAATGGTGAAAGGATAGACATTTGGATTAATAAAATAGAATTCTCAAAATAGGCCCAAACATATGCAGTCAATTAATTTTTTAAATAACGGTACAGTAGTAAAAATCTTGACCTATACCACATTTCAAGACTAGGTCACAGATGTAAATGTAAATGGATCATTGACCTAAATTTAAAACTTAAAACCATAAAACACATAAGAAAAAATTTTCACAACCTTGGGTTAGACAATCATTTCTTAGATAAGACACAAAACTGTGAACTATAAAAGAAAAAATTGATAAATTGGACTTCATAAAATTTAAAACTTCTGCTCTCTGAAAGACACTATTAAGAAAATGAGGACTTCCCTGGTGGTGCAGTGGTTAAGAATCCGCCTGCCATTGCAGGGGTCATGGTTTTGATCCCTGGTCCGGGAAGATCCCACATGCCGCGGAGCAACTAAGCCCACGAGCCACAACTACTGAGCCTACACTCTAGAGCCCATGAGCACAACTACTGAAGCCCGCTCACCTAGAGCCCGTGCTCTGCAACAAAGAGAAGTCACTGCAATGAGAAGCCCACGCACCACAACGAAGAGTAGCCTCCGCTTGCCGCAACTAGAGAAACCCCACGCACAGCAATGAAGATCCAAAGCAGCCAAAAATAAATAAATACATATATTTATTTAAAAAAAAGAAGAAAGAAAATGAAAAGACAAGACATAGAACAGTAGATGATATTTGCAAAACACATTGCTGATAAAGTACTTGTAGCTAGAAAACATAAAGAACTCTCAAAACTCAATAGGAATAAAACCAAAAAAATCCAGTTTTTTAAAAATAGTCAAAATATATGAATAGACACTTTACCAAAGAAGAGCTGTGAATGCATGGTAAATAAATACAAGAAAAAATGCTCAACGTCATTAGCAATTAGGGAACTCCAAATTCAAACCATAATAAATGGCTAAAGTTAAAAAAAAAAAAACTGATGATACCAAGTGCTGGTAAAGATATAGACCAATGGCATCTCTTATGCACTGCTGGTGGGAATGCAAAGTGGTGCAGCCAATTTGGAAGACAGTTTGGCAGTTTCTTAAAAATTAAACTTCACTTCCCATACAATGTAGCAATTCCTTTGTTAGGTATTTACACAAGAGAAATAAAAACATGTCTACATAAATACCTATACGAGAATGTTTTTTATCTGTTTTATTCACAATCTCCAAAAACTGGAAATAAGTTGAATGTCCATCTGCTGTTGAATGGATAAGCAAACTGTGGTACACACATTCAATTTAATATTATTCATAAAGAAAAAGGAATAAACTACTGACACATGCAATAACATGGATTGATCACAAAAGCATCATGCTAAGCGAAAGAAGTCAGACACAAAGGGCTGTGTACTGTGTGATTCCATTTAAATGGCACTCAGAAAAGGACAAAGTCTATGGAGGAAAACAGATCAGTGGTTGCCAGGGGCAGGGAGAGGAAGAAGGGCTTGATGACAAAAAGGGCAAGAGACAACTTCTGGGATGAAAGAAATATTTTATATATCGATTGTTATAGGCTGATGTTCACGTAACTGTATATTTTGCTAAAACACATAGAACCTAAAAATGCGAATTCAACTGTATGTAAATTATACCACAATTATACCATAAAAAACTTCTGAATAGTTCCCCAGTTCTCTCAAGATTAAGATAAAAACAGACATCTTCAACATGGCCTAGCTGTGCTGTCGACACTATCTTCTATGAATCCACTATGTTAACCACCCCAAGATTCTTGTGAAAGTGAAGAGTCCACCAGAGGTCATCTGAATCACAGCTTCTGGAGGTGGTCCCAGGAATTTGCATCTTTAAGCAGCATCTCTGAGAAATTCTGAAGTTCATTAAAGCTTGAGAATCCCTAAGGAAGAATTTCTGTTTGAGGCCCTACCCAGTTTCCCAGTTCTGTGCCTTCCCCACCCCTGCCCTACCCTCCCACCCCCCAGCTATCTGTACTTCAGCCACACTGGAAGCCCAAAACATATGTCACCTCCTAGGGACACCTTCCAGGACATGCCCCAAGTGGGCCAGATCCACCTGAATCCCACTCTTACTGCACCCTGTATGTCTCTCTCCCTGCACTTCTCCCTGGGGAAATTCAATGTCAGACTGGTGAGAACTGGTACACTTCCCATCTCGCCAGGGAAGGTGCACTCTGTAACGGCAGGGTCCTTACCAGCCTCATTCCCTGCACCTATGTTTGCTGCCTAGCAATGTGCCTGACTGACAGTATTAACACAACAGCAAACTTAAACTGTGCCCATCAGGTGCCAAGGATGACTCTCAGTTAACATACAGAAATATTAACTCACTTAATCCTCACAACAACCCTATGAGATGGATCTTTTCATTATCCCCGTTTTATCAGTGAGGGAACTGAGGCACAGGGAGGTTAAAAAACTTGTCGGAGGCCTCAAAGCTGCTAAGTGGCAAGCCAGGATGCAAACCCAGGAAGTATGGCCCCAGAGCATGCGCTGGGAAGCACGATGCTGTGAGTTTAATATCTATCTGCTGAATAAGCAAATGTTGAACGAATAGGAAAAATCAACTGGACTAACCAACAACACTGTTAGTATTGAATTGACACCAAAGGGTAGCTCTGCTGGTCCCCAATCCTTCTCAGACACTCCAGCTCTTTGTGGGGTGCAGAGAAGAGAAACCTGCACCAGGGTTTTGTGTCTCAGCAAACTTTCTGTCATCAGGATGGAAAAGAAAGCAGCAAAGAGAACAATTTGCTGGCAGCCCATAGACTTTCCAGCAATCCACAGCTCCCAGCGCTCGACCACGTGTTTGCTTGAAGAGGATAATCAAGTCCATTTATCAGACATTTGAAAGAGCAGGGATGCTTTCTCTGGGCAGATAAGCAAGGCAAAAACAAACTAATTTGAGCCTCCTTTCTCAATACTTGGATTTCTCTAACTGAATCAGTCAGTAAGCTCTTAAGGAGACTTTAGGGGCGTAGGAAAAGATAACAATGATTGCAGCCAGAGTGATTGGTACCCAGTGGGACCACAGTCCTACAGGAAAGGGAAAATGAGGTCAGGCCAAAGGCATCTGGCACCAGGCAAACAGGTGGAGGGTCCACAGACCTGGAAGCCTATTGGACCCCTCAGCAGGTGGTCTTCTAAAGCACTGTGTCATTTCTCCTCAGCATGTCACCCCAGATCCCAGAGCTCCCCACTGCCTTACAAGGTTGATAATGGGCCCAGATCCTGCTGGGTCCAGACAGGATCACAGTCCTGTAAAACAGTGCTTCTCTGTCTTTCCTATGCACAGCAATCATGGGGTGGAGATGGTGAAGCAGATTCTGATTCCTGATTCAGTAGGCCTGGACTGGGACCTAAGATTCTGCATTTCTGACAAGCTCCCAGTTGCTGCTCATCCTGCCAGTCTGGGACCACAGTTTGATCACAAAATTTGCAAAGGTCCACTGACTATAAAAGAGGAGAGTCAATTCCATCAAGATATATGAAGGAGTATAAAAAATCCATTTCTCTAGACAACTAAAGATATAAAATCAAAACCAAACACAGCATACCCTTTTCCTCTTGCTTTCCAGACACATGAATTTTTCTAACTGGGCCATCAGTCAACCAGCACTTACTGGATGTTTTCTTAGCAATGGAAGACCCATGGTTTAAAATCAATCAGCTGTTACGATTATAATGACCCAATGTAATGTGTGTGGAAAAACTACAGTTGAAGGGAAGCAAATAACAGGAGAATGTCTCTGCGGTGCAGCTCACATTTCAGTGCATAATCTTTGCAGGGAATTGTCCATCCCACTAGGCCTCCTCCGTGGTCCTCAGGATAAATGCTGATAAGAGGGCCAGTGGGAGAGGCAAAATAAATAAATAAATAATTTTTTTAAAATAATTTATGGCTAGTAAAAAATAATTTGGAAAAAGTTTAGATTAGATGAATAAAAAGCTCTTCTAAGATTTAACAAAACCACATGTGAGATGGAAAAGAAGGGCATGGTGGGCAGAGGAAGTAGGGAACACTTAAAACTTCTGCCATGTTTCTTGCAAGTGATTTTATAGCTATCACCTTCAGGGACACTCAAAATCACTCTGAAAGTGGACCCTGTTATTATCCCTATTCCCCAAATGAGGAAACTGAGCCTTCAAGAAGTTAAGTGATTGCTCATTGTCACTCCAACCAAGGTCCACAGGAGTCCTGCTCTTTCATGCTGACTCCAAAAGAGGCTAAGGAGTACAGGGGAGTCGTTGAAAGCACAAGTACATCTAAACAGCACTTTATGGCTTTCCAAGTCTCTTCACATACACTGTCTTAAGATACCAAAAAATAAATCAAAAGTTCATTTCTCAAAATATCACACTTCATGTGAAGACAGAGGCAAGGTTCTGGGCTCAGTGGTGAGATCTAAACGTATGAAGTAGAAAGAAATGCAGCATCATAACATCACAGGAAGGATACAGATAGGGAGGGTGGGAGGGAGACGCAAGAGCGAGGGGATATGAGGATATATGTATACATATAGCTGATTCACTTTGTTATACAGCAGAAACTAACACAACATTGTAAAGCAACTATACTCCAATAAAGATGTTAAAAAAAAATAGCAATCAATAGTAACACTGTTGGAGCTACAGCGATTGAATGCTTAAGAGTGTCATGTATTCATAACAATGCCTGGAATGTCAGGAATTGTGCCAAGGGCTTGATGCACAACACCTCACCTAATCCTCAGAACAACCCCAGGGGGCATCATTATCTGGATGAGGAACTGAGCCTCAGCTGGCTAGGTAAATTGTCTAAGATCACATGGTTAGAACAAGGTAGAGATAAGATTCAAACCCAGGTCTCTGGACCTCAAAGCTCGTGTTCTTACCACCATGCTCAGTGCAGATGAAGAGGAGTTTGGGTGGGAATGACTTTCTGGCCCAAGTCCTTTCTAAGACATTTTGTTAGTTGGCACCTGACTCAGTACCCCATGGACGCTCTAAGCTGGGTCCTTGGTGATGAGGTTCCTGTCTGAGACCAGTGTGTTGAGAGGCAACTGGAAGAAAGAAACCACGCTCTAAGTCACAGAGTCAAGAGAGCAGAAGTTTACAAGAGGAAAGAGGAAAGAGGAAATCTAGTGGAAGCTGAGTCCAGTCTGAGACCCTTACAACTTAAAGCACCAGATAAATTAGATATCCCACTCCCCAGTTTGTGTTACACCTTCTAGTTGCTTAAAGTATCCAACCATTTACTCATATATTCACTCAACAATGATTTATCTCCTCCTACATGCCAGGCGCTGCGCTAAGCACTAGGTATAAAGCAGGAAACTAGACCAAGTCCCTGGTCTCATAAAATTTGCATGTGGCGTTGGGATGACACACAATGCAAATAAGGATATAAGACAATGTCAGGTAGTGATAAGGGCCATGAAGAAAAATAAAACAAAGTAAGAAGTACAGTGAGATGGGGATGTGGGTATTTATTTTCAAGTTTCTGTTGAAGTATAACATGCACAAAGAGAAGTACACAAGTCAAAGTTTATGGCTGATGAATATTAACATGCTGAACACAAAAATGCTACAGGCACTCAGATCAAAAACAGAAGACCACGCTTCAGAAGTCCCAGCCATCCGCCTTCCAGTCACAACTCTGGATGGTGAAGGAAAGTTCTCTTGGAGAAATGACATTAGAACAGATACTGAAATAAAGGAAGTGAACAAGTGAACCATGTGGGTATTGCGGGAAAGAGTGTTCTGGGCAGAAGGAAGAGCAAGTGCAGAGAAGGAATGAATAAAAATGCACTTAAGGAATAGTAAGAAAGCAACTGTGTCTGAGTCAGAACAGATGGTTGCATAGGTGGGTGGGTGAGTGGATGGATGGATGGATGGATGGATAGAAGCATGCATGGAAGGAAGGAAGGATGGATGAAAGAATGAAGTGAGGGGTAGGAGATGACATCAATAGAGAGGCAAGAACCAGATCATATAGGGCTTTGAAATTAGGAACTCGATTCTATTAGCACTGGAAAACCTTTGGAAGGTTCTTAGCTGGGCATGGTGTGATCTCATTTGCATTTTCAGAGCTCAAGTGGAAGACAGATTTAAGGGGTAGAGTGGAACAGTGTTCCAGTGAGGGTTGGGGACTCCTGGGGTGGAGGACTCATACCTCCTCCCTTCTCACCCCAACCAAAACTTTTCACTACGCATGCCAGATGAAGGGGTCAGAGCTGCTCTGACTTGAACTCCCACGAAAGTAATGTAGCCTTGGAGAGCCTCGCCAGCAGCCCAGGGGCCTAATCTCAGCTATAGTTCCCCAGTGGTCAAGCTGGCCAAGGCAAATGACAGCACACCAGAATTCTCTCATGATATAGTCTGCAGGCTTCAGAGTTCTGTCTTCATTACTTCCAGGCCTCTCCCCTCTGGGTCACTCCTCCACTCAGCACTCTTCTGTACCCCCTTAGACACTCAGTGTTCCTCTGCTCTCTAGCCCCTACCTTGACTCAAAAGCACAAAAATCTGATGTGCCAATTAGCCTGGAACCTGAAACTCTTCTCATCAGTGTGTGGACTACCTCATTTTTTGCTCTTTTAGCCCCAGCTCCCTTAGTATGCAGTGATTTCATTCTGTCTCTAGTTAGGAATCCAGTCTGTCAGAAGTAAGAAGTGGAGAGGTCTGCAGACAGAGGGAGGCAAGACTATTCTTTTGACCTCTTGGTGGATGCTGCATTCCTGACTGGCCGGGACACTGGTGACATGGTGAAGAGTCAGCACCCCCATATCTTCTGTAGACAGCACCAAGATGCTGACTCTAGCTCTTCTTCCCCTAATCCAGCCTCCCCCACCCCCACAGCCCTGGCCTCGGGACACCTGTCACTCCTGACCAACACCGGGGTCACGAGCTGCCTCCCCCACGCTTCACCTGGCACCGGATGAAGGGCAGGCGAGGGGAAGAAAGGAGAAATTTAAGGGTTCCAGAAGTAGGAGACCAAGGAGGCAATCTGGCCAAATGGGCACCAAAAGCAATGTTCTATGAATCCTCAATCCAGAGTAGAGAGGGATGGGGCAAGGGAGTCTGGGCATGGAATTAGAACTAGGATCTGTGCTTCAGAGCATGCGGGGGAGACACAATTAATGCTAATTAGTGAGAAGGAAGAAGCAACAAGGTGGGAGTGGAAAAACTTGGATTGTATGCATAATCAATGCTAATCACAATATTTTATGGGAATTGTTTCCCATTTTATTCCTAATTACCACTTGCTACAACCATGATAAAGCATATCACTAAATATAATCTCAGATTAACTTTGTAGTAAGTGCCCTCTGATTAGAACAGCAAATTCTCAACATGTCCAAGAAGTGATTACAAAGTACTGAGTGGTCCCAAAATTAACTCCTAAAAAGCATGATCTTTGCTGGTAGCTCAGGTCTCAAATAGGCTCCGAACACTCATTTCTACATGTTGTGGTCATGGGTCCTGGATTTTCTCAGAAGGCCCCCGAGTTAAAATACCCCATCACTGCTGTTCTCACGGGCATTCAATTACAGGCCACACTATGATTCCCACTTTTAGTTCAGAAGTATGGTCAGGGACTCATGTGATGTGGGTTGATAATCAAATTTTAGTAGGTCTGAGAACTTGCAAGTCAACGTGTCTCAGTCATCTTTGGAACACCTGTCTTCCTCAGCCAGGCCAGGAGAGTTTCCCGGCGTTGCATCAGAAGTAGGTGCTTTTATGCTCTCGTAGGTCTGTAATAAGGCACCGACTTTTACCTAGGGTTAACATTTGAAGACCTGGAAATTCCATCTCAGAAAAATCCTAGAAGGATAAGTCCCTTCTCCCCAGTAAGTCACATACCCATTCACCAATAGCCAAAGTATGGGATTTCTGGTCTGAGTGAGGAGAAAGTTGTTTTGGCAGGACTATCACCTGGAGTCCTGTGGGATGAAATCCAGTCTGAAAGAATCCCAGTCTGACCCCATTCAGCCTGGGGCTTTTTCTAACCGGGCAGGGATTGCCTTACCTAAATCATCACATCCTCCAGAGTACACACTGAATCTGGTCTGTGGGTCAAGCTGTATCATTCAGCACAAAAACTCCAAAGCCACGGAAATGGGACCTACTCAGGCCACAGCAATTCTCAGCAGCTGCCCATAGTTGAAGCCAGCTCCGTCCCAGCTTCCCCCAACACAGCTCACAGGCCTTTCACAAAGTGTTTTAATGCTGAGAAAACTCAGCATCGGGTTTTTAATGTTACGGAAAAATCCGAACGAAGTTTTTGGTCAACCCAATACTAAGGGCTTATTTAGGGCCCATAATGGGCATGGTTGGGGGTGGAGCATTTGGCCCAGACGCCATCTCTTCAAGAGCATGGATTTAGACTTTTGAGGTCACCCCTTAATGAGACTATTTACACAGTCCTTCTATTCTTGTGTTTGATAAAAGCCTCATCTAGCCAAAGTAAACATTTAAAATGTGCAATTTTTGTTACAATTTTGGGAGTTCTTTATTTTTTAAACATACCTGGAGGCTGAACAAATGAATTAGCTCAGGCCTCTAGAAAGCTAAGAATTCCTGTATCTATTAGGTATTAAATGTACTAAATGTACTACTCGGCATTTTAGGTAAGTTATTTCTAATTCTCACAACAAAATTTCAAGAGGGGCATTATTAGTTCTATTATACAACTGATATTGAGAGGTGGGTATTATAATTTCTACTAACCAGATGAGATTGCAAGATGGGTAATATGATTTCTACTATATAGATGAGGTTGGGAGGTGGATATTATTATTTCTTTACAGGGATGAGGAAATGGAAACCTGCAGAGTCTTAGGAGCTTCTTAAGAGCATACAGTTTAGACAGGTGATGCTATCAGTTGTGAAGAGTCTAGTCCTCAGGGGTGTATGAAAGCTCAGTTGCCAGGAAGCTGTTTTTTCAGGTAGGGGTCATGCAGCCTTATAGAAGCAGGATGCCTTCCTCTGAGAGGGAGGAAACTGCCTGCAAACCTCTATGAAGGCTTTGCTCCAGCCAGCTTACGTCTTTTCAAATGTGTCTCCCATGAATCAGCAGAGCACGGGGAGTTCTCTGACACCTCCATCACCCCCAGCACCTGTCACAGAGGAGTTCCACTAATGGATGGGACAGGTCCTGGGCTTTCAAAGCAATTTTGAAAAATGAATCTGAAACAGTGCATGCATGTCAAGGTTGCAGACAGTGATGCTCCAATGACAAGCATCTATAATGATGTGACAGTACAGCTGCTAGGCTAGGCTGAGGAAGCTCAGAAAACTCCCTCTGGTTGCTGGGAATATTCTGGGCACTTCCTATAGAGCGTGGTCAAGGCCTCAGCCCCAGAGTTCTGTGTACCAGCACCTACCAGGTTAAGGAGAGCCGGCCTCCACTCTAAAGCTTCTGCAGGACAGCAACTGCTTTTCCAGGCTGCGTGCCACAGGAAGTCACACCTCCTGAGTAGAGTTCAGCTCCACTCTAAGTCGCAAGGACAAACAGACCTCGTACACTTGCAGGGGTGACTCTAATGCTTGCTGGCTACTACTTGAGCTATCTGTCACTGGCGATGCCAGAGGCCAGGGATGGGGAAACAGGAGGGTAGAAATCTAGATTTGCCTACTGCATGTCATCCAATTTCAGGCTGGCCCCCAAGTTACAAATGTGAGGAACCAACAGTGCCTTGTTTTATATATATATATTTTAGCTCTATACACTGTTTCTCCAACTGGCAGCAGCCTGTCCCTCAACACTCTAGGCAGGGGTTCTCAACTGTATTCTGAGGAACCCTGAGTTCCCCTAGAGATGCCCCAGAGCTACCTTGGGGAAGAGAAGAGGAAAAAGTCAAGTAGCCAGTGTTCCAGGGTGGACATACCAGATTCAATCTGAGCAAACTCACTTTGATCTGTACCTTACACTGGGTTTTTACATAAGATATTCTTTGCCCAAAGAGTTTCATTGCTATTTCTTTTTAATATGGAAAGGAGAAGCAGGAAGAATAAAAGAAACCTGCTTACAGGGCACCCAGGTCTACCGTATTTGAAGAGAATCATTCCATGGAGAGATAGATTTGTCCTTCCTGGGGGAGAAATGTAAAAAGTCTTCCTAATTCGGTGTCAGGACTTTAATTTGAAACAGTCTTCACCAAAGAACCAAGGAGGTCTGTTCTCTCCTATCTGACCATCCTTGGTAGGGCAGAGATCAGGGGTCTCAAACTCAAGTGCCTGTAAGGGCCAGGCAGGAAGTATACAGAAAGAAGGGGCCTGTTGAATCTCTGTATTTTGCACCTGAAAGCTGCTACACATCTCCCCTTGGGGGTCATCTTGAGCAGATGAAGGCCAGCATTGCCAGAGTTTCTGATTTTGCAAGAGAAGTTAGAACTCCAAAATTGTATGTGACTTTTCCCAGACTTTAATGGTGGCAACTCTTCCCCCCACAAATCAAAACACTCTGTGGGCCAAGCTGCACATGTCTGTGGCCCCTCACTGCCAAATCTGAGAAATGGAGCAGACAGATTGGCTATCTTTACGGGGGTTGGAGAGAAGGCAAACCCTCCTACCATAGGTGTGTAGGAACAGCAGGGCTCAAAGATGCTCGCACTTGCTTCACTCTCAGGCTATGTGCTCCTGCCCATCTCCCTCCACTCCACTCCATCTCATCTGGCCAATTCCTTCTCCTCTTTTACCTCTCCATTCAAATGTCCCTTCTTTAGCACAACCCTTCCTTGACCTCCCCTCCTCCAGATTAGCTCAGAGCCCCTATTATAGCTGGTGTCTCAAAGCTACTCCCTGTGCTATTCTTTCCCAGCAATGAACACAATTTGTTTTTATAGCTCCAGTTTTAAAGAACATCTGCCTCTCCCTCTCAACTGTAAGCTCCAGAATAGTAAAAGGCTGGACTTTAGGCTCTCCACTATGGATTTCCCACACTTAGAACAGTATCTGGCCCACGGAAGACTCACAGATCTCTATGAACTTGCATGAATTAGCCCAGAGCACTGTGAACCACTGGTCACCATCCCACGTGTTTGTCAGAAACATTTAAGTTCCCCTGCCCACCTTCACCTTGAATTCCTTGTGGACTCTGCCCATATCTTTGCCTGGTTGAATTTGGTGTCACTCATTGGTTAGTTTGGTACTTGATCCAAGACCTTCTCTAACTTTCTATCCCTATGCCTTGGGCTCTGCAGCTGCTCCCCTTGTTTTCTCCACACCCACAGAAACCCTGTGAGGAAGGGAGAAATCAATCATCAGCTCCACTTTACAGAAAAGGAAACAAGAGCTCCTGGAAGTTTGAGCAGATTCAGTGTTTAAACTTGGGGCTCTCTGAGTCCAACACCAGTTCCCTTTCTTCTGGGCTCAGTGTTGGGGAAGATGACTAAGAAAGAAACCCTGGCATCAAAAAAACTTAAACACCCAATATCAGTGATCTAAAAATTTTATAGTTGTGAATATGCTATGCTTATATATTTAATATCAACACCCCTGCATCCTAGTCCACTCTTATTAACCCTTAAGCATGCTGTGAATTATACAGATAAATATAGTTAACAAATAGTCGTGTATCAGGTGGGCCTGAGCAACTAGGACCCAGTACCTCCACGGTCATAACAACAGCAGCAGTAGTAGTGGAAGCAAGCATAGTTGCTAACATTTATCTAGAGCTTTCTATGTGCTAAGAGGCATTCTAATCTCCTTACCTGCAGTACTGGTTTGAATAGTGTCCCCTAAATATTCGAGCCTCCCCAGGACGACAGAATGTGACTTAACTTGGAAATAGGGTCTTTGCAGGTGTAACTAAGTTAAGGATCTTGAGATGAAATCATTGCATAAGAGAAGGAGAAGACACAGAGTCACAAAGAGAAGAAAACTCTTTTCTTCTCCATGAAGACGGAGACAGTGATTGGAGAGATACAGCCACAAGCCAAGGAACACACCCAGGTTTGCTAGGAGCCACCAGAAGCTAGGAACAGGCAAGTAAGTATTCCCCCTAGAACATCAAGAGGGAGCTCAGCCCCACCACCAACTTGATTTCTGTCCTTTAGAACTGTGAGTGAATAAATTTCTGTTGTTTTAAGCCACCAAATTTATGCTGATTTGTTACAGCATCCCTAAGAAACAAATAAACGTGCTTTGTGCCATTTAATTCTCACAGTAACCCTATGAGGTATGACTGAACTTAGGAAATTGAGGCTTAGGGCAGTTACGTGACTTACCTGCATGAGTACATAACCAGTGAATTCTTAAGTCAGCTTTGAACCCGAGTGGTTACTCTTTGACCCCCTACAGCTACCAGTGGCCACTGACAAGACTTCCCAAGCCTCCCCCTGACTAGAGCAGAGTCCGCTGATATACTCTAGCTGCCAGTCTCTGTGCTGTGATTAACATCGTTTACAAGGGAGGGGGGTATTTCTTTTCAGAAAAATCTTATATTTGGGCTCCTCTTCCTCCCGAGTGCTCCAGCTCATGCCATCGAGATTGACCGTGTTGAGCTGTAACTTGGCTTCACGTTATTCCTTCACTCTCCAAATAGAATATTTCAGTAACAATCACAGCCTACTTACCCTCAACTGGAATTTAAAGCATATATGCTGTTCATCATCAAGCCTCTCCCTTCTCCTGCTACCTCTCCTCCCACCACCAAGAACCCTGGGGGGAGGGGGGGCGCATGGGTCGCAAAACAGTAGGATCTCAGATAAGTGGAACACTCTAGCACATGCCCCTTTCAGTTCCAGCTTACATCAGCCTCCGAAACAGGCTTTCCTCCAGCTTCCATCTAAGAGGTCAGGAGGGGCAAAGTGAACATGGTAATTTTTCTAAGTGTCTTATTAAATTTCTGTCAAGTGGCTGAACATCTGTTCTCTTTTCTGTTTGTGTTTTGAGGAACAGATCTAGCCCAGAATCACAGGGCTTTGAGGGACCCCGTTCATGTATAATCACACCAAAGCTTTCTCTCAGGCCCTTGCCAAAGCAATTAGCAAAGCTGCTTTTAACCAATTAGGGCCATCTTTTCAGCTCCCTGAGGCAGAGGCTGCCTTCTCCCTCCCCACCACTTGGCCTCCATGGAGGCCATTTCAAAAGGCACAATTTAAACCAATTATGCCTGTCTTGTTATTATAATCGTTAATCATCATCACTCTAATGACAACTAATAGGCTACTTCAAATCCCTTTCTGGAACATAATGGGGGCCTACATAAACAAAAAACAAATATTTTTTAGAGTGCTTCCAAGTTTTGTGCTGTCCTTTCACATATAAGATCTTGTTGGGTCTTCAGTGTTGTGAGGTGAGTTATTAATGGAAAAATAAAAAGAAGACCTACTCTGGCTCTCAAGTCACTCAGTCCACAGCCAATTATTAAATCATAAACAGCACTGGTTAAAACAAAAGAGGAGGTCCACAGTGTGGGGTGGTGGACAGAGAAAAGAGAAAGCTCTGAAAGTCTATGTCTGCATCATGATTCCCTATTTCCTAAACCCAGTTTTCTCATCTCTGAAGTAGGCATAATAGTGCCTGTCCCACCAAGCTGTTATGAAGACTCAATAACGTGGCACTTAGAAAGTTCCTAGAAGAATGCTTATCAAATAATAACCACAATAATGATAAGGAATAATTATTGAGCTTTTACAATGTGTCAAGCTTTGTGCTCTACCCCCTACATGTTTCATGCCATTTAATCCTCACAGCAACCCTACTGGTAGATGCTATTGTTCTGTTGCTTCACAATTGAGGTAAATAAGGCAAAGAGAGTCATGTGTCTTGCCCCAAACCATGCTGCTAGTAAGTGCTTGACCTTTTTGCAATGCACACAGTTGCAGAAATGGTCAAGAGGAAACATCCCGCTGAGCCCAGGACTCCACTAAGAAGTCCCCCCGGCACCACTCGTACCAGCAAGACCCAGTGCTGCCGGCTGACAGACAAAGCCCAGCACAGTGTGGAGGGATCCCCGAGAACCAGGCTGTGCCCCAGCCTTGGCTGCAAGGACCTGGCCTGTCCCAGCTTGGCTGTTCTGTAACCTAGCCTGCACCAAGGCGATGACTCCACAGCCCAAGCTTAGGAGGCCAGCACTTCACCAGCCTGGGGCTTGGAATCCAGAAGGCGCAGGCAGCTGAGAGCTGGCCTCCCCAGGAGGAGCCTCCACGGCCAAGTTTGGGGCGTCTTCCCAAATGTATACCCCACCGAACCTTCATCAGATATGTAAAACTTAAAAAAAAAGCCCAGTCAATCTGGTTCCCAGACAATACTCTAGACATTCCATATATGGTGTTTTTAAAAGATTAGAAAAAAATATAATCTGGAGAGAGTAGGGATGGTGGAGACAAGGGCACCACCTGGCACCATGTGGGGAAGGGAGAAAAGAAGAAGGATTTGAGTACATGATGTGTTTTGGTCACTATGCAATGTGACTTGCTACACATCACCTCCTTTACCTCTCACAAAAGTACTTCGAGGGGGTATTACCATCTCCATTTTAGACATGAGGACCCTGGGGCAGACATCAATGCTGACCCAGGTGGGCAGAGCTAGTTATTCAAGTCCCCTTCTGCTTCAGCTATAGCCCATGGTCTTCCGTCGATGTTTCCCAGGCTGTAATGTGCTGTCCAACCCCCTTCTCAGCATTGTGCCTGGAGTCTTCCAGCCCATTGCCTGGCCTCCAACCTTTTGACTACGTGAAAATCAATGCACTGACTTCATCTGGTTTCCATACAGCGATCCTCTGTCTTGAAGGGGAGCCAAGTAGCAGGACTTAGCCTCAGGTGAGTAACTCTCTGTAGGGTGTAAGGCACTCAACACACATACACATCAGCAGCAACAACAACAAACTCAGCTGTTTCCTCCCCATACACTTCATTTCAGTCCCTTCAACAATGTCTACATTTCCGCCTCTATGTCTTTTGCCTAATCTCTTTTATATTTAGAATGTTTTCCATCTGCCATCCAGCCAATTAACTTCCTCATTTCATTTAAAGTGAAAAGTGCAATAAACGAGTTAAGAACTAGAGGCTCTAGAACCAACACTAAAGTCAAAGCCTGTCTCAGCCACTTACCTGTCTGGGTCTTAGTTTCCTCATCTATAAAATGGAGATAGTAATAATACCTCACAGGACTACTGAGGAGGTTAAGAGATAATAATTGAAAACAGCTTAGCACAATATCTGGCAGAGAATAAGCACTTAATAATGACAACTTCAGATGTATGTCACTCTTGACAAGTCCAGGCCCTCAAATTTTTCTTATATTACCCAGGAGTTCAATGGGGGAATGTTCTTTTCCTGTCTCATCAGAGCATCTGACTGGCATGGACCTCTCCCTTCCCTTCCATGAGGCTGACTTGCCCATAATTAACCTTTCTAATCTGAACCTATCCATGTGATTACAATCCTTCATTTGCTGGATAGATATGGACTGCACATACGCAGAAAATGAAGTCCCCGCAGGGGTGTTAGCTTTATCTGATTGGAGCCAAACTTTTTGAGAACCTTATACTCAGACTCTGCAGTTCTTGGGCAAACAAGTAATGCTGTGTACAAAGAGGACTACTGGTTTCCAAGGGCTGGCGATAGGGCAACCCTCACAGACCCAGGGCTTCAGGTCCTGGCCAACGCGGTTCACTGGCTTAAAATACAGGGCTTCCCTGGTGCCGCAATGGTTGAGAGTCTACCTGCCGATGCAAGGGGCAATTGGAAGATCCCACATGCCGCGGAGCGGCGGGGCCCGTGAGCCATGGCCGCTGAGCCTGCGCGTCCGGAGCCTGCGCTCTGCAACGGGAGAGGCCACAACAGTGAGAGGCCCGCGTACCGCAAAAAAAAAAATATGCCAATGACTGTCAATGGTGGAGATTTTCAGAGACATCTTCCACGATGAAAAAGGGCACAGAACTGAGTTACTCTAAGAGACATGATCAATATAACTCTCCTGCTCAAGAACCTCCCATGGCTCTCAGCTGCCTGTAGCAGTGCTGCTCAAACATTTTGATCTCCGGTCTCCTTTCCAATCTTAAAAAATACTGAAGACCCCAAAGAGCTTTTTTTAAGGGTTATATCTATCAATATTTGCCATTCTAGAAATTAAAACTGAGAAATTTTAAAAACATTTCTTAATTCCTTTAAAAAGCACAGCAATAAACTTTGAGTGAATCTTTACCCATGCATGATTTTGTTACATCATGCTTTGGTCATTTGGAAAGTATTTGATCAGTGAGTTATACAGCTCTTCCTAATGTTGAGATACTCTATTACATAATATCAAATATTAAACAATTTTTTATTATACTTGGAAGGGAAGAATTCAATGATTTGTAGTGCAGTTTGGTAACATTGCTATGATTTGTGCTAAGGTGTCTGAAGTTTTAGTCATCACTGCTTTTACTCCATCTGTATAAATATCAACAAAAGACAAATGATGCATTTATTATTATGAAAAAATTTTTGACTTCATGGACCCCCCCCTCTGAAAAGGTCTCAGGGAATCCCCCAGGGTTCTGTGGACCACAGTTTGAGAACTGCTGGAATCAAGTGAGTAGTTAAGAGAGTCAGCCTTGGAGTCAGGCACAGGTGACCCAAGTCAAACTTCTGCCATATGCTCAATGCATGACCTTGAACAAGTGACATCCTCTCTCTGAGCCTCAGTTGCTTCATCTGTAAAATAGGACTAATGATAATTCCTACTTCATACGACTATGTCACACGAAGTATTTTATATGAAGGGCTTAACACAGTGCCTGGCACAGAGTACCTAATAAATAGTATACAGATTTTAAGTAAGTAAATCATTACAATGTGATATAAGTGCTAATAGAGGTGGATACACAATATAGGATATAAAGGGGGAAAAGGCATCTATTCTACTTTGTATAATACACATTAGATGCATGCCTGTCTCCCTCATTCAGGATCCTGAACGAGAGAAAAGGGCTAAGCCCTATGTTGAATTTACATGCATTATCAGGTAGCCATATGCTTTATCTGTCCCACAGAGCCTCTCAGTGCCCATAGGTAGTTAATGCTCACGATCAAATAAAAAGTAAGTAGTAAAAAGGCAGTAGTTTAGCTTAAACATGCATTTTCATTTGGATATGGATCTTTCTCAGGTTTTCTGTCTCTTGTTACATTAACTATTCATCTGTTACACCTAACTGACAGTAATATTGCTTTCACACGCTGAGGGGAGACTTCAAATTTAAATACTCAAACTTCTTAGAAGTCTCTTTTGCTATAAAAAATACTATGCCTTATTCTTTTAGAAGTCAGATCAAAGTAAAGAGTGAACCTTTCCTCTAAAAACCAGCAGCTACTTCTCCCAGAAAAGATAGTCGTGTACATCTCTTCACAGTTGAAAAGCAAGTTAGCAGTGTGACTGGTTCAATACAAAACAAGGGAGAGTTATAAGCCTGCCTGGATGCTGAAATATGCCTCTGCAGGGGTACCTAGTGGCCCCTTCCTGCTCATCCAGACTGCTGGTCCTCACACATGCAATCTGTTGCTTACCCTCCCGGAGGCTCTATGGCTCCCTGTGGGCCTGTGGCTCTCCATGGCTGTGGGCTTTCCTTTCGTTGAGTCGACGGCAAGCTGCTTTATTTGCCTCTTCAGGCATTCAGCATCCCCCATAACAAAGGAAAACCTGTGCCTCACAGATGAGTTGTGAGAGAGACGGTGCACAGGGTAAAAGAAGAAAACCCGAATCACTTTTGGAAAATGCTTCAACCTCAACCTGACCCAGACAGAGATGCCTCACATGGGATCGTAACTGGGAGACGAAGGCAACTCCATTGCTCTCATAAACAAAGTTATAAGAGAGATATGTTTGGGCAGGGACAAATGAGTGACTTTACCTCATTTCGCCACCCACGGGCAGGCTTCTCCAATGTCAGGGTGCTCAGAATCTACTGGAAAGCTTGCTAAAAGGCAGTTTCCCTGGCCCTAGCGCTTGAGTGATGCTGAGGGAGCATCTCTAGGTCACCCTTGAGAAGTATTCTCTACAAATTTGGATTTCCAAGCTGATTTCTATTTTCACTGTTTATTCATCCTTTCATTTAAAAAACATTCAACAAAGTACCTAGCAAATGCCAAACGCAATTAGTCATATATATATGTATAAAATATATATTATATATATTTATACTAATTATATATGTAGATACATTATATATATGAGATATATATACATATATGAGATACATAACAAACTTTGCTTTCATGGAGCTTAAGTTCTAATGAGACAAGTCAGATCATCAACAAATAAATAACATATGTGATACATGCAAATGTTCATAGCAGCATTATTCATAATAACCAAAAAATGGAAACATTCCAAATGTTCGTCAGGAGATGAATGCATAAAATGTGGTATATCCATACTATGGAATATTCAATAATAAAAAGCAATGATGTGCTGATAACATGGTATATCATGGATGAACCGTGAAAACACTACGCTAAGTGAAAGAAAACAGACACAAAAGGCCACATATTGTCTGATTCCATTTACATGAAATGTCCAGAAAAGGAATATCTATAGTTACAGAAAATTGATCAGTGGTTGCCAGGGGCTAGGGAGTGGGGGAAATGGGGAGTAACTCCAAATAGGCATGAAGGACCTCTTTGGGGGATTACAGTGTTCTAAAACTAGATTGTGGTCATGGTTGCATAACCACACCCTTCAGTCTTGTGTGACTGAACAAACATACTGCAAACAGGTTATGCTCCCCAACTCTCTGGACCTTGGGAGTAGGGTGAGCCATGACACAGGGCCCAACAGAACCATATAGAGAGGCTAGAGTCAAGCATGGTGTGAGGAGACTGGTGGACTCAGGAGTAACACATACTGACCCACCCATCAACCCAAACTTCAGACAGAAAAGAACATGTAACTGTCAGAAACATGACAGAACAGCCAAATGGTCATGAAATCAAGCACCTAAATCATCCAACGTGCTTCTGTTACTCTGAGATGGATTAATAATATCAGAAGAATTAAGAGTCATATAGTAGCTAACATTTAACAAACCCATCCTATGTGCCAGCCACTGTTTTAAGCTTTTTATATGCATGAATTCATTTAGTCATCACAGCCACTCTATGAAATAGAATCTTTGAAAAAGGTTTCTATAGGATCCTGGTAGGATACACATGGAATATTCAAATGAGGCAATTGAGGAAAGCTTAATAAAGGATCACTTAACAAAGGTACAGGCAGTGGCCCAGGAACCAGCAGGCACTGGTGTGGTACTCCAAAGCTAGCAACAGCAGGGAGCCATCACTCCCCTGGGTCTGAAAGAACTTGTAAAGGGAGGGATGGGTATCAGCACCTGAAGAGAGTCACGATAGCTAGGAAAGGGGATAAAACCAACTCACAGTGACCCAGAAAGAAGGGAGCTAGGGGAATAAATTCCCCAATCTCACTCTCTTCCCTTTCTCCAATTTCCTGATGACAAATATCATTGGACAAACCCATTTGGACACCACAGGACAAGTAAGGTCATTGATATAGCCCATATAAGTCAACCTCCTCAGCACAGGGAAAGATGGAGAAGGGGGGAGAATAAATCTGGAGGGACAAATGAAAACTATCCAGTGAAGTACCATTACCATTAACTCCTGACAGATAAGGAAACTGAGGTCTAACACAGTGAAGGTACATGTCCAAGGGTATACAGCTAGTAGGCCAGAGCTGGGCTAGGAATCCAGGTGTTCTGGTGGCTGTTAACCATCACCCCTAGGCTGCAAGTGTTTCCCTTGACCCCAGTCAGGGTAGAAAATGATCAGTAAACTCCTGGGAAGGATGACCAGGACTCCCCAGGGTTTTAAGATTAAGGGAAACAATGGTGCCCTAGCACACAATGGTAATCTAGAACCAAGGCTAGATCATATGACCCTGTACTCCCCACATGTACCCACACACAGATAATTTAGTTATGTTGCTCCCAGGGCTCCAGTCCGTGGGACAAAAGCAGCCCAGGTGTGGGTATCAACTCTCCAGCCAGGTCACTGAATGTGGCTCAAACACAGGCAGAAGGTTTCCAGTGGAAAATATTTTATACTCCTCCAAGTGGGTGCTTCTTTTCTGCCACCCATAGGCCTACAGAGCCTCTGAACTGTCAGGGAAACAAAGTTCATAAATCCCTGCTTGTCTTTCAGCCTCAGACAAAGCACCACCTGGGGAGATGCTTCAATTTGTACAATTAAAAAAACCTCTCCAACCTTTGAATAAGAAAAAATAAATAAAAGTGCTTCACCCCACTCTGATTTGCAGCGATTTGCAGAACCGGTGTGCTATGGAATGGGCTATGGGATCCCTGAGTCCCCAAATAAACCTGGTTATGAGGGATATCCTTTATTTGACCTCTCAAACCCACTGACTTGGCCTGCAGGGTCCCAGAGCTGTCCCAAGAAGACCCTGTTCCCAGAGCAGATGCCACCCAGGAGTCACCTGCTGGCAAGTTCACCCTTGAGGCCCCAGTAGCCCCACAGGAGAAGAAGGTGAGGTGGGTCTCCTGGCAGTGGCTGAGCTGACAGCTGAGTGGTGGGGCTGACATGGAAGGACAGCCTCTCTGCCACCCCAAGCCTTTGTTATCAAACAGCCCCCACAGGACGGCTACAGCGAGCACATCAATACAAACACAGGCAGCCTTTCAGAAGGTAGATGCCAGGCCTGCCATTAGCCGAGGTCCTGGGGGCTCTGAGCCCTCCCATTTCATCCTTGACTTCCAGCTTTATTGTTCTGTGATGGGGAGGAAGGGACAGCTCTCCCCGTGTCCACCTCGTCTGCCTTCTCTACCACGCACTGTGATGCTCTCTGCCCCAGCAGGTCGCAGAACCGAGCCAGCTTTGATCGCTATCTCCCTGTTTCCCCAGTCCATGGATCTTTCCGTCCCAAATAAATCAATGTTACTATTTCTCCTTTTCCTCCTCGCTCTCAGCAGGCTGCTGCTCAGGCCATTTCTTCTAGATAATGGGCCAGGCATGCTCTTGAGCTGGGCCTGTGTGGGGCTCAGGCCTGGATGGAAACAAGACTACACAGTCCAAACCAGAGGATTTCTGAGCTGCTATGCAGGTTACCCTTGGCTGGGCCATCACAGGAGTGTGGGACAGGGCATGGCAATGATAGCGAAAAGAGGAGGTTCAAAGGTTTCATCCTAAATCATCTAAGTGGACTCTGCAATTGGCCCATGGAAGACACTTCACCTTTATGTCAGCAGGGATTCCAATACCATTTCCACTTCAGACATCAAAAGAAGGACTTTACAGGCTAGTTAGCTGAACAGTTTTCAAAGCAGAGACTTTAAAACAAACAAACTCCTACATAGAATCCCAACATATAAAAGAGGCAAGTGTAGCAATGTACCCGCTGATATTGAGAGGAGGGCTCAGGATCCTCCCCACTTTCACTCCCCATCAACCTCAGGGGCTACCCAAGTGTCTCCATAAAAACCCAGAGTTCTACCAGATGTAGTGGAAACCATGAGTCAGCCCTTTCACAGGGTTGAAATTCCCTCTTCAGAATTTAGGGTGTGTTCCCAACTCTGGTCCTTTGTGGCCTTCTCCACACACACATTCGTGTGTCTGCCCCTGCCTGGCATTCACTGTACTCCTTGTAGTAGCTGGTGCCAACCCTACCTGGAGGCTCTGCTCTCCATCTAGCCCCCACTGTCTCACCACTGCCCTGTAAGAATGGGCCTGACTGTGGCGGGGCCCCCAGCCCTGTTGTGTTCCCTGGCCCCTCGCTTTGCCTTTCATGCCCAAGAAGGCTCTCTTGACCTGCACAGTGACCACCTCCTCCCCAGGGTGAGTAATTTCCCTGAGACTTCAGAAATTACTTCTTGGCACTGTGGCATGACAGTTAAGGGTGTGAGCTCCAAGTCAGGCTACCTGGGTTCCAATCCTGACTCCTTTTCTAGCTATGTGAACTTCGGTAAGTTAACTGCTCCATGAATCAGTGTCCCCTTCTGCAAAGTCAGGATCTCAATCCATCCAACTTCATAGGGCTGTGGGAGGATTAACTGGGTCAATATATCACAGTTCTTTGTATGGCCCTGGCACATGGTAAACACCCAATAATTGCTACTCTATTGCACTCACTCTGCTCTCACCCCAGACTTGGTGCCAAAAGCCCCGCAGGAGCTGGGCCACCAGGCAGTTCTCTACCTCCCTGTTCCTAGTGCACACTTCAAACCACACTGCCACCTGCTGGTAGCCTGCATACATGCCAGGGGCACCTAGCCAAAACAAAACTAACTTACAAATTCATTTTATAAAAATCCATTCAATAAGTATTTACTGAGCACTCATGCAATGCCAGGAACTATGCTATGTACTAGGGATGCAATAGAGAATAAAGGAGACAAGATTTCTACTCCCATGAAGCTTACATTACAGTGACTTTTTTTCATCATAATATTCCCCCCAAGGAACCCAGAGGCAAAGGCTGACCCTGAGGGCTTAAAAAAGACTCAAGAAAAAGTTCAGCTCCCCCACCCTGTGTTGCACAAGTGTTCAGTGGAAGCCTTAAGGCTAAGAACAAAATAGTAAAAGCACCACCATGATTGTGACCAGTGTCTCCTTTTCCTTTTGGGCACAGAGCCTTCCTTGCAGTTATGGGTGGCCACAGAACCAAGTTTGGCCCACAGAAAATGGGCAGAAGTGATGTGAGCCACATCCAACCCTGGCCCATAAAAACTGCATGAGATGCTCTCTATGCTTTTGTCCCTTTCTGGCAGCCTGGAATGGAGAGGACCGACCCTCTGCCACCCACGACAAACTTGAGAGTCACCCATTGAAAACAGCAGAATCACAAAACAGGAGGAGGCTGAGACCCTGAATCACCACTTGGGAGAAAGTTGCTCAACCAGAAAACCTGCATTCGAGTTAGCCAGAGGTGATAAATAAACTTTGAAATTTGGGGGTTGTATCTTATAGCTGATAACAATATTAATGTATAGAAGTGGTAAGGGATTGTGGGGAACAATAGAGAAGCTAAATGAGAAAATGAGACGGATGATGAATAAGATGATAACTCAGTCATATTCTGTTGCTCTTGTAAGTTTTTGTTCAACATTAAAAAGCAAATGTGGTTTATTTTTCCACTGAGCTCAGTAATAAAACATGAGCCATGAAAGGGGATTAGATGCCCATTGTTTTAGAAAAAGAAAAACATAACTTTAGTTTGACATGATTTCTGTCACAGATGAGAGGAGAAAAAAAAAAAGAAAGAAAAAGTACAAAGGAAATTCTCAAGCTGGTTGCAGAATTTAGAGGCATAGTCTCAGGCACAGAGAGAAAGCTCAAGAAACTTGGAGGACATATGACCAATTTCAAAGGCTGAGAAACATCTCAGACTAGAAAGCCTCAAACCCAGGGAGGGGTCTGATGAAATCACTAAATCACAGATGACTTGACAGAAGACAAAAGCTGTATCTCCTCAACGCAGGATCAGAATTTAAGGAATAATCCAAGCTAGCCTAAACACATCACGCAAGAGTGATTAGAAGAGGTAGGTCAGAAGGGACTCTCTTCCAAAATAACATTAAAACTATTTTCAGTGGGGTTCCTCAGACCATCAGCATCGGAATCACTGAGAATGCTAGATGAAATGTATTTATATTTATTTATAGTAGTTAAAAACTGTAGACACCCCAAATGTCCATTAATGGGTGAATGGATAAGCTAAATGTGGAATATCCCTACAATGGAATATTATTCAGCAGTGAAAAAGATGAGATACTGATAAATGCAACATGTATGAATCTCAATAACATTATGGTAAGCCAAAGAAGCCAGGCACAAAAGGGGTATACTGTATGTTTCCATTTATGTGAAACTCTAGAAAAGACAATTTAATCTATAGTGACAGAAAGAACATCTGTAGTTGCCTGGGGTGGGGGAAGGGGAAGTGGAAAGTGAGTGGGAAGTGGCACAAGAATGTGGGAATGTTCTCAATCTTGGTTGGGGTGGTGGCAACATGGGATTATAAATTTGTCCAAATTCATCAAAATGTACACTTAAAGTGGGTGCATTGTATTGTTTGTAAAGTATACCTCAATACAGTTAATTTAAACATTGAAATTTATAAAATACAGGCCCACTGGAAGCAAAAACACTCCAGGAGCAACAAGCACACCTACCACTCAGATGTTGGTTTCTAGTACCATTCTCTAATACAAGGAATCAGGGCCTCTTGGAAAAATAGCTGGTTCTAGAACATAGGCAGAAATACACAGACAAGTCTTGAGTTTCTTATAGTGCCAGAAAGTGAGGAAGAACTCATAAAAAAAAAAAACCACAATGATGAAAGTATGTCAAACAGACACAGAATCAATTGAATCATTCCCAATGGTCAAAGCTGAAACGATCTGAGCAAGAAAATAAAGTGGTATTGGATATAACCCAAAGTTATAATATAAAGAGCCATGTGTCAGTCAAGCATCAATCACTAAGGGAGAACAGACAAACCTCTCATAAAGAAGAGTTCCAAATAATTTATGTAGATATTCTGCCCTCAAGGAGGTGGAGCATAACACCCCAGTCTTTAAGTGTGGGCTGTGCACAGTGATTTCCTTGTAAAGAGTACAGTATAGAAAAGAGGCAGGGAAAAGTATATGGTGGAGAAACCGAACAAACACGACCTCAGCCATGTGAGAAGGTCAACATCAACAATGATAAGTCATGATATATGTGCCCTGATACCATGTGATGAGAATGGCACCTTACCCCTGTGATTTTCCCCAAGAAACCAATAACCCCAATCTAACCGTAAGAGAGACATCAGACAAATCTCAATTTTGGGACATTCTACATAATACCTCACCAGCACTCGTAAAAACCGTAAGGGTCATCAAAAAACAAGAGAAGTCTGAGAAACTGTGGCAACAAGGAGAGATGATGATTAAATGTACTGTGATACCTGGATGGGATCCTGGGACAGAAAAAGGACATTAGCTAGGAACTAAGGCAATCTGAATAAAGTATGCACCTTAATAAGAATGTGTCACTGTTGGTTCATTAATTGTGACAAATGTAAAATATTATTAATAGGGAAAATTGGGTGTGGGGTATATGGGAAATCTCTGTACTATCTTTGCAAAATTTTTGTAAACCCAAAACTATTATAAAATTAAAAGTTTATTAAAAATTGCAGGCCCATTCAATTAGAATCTCTGGCCCATGGTGCCTGTAATAGGTATTTGACACACTCAGGTGCATCCAAGAAGCCCTAAAGCAGTGGTTCTCAACCTGAGCTGCTCATCATAATCAGGATACCTGGACCCCACCCACTAGAAATTGTGATTCAATCAATAGGCATGAAGAGGGGTCAAACACAGGTCTTTTTCAAAGGTCCCCTAGTGATTCTATTGCGCAGCCTGAGTTGACATCAGTTGCTTTAGGACATGTAGGATTCCTTCATTCATTCTTTTTTACTTTTATATCCAGTATTTTCTCCTTCCCTTCCCTAAAACATATCACTGGTCTGCTTGGGGAAAAAGAAAAGCTGCCATGGGCCTGCAGAACACAGGAACCACTCCTGAGTGGACATATTCCAGCCTTTGGCCGCCAGAGCCCAGACATCTCCTGACTGCACCTTTGTCTACCCCTACGGCGCTGCAGGCACCGGACCCAACAAGACTCTGCTTCCCTCACTGCACCGTGGTCCACACCTAAGCCTCCTCTTTCCTGGGTGGACTTTCCTGCCTCTTCTGCCTGGCAAACTCTTCCTAATCCTTCAAAACCCAGATCAGATGTCACTCTCTCTCTCTGAAGCCTTCCCAGATATCGCCCTAGAACTTAGTCACTTTTCTCTTTTGTCTTCCCCACACTTTTCTGACACCTGTCTTATCACCCACTGCATTGGATGGCAATTATTTGCTTGGGTGTCGCTGCCACATCACTGGAATGTGAACTCTTTGAGGATAAGAATCTGGCACTGATTGTCACTCACAGCCCCCTGTCCTCTCAGCACAGGGCTGAGCACAGAGTAGCTCCTCAATATGCATTCATGTGAATACTAGATGCATTAGTGAACAAACTCATTCTGAGGGCCTTAGCCTTGTGTTAGGGGAAATAAAATCCGCCAGCTAGGAGAAGATCTTTCTCCGTATCAGATGACCCTGCTCGTTTGCTCTGAAAGCGACATTCAGAACATTTCCTTAATCTGTTTGTTAAGAACTTCGTACACCAACTTAATGAACGGGCTCTCATATACATAAGCCAGTCTGGATGTCAAGGATGCTGCTGGGAATATGAAAAGCAAGCAGACATCTCAGACTCATGCACCAGCCTTGAACCAGCAAACACCTTGCAAGGAAGAGAGCAGATAGAGGTAGGGCCAGAAGACCTGTGAATGCCCAAGATAATTTTCACTGCCCTGCCCTGCCCTTAGCTCATACCCATGACCACCCTGTAAAGCATGCAGGGCAGCTGTTTCAAACCTCTCTTTCTTATGGGAGGAAACTGAGGCTCAGAAAAGTTGAGATGGCATCCGGTATCAGGGGCAAAGCCCAAAGCAGCCACCACAGAGGAGAAATTTGTAAAAGCTTCATGAGAACCATACACTCAGTTCCGTATAAACTTGTGCTTATTTTTAAGAAGTAGCAAGTCAATACCCCCAAGCTCATTCAGGGGAGAAGCAAAGACTAGAATCTGATCTTCCAACAAAAGAAGGAAAGATTCTGTGTGGTATAAAAAAAGAGGATCTAGGGCCACAAATCATTTGAGGATCAGATAAGAGTTATACACCCTCTTGCCAGCAAAAAATCCACTTCTCAAGATTGTGCATAAAACCTAGAGTTTAAAAAGCTCTCTGAAATATGCAGGGACTATCCAGGGGCAAAGAGGTCCTGGGTAAGAACCCCTGAGCTAGACAGTCCTAGGATCCCTCTAAATCATGACATTCCCTAATTTATCTTTTTAAAGACAGAAGTGCTCAGTGTAGGCTGCAACACAGTAACTGTTCAATAAATGAAAGCTATTAATTATAATGGTGTAAAAATAAATGTGAAATTAGTCTCTTTCAATTACAAGAGATAGAAACTCAACTGAAACTAGCTCAAATAAAATAAAAATTACTGGGAATATCAAGCTTTAGGCACAACAATTCATCTAGATTCTAGATGAATTCATCTAGAATCTGGATCTTTTCGGTTCGTCTTTCTTAAATCTTGGTTCCATTCTCAACCAGGCTCTCTCCTTATTGCGGCAAGATGACCAACAGCTGCTCCAAATTCACATCCATCCTTTCAGTCACTCTAGAAGAAGAATCAACCTTCTTTTCCACTTGTTTCAGCAAAAGTTCAGGATCCTCCTATTTGGAACACCTCAAGTCACTTAACAATCCCTGAACAAATCTCTAAGCCTGAGTGACAGCATATCCTAATGGGCTTCAGTTTCAGACCCACAACAAGATCCAGAGCTGGTGAGGCCAACCACCCAAACCACACGCATCGCGAGTGGGGAAGGGGTGGCTCCCTTAGAAAAATCAGTGTGCTATTACCAGAGGAAATGGGAAAGTGATACTGAATGGGCAGAATCCATCTGTGTCCATTACAGTAACAGTAAGCAGCAATCACATATAGTGGGCTATTGCTACTTAGAGTGGACCCAGCATGCTGATGTTTATTCAGCGCTGGTCTTGATAACTCTTTACATAGACATGGTGGTCCAAAGGCATGGGAAGCCTTTAGACACCTTCATCCCAATAGCAGCCCTGCTTGCTCATTTTAATTCATCTCTGTTCAAGAGAACAGCCCCAGTAAGAGAAACCCTCCCATCTCCTTCAGCCCTGCTTCTGCCAGTCAACAGCCACTGTTACAGGGAGAAGAGAAAAATCTCCCATCACCTTGCTAGGCCTCCTGCTCGGGTGTACTTTTGTTCCTTTACCTAACCCTGAAGTCTATTTTTATTTTCTCCCCTACTGAGTGGTTTGATGACTATCTACTTTAATCATTACAGAGATATAGAAATTTGCTAGGGGGGAAACTGTAATCCCTACAGAATAGGGATACCTGAAGTGCTTTTTCTATTAATGACCTCAGCCCTGAGAAGTAATCTGAGCACCAATGATACACTGCCACCCTCCTGGCCTTAGGAACGAAGACTTGCTTATCTGCCTCCTTGTTCTCCATCAGCAGCTGGCCCCAAAACATTGCTGGTCTAGATTAGATGGAGAAAAGGGCTTTCAACTCCATTCCCTCTTTCTAGCCTGCTGTGGGCCACAGCCCAGCTCAGGTAAGCTCCCTGCTCTTGTCATAACTCAAACAGCCACCCCAAAAGCCCCAGAAGAAATGATCTGCCTGCAGCCTTGAAGATGTGTTGTCTAGTTTTGTCTGAGGAGAACTCAACTCTTTTTAGGATAGAAAGTTCCAGATGGGAGGGAAGAATGCTTAGTGTAATGAGAATTAAAAGGTATGAAAATTAAGAATTGTCATCTAGGCAACGAAATTCTTTCTTCTTTTCTAAAAGCAAGGAAAAGAGTCCAGTGGTGTTTTCTTCAACACTGAAACCTGCTTGTCCCCTGCTCAAAAGCCTTCTCTGGCTCCCTATTGTCTTAGATATAAAATCAACCTCCTGAGTGTGACTTCCAGGTCCTGTGTGATCTGGCTCCTATTTACATTTCCAGCCTCAATTCCCTTTGCTTTATCCCTCCACTTTGCTCCAGCATGTCTTAAAGAACCCATCTTACTCTTGCCACAAAGCTTGTTCTCTCTTTCTAATGTGTTTCTCTGCTTGGTTGCTGTATTAGTTTCCCTTCGCCACTTTAACAAATTACCACAAACTTGCTGGCTTAAAATAATAAAAATGTACTTTCTTACAGTTCTGGAGGCCAGAAGTCCAAGTTGGTTCCACTGGGCTGAAACCAATGTGTTGACAGTGCCGTGCCCCTCCGAAGGTTCTAGTAGAGAATCCATTTTCTTGCCTTTTCTAGCTTCTAAAACTACATTCCTTGGCATTTCTTGACTCTTGATCCCTTCTGTCTTCAAAGCAGCAGAGCATTTTGCTTCATTGCTCTCATAGCCTTATTCTTCTGTCTCAAATCTTCATGTGCCTACTTCTTATAAGGACACTTATGGTTGCATTTAGAGTCTACCTGGATAATCCAGGATAATCTCCCCATCTCAAAATCTTTAGCTTATCACATATACAAGACCCTTTTGGGGGAGCTTCAAGATGGCGGAAAAGTAAGACGCGGAGATCACCTTCCTCCCCACAAATACATCAGAAATACATCTACATGTGGAACAACTCCTACAGAACACCGACTGAACACTGGCAGAAGACCTCAGACCTCCCAAAAGGCAAGAAACTCCCCACGTACCTGGGTAGGGCAAAAGAAAAAAGGAAAAACAGAGACAAAAGATCAGGGACGGGACCTGCACCAGTGGGAGGGAGCTGTGAAGGACGAAAGGTGTCCACACACTAGGAAGCCCCTTCGCGGGCGGAGACTGCGGGTGGCTGAGGGGGAAAGCTTCAGAGGCGCGGAGGAGAGCACAGCCACAGGGGTGCGGAGGGAAAAGCGGAGAGACTCCCCGCACAGAGGTTCGGTGCCGACCAGCACTCACCAGCCTGAGAGGCTTGTCTACTCACCCGCCGGGACGAGTGCGGGGGCTGGGAGCTGAGGCTCGGGCTTCGGTCGGATCCCAGGGAGAGGACGGGGGTTGGCGGCGTGAACACAGCCTGCAGGGCGCTAGTGCGCCACGGTTAGCCGGGAGGGAGTCCGGGGAAAAGTCTGGAGCCGCCGAAGAGGCAAGAGAATTTTTCTTCCTTCTTTGTTTCCTGGTGCGCGAGGAGCAGGAATTAACAGCGCGGCTTAAAGGAGCTCCAGAAATGGGCGCGAGCCGCGGCTAACAGCGCGGACCCCAGAGACGTGCATGAGACGCTAAGGCTGCTGCTGCCGCCACCAAGAAGCCTGTATGCGAGCACAGGTCACTCTCCACACGTCCCCTCCCGGGAGCCTGTGCAGCTGAGGCTGAGCCCGCCACTGCCAGGGTCCCGTGATCCAGGGACAACTTCCCCGGGAGAACACACGGCACGCCTCAGGCTGGTGCAACGTCAGGCCAGCCTCTGCCGCCGCAGGCTCGCCCCGCATCCATACCCCTCCCTCCCCCAGCCTGAGTGAGCCAGAGCCCCCTAATCAGCTGCTCCTTTAACCCCAACCTGTCTGAGCCAACAACAGACGCCCTTAGGCTACCTAGACGCAGAGGCGGGTCCAAATCCAAAGCTCAACCCCGGGAGCTGAGCGAACAAAGAAGGGAAAGGGAAATCTCTCCCAGCAGGCTCAGGAGCAGCGGATTAAATCTCCACAATCAACTTGATGTACCTGCATCTGTGGAATACCTGAATGGACAACGAGTCATCCCAAATTGAGGAGGTAGACTTTGGGAGCAACGATATATCTTTTTTTTTTTTTCCCTTTTACTCTTTTTCTGAGTGTGTATGTGTATGCTTCTGTGTGTGATTTTGTCTTTATAGCTTTACTTTTGCCATTTGTCCGAGGGTTCTGTCTATCCGTTTTTTTTGTTTTGTTTTTATTTTTAAATATTTTTTCTTAATTATTTTTTTTAATAACTTTATTTTATTTTATTTTTTCTTCTTTCTTTCTTTCTTTCTATTTTTTCTTCCTTTTATTCTGAGCCATGTGGATGACAGGCTCTTGGTGCTCCAGCCAGGCGTCAGGGCTGTGCCTCTGAGGTGGGAGAGCCAAGTTCAGAACCCTGGTCCACAAGAGAACTCCCAGTTCCATGTAATATCAAATGGCGAAAATCTCCCAGAGATCTCCGTCTCAACGCCAAGACCCAGCTGCACTCAGCGACGAGCAAGCTACAGTGCAGGACACCCTATGCAAACAACTAGCAAGACAGGAACACAACCCCATCCATTAGCAGAGAGGCTGCCTAAAATCATAACAAGGACACAGAAATCCCAAAACACACCACCAGACGTTGACCTGCCCACCAGAAAGACAAGATCCAGCCTCATCCACCAGAACACAGGCACTAGACCCCTCCACCAGGAAGCCTACACAACCCACTGAACAAACCTTAGCCACTGGGGACAGACACCAAAAACAACGGGAACTACGAACTTGCAGCCTGCAAAAAGGAGACCCCAAAAACACTAATTTAAGCAAATTGAGAAGACAGAGAAACACACAGCAGATGAAGGAGCAAGGCAAAAACCCACCAGACCTAACGAATGAAGAGGAAATAAGCAGTCTACCTGAAAAAGAATTCAGAATAATGACAGTAAAGATGATCAAAAATCTTGGAAATAGAATGGAGAAAATACAATAAATGTTTAACAAGGACCAAGAAGAACTAAAGAGCAAACAAACAGTGATAAACAACACAATAAATGAAATTAAAAACTCTCTAGAAGGGATCAATAGCAGAATAACTGAGGCAGAAGAACGGATAAGTGACCTGGAAGATTAAATAGTGGAAATAACTACTGCAGAGCAGAATAAGGAAAAAAGAATGAAAAGAATTGAGGACACACTCAGAGACCTCTGGGACAACATTAAACATACCAACATTTGAATTATAGGAGGTCCCAGAAGAAGAAAAGAAAAATAAAGGGACTGAGAAAATATTTCAAGAGATTATAGTTGAAAATTTCCCTAATATGGGAAAGGAAATAATTAATCAAGTCCAGGGAGCACAGAGAGTCACATACAGGATAGATCCAAGGAGAAACATGCCAAGCCACATATTAATCAAACTATCAAAAATAAAATACAGGGCTTCCCTGGTGGCACAGTGGTTGAGAATCTGACTACCAATGCAGGGGACACGGGTTTGAGCCCTGGTCTGGGAAGACCCCACATGCCACAGAGCAACTAGGCCCGTGAGCCAAAACTACTGAGCATGTGAGACTGGAGCTTGTGCTTCACAACAAGAGAGGCCGCAACAGTGAGAGGCCCATGCACCGCGATGAAGAGTGGCCCCCGCTCACCGCAACTAGAGAACGCCCTCGCACAGAAACAAAGACACAACACAGCCATAAATAAATAAATAAACAAATAAAATAATAAAATAAAATACAAAGAAAAAATTTTAAAAGCAGCAAGGGAAAAACAACAAATAACACACAAGGAAATCCCCATAAGGTTAACAGCTGATATTTCAGCAGAAACTCCGCAAGCCAGAAGGGAGTGGCAGGACATATTTAAAGTGATGAAGGAGAAAAACCTACAACCAAGATTACTCTACCCCACAAGGATCTCATTCAGATTTGATGGAGAAATTAAAACCTTTACAGACAAGTAAAAACTAAGAGAATTCAGCACCACCAAACCAGCTTTAAAACAAATGCTAAAAAACTTCTCTAGGCAGGAAACATAAGAAAAGGAAAAGACCTACAATAACAAACCCAAAACAATTAAGAAAATTGTAAAAGAAACATACATATTGATAGTTACCTTAAATGTAAATGGATTAAATGTTCCAACCAAAAAACATAGACTGGCTGAATGGATACAAAAACAAGACCCGTATATATGCTGTCTACAAGAGACCCACTTCAGACCTAGGGACACACATAGACTGAAAGTGAGGGGATGGAAAAAGATATTCCATGTGAATGGAAATCAAAAGAAAGGTGGAGTAGCAATTCTTATATCAGACAAAATAGACTTTAACACACAGACTATTTCAAGAGACAAAGAAGGACACTACATAATGATCAAGGGATCAATCCAAGGAGAAGATATAACAATTGTAAATATTTATGCACCCAACATAGGAGCACCTCAATACATAAGGCAAATACTAACAGCCATAAAAGGGGAAATTGACAGTAGCACAATCATAGTAGGGGACTTTAACACCCCACTTTCAGGGATGGACAGATCATCCAAAATGAAAATAAATAAGGAAACACAAGCTTTAAATGATACATTAAACAAGATGGACTTAATTGATATTTATAGGACATTCCATCCAAAAACAACAGAATACACTTTCTTCTCAAGTGCTCATGGAACATTCTCCAGGATAGATCACACCTTGGGTCACAAATCAAGCCTTGCTAAATTTAAGAAAAATGAAATCATATCAAGTATTTTTCCAACCACAATGCTATGAGACTAGATATCAATTACAGGAAAAAATCTGTAAAAAATACAAATACATGGAGGCTAAACAATACACTACTTAATAACCAAGAGATCACTGAAGAAATCAAAGAGGAAATCAAAAAATACCTAGAAACAAATGACAATGAAAACACGACGACCCAAAACCTATGGGATGCAGCAAAAGCAGTTCTAAAAGGAAAGTTTATAGCAATAAAATCCTACCTTAAGAAAAAAGAAACATCTCAAATAAACAACCTAAACTTACACCTAAAGCAATTAGAGAATGAAGAACAAAAAAACCCCAAAGTTAGCAGAAGGAAAGAAATCATAAAGATCAGATCAGAAATAAATGAAACAGAAATGAAGGAAACGATAACAAAGATCAATAAAACTAAAAGCTGGTTCTTTGAGAAGATAACAAAATTGATAAACCATTAGCCAGACTCATCAAGAAAAAAGGAAGAAGACTCAAATCAATAGAATTAGAAATGAAAAAGGAGAAGTAACAACTGACACTGCAGAAATACAAAGGATCATGAGAGATTACTACAAGCAACTCTATGCCAATAAAACTGACAACCTGGAAGAAATGGACAACTTCTTAGAAATGCACAACCTTCCGAGACTGCAACAGGAAGAAATAGAAAATATGAACAGACCAATCACAAGCACTGAAATTGAAACTGTGATTAAAAATCTTCCAACAAACAAAAGCCCAGGACCAGAGGGATTCACAGGTGAATTCTATCAAACATTTAGAGAAGAACTGACACCTATCCCTCAAACTCTTCCAAAATATACCAGAGGGAGGAACACTCTCAAACTCATTCTATGAGGCTACCATCACCCTGATACCAAAACCAGACAAAGATGTCACAGAGAAAGAAAACTACAGGCAATATCACTGATGAACATAGATGCAAAAATCCTCAACAAAATACTAGCAAACAGAATCCAACAGCACATTAAAAGGATCATACACCATGATCAAGTGGGGTTTATCCCAGGAATGCAAGGATTCTTCAATATACACGTCAATCAATGTGATACACCATATTAACAAATTGAAGGAGAAAAACCATATGATCATCTCGATAGATGCAGAGAAAGCTTTTGACAAAATTCAACACCCATTTATGATAAAAACCCTCCAGAAAGTAGGCATAGAGGGAACTTTCCTCAACATAATAAAGGCCATATATGAGAAACCCACAGCCAACATCGTCTTAAATAGTGAAAAACTGAAACCATTTCCACTAAGATCAGGAACAAGGCAAGGTTGCCCACTCTCATCACTATTATTCAACATAGTTTTGGCAGTTTTTGCCACAGCAATCAGAGAAGAAAAAGAAATAAAAGGAATCCAAATCGGAAAAGAAGAAGTAAGACCGTCATGTTTGCAGATGACATGATACTATACATAGAGAATCCTAAAGATGCTACCAGAAAACTAGTAGAGCTAATCAGTGAATTTGGTAAAGTAGCAGGATATAAAATTAATGCACAGAAATCTTTAGCATTCCTATACACTAATGATGAAAAATCTGAAAGAGAAATTAAGGAAACACTCCCATTTACCACTGCAACAAAAGGAATAAAATACCTAGGAATAAACCTACCTAAGGAGACAAAAGACCTGTATGCAGAAAATTATAAGACACTGATGCAAGAAATTAAAGATGATACAAATAGATGGAGAGATATACCATATTCTTGTATTGGAAGAATCAACATTGTGAAAATGACTCTACTACCCAAAGCAATCCACAGATCCAATGCAATCCTTATCAAACTACCACTGGCATTTTTCACAGAACTAGAAAAAAATATTTCACAATTTGTTTGGAAACACAAAAGACCCTGAATTGCCAAAGCAATCTTGAGAAAGAAAAACAGAGCTGGAGGAATCAGGCTCCCTGACTTCAGACTATACTACAAAGCTACAGTAATCAAGACAGTATGGTACTGGCATAAAAACAGAAATATAGATCAATGGAACAGGATAGAAAGCCCAGAGATAAACCCACGCACATATGGTCACCTTATCTTTGATAAAGGAGGCCAGAATATACAATGGAGAAAAGACAACCTCTTCAATAAGTGGTTCTGGGAAAACTGGACAGCTACATGTAAAAGTATGAAATTAGAACACTCCCTAACACCATACACAAAAATAAACTCAAACTGGATTACAGACCTAAATGTAAGGCCAGACACTATAAAACTCTTAGAGAAAAACATAGGCAGAACACTCTATGACATAAATCACAGCAAGATCCTTTTTGACCCACCTCCTAGAGGAATGGAAATAAAAACAAAAATAAACAAATGGGACCTAATGAAACTTAAAAGCTTTTGCACAGCAAAGGAAACCATAAACAAGACCAAAAAACAACCCTCAGAATGGGAGAAAATATTTGCAAATGAAGCAACTGACAAAGGACTAATCTCCAAAATTTACAAGCAGCTCATGCAGCTCAATATCAAAAAAACCAAACAACCAAATCCAAAATTGGGCAGAAGACCTAAACAGACATTTCTCCAAAGAAGATATACAGATTGCCAACAAACACATGAAAGAATGCTCAACATCATTAAGCATCAGAGAAATGCAAATCAAAACTACAATGAGATATCATCTCACACAAGTCAGAATGGCCATCATCAAAAAATCTAGAAACAATAAATGCTGGAGAGGGTGTGGAGAAAAGGGAACCCTCTTGCACTGTTGGTGGGAATGTAAATTGATACAGCCACTATGGAGAACAGTATGGAGGTTCCTTAAAAAACTAAAAATAGAACTACCATACGACCCAGCAATCCTGAGAAATTTCTCAGGTATATACCCTGAGAAAACCATAATTCAAAAGGAGTCATGTACCACAGTGTTCACTGCAGCTCTATTTACAATAGCCAGGATATGGAAGCAACCTAAGTGTCCATCGACAGATGAATGGATAAAGATGTGGCACATATATACAATGGAATATTACTCAGCCATAAAAATAAACGAAATTGAGTTATTTGTAGTGAGGTGGATGGACCTAGAGACTGTCATACAGAGTGAAGTTAAGTCAGAAAGAGAAAAACAAATACTGTATGCTAACACATATATATGCAATCTAAGGGAAAAAAATGGTCATGAAGAACCTAGGGGCAAGACGGAAATAAAGACACAGACCTACTAGAGAACGGACTTGAGGATATGGGGAGGGGGAAGGGTAAGCTGTGACAAAGTGAGAGAGTGGCATGGAGATATATACACTACCAAACGTAAAATAGATAGCTAGTGGGAAGCAGCCGCATAGCACAGGGAGATCACCTCGGTGCTTTGTGACCACCTAGAGGGGTGGGATAAGGAGGGTGGGAGGGAGGGAGACAGAAGAGGGAAGAGATATGGGTACATATGTATATGTATAACTGATTCACTTTGTTATAAAGCAGAAACTAACACACCATTGTAAAGCAATTATACTCCAATAAAGATGTTAAAAAAATTTTTTTAAAAGACCCTTTTTCCATACAAGGTAACATCCTCAGGTTCCAGGAGGTTAAGACCTGGATATGCTCATTATCAGCCTACCACATCCATTTTCTACACATCAATCAGGAGTCACCATGGATGTTAGTTGTTCCAGGAGGACTTTACTGTTCAACTTCTCTTCTCAGCTCAAGGTTATGTGCCCTCACCATCTGTTTCCCTGCATATTGAGCACACTACAGTATGTGACATTTGTCACTGGCCTGTTTCCTGATTAAAAACTCATCTCCCTGAAGGCAGAGGACAGACCTAATGCATGGAAAGGTATGTCATTTATGGAAGGGCATATAAAACTAGTAGTGGGGGAAAATGAAGCTCCAGAACAACGGGTACAACTTGGGCACTGGTTAAAGAACACCTGTGTCTGGAAAGATACAACCGAACTTTGACCTGTGGTTTCCTCTGCAGAGAGGATGAGGATTGCTGAGGCAAGCATGAAGGCCGACGTCGATTCCACTCCTGTGTCGTCATGCTTTTATCATGAGAATGTGTTCGTGAATTACTTGAGAATTAAACAGCGGCATATTTGAGACTGTGGCATTTCCTAGCTTTCTATTTGAACAAACAGTTGTGTGTGTGTGTGTGTGTGTGTGTGTGTGTGTGTGTGTGCAGTACCCAATGGACACCAGTTTGAAAGTATTTGCAAGAAGACCACTTTTGGTCTGCTAATAGTCATGACAAGATTGCTTCTCTCTAAACTGTTTTCCTCAATACAGTTGATGCAAACATGGTTTAACAGAGCACATAGGAAAAGAAATTAGAAGTATTATCTGATCATATAAGCTTAAAATCAATATGTAGTTATCACAATTGCTTTAAAAAGCACTAACTGAATAAATCCTTGGAAATGTTATTAGCTGGTGACATTTGAGAATATCCCAGTTTACCAATTCCATCCCTCTTCATTCTATGTCACTTATATTACCACATTTATGGAGTTAATTTATTTTTCTATCAGTTACTGAGAGAACAATAATAAAATATCCCAGTGTGATTCTGGGTGTTTCCATTTAACACTTTAGTAATGTTATTTTTTACTTCATACATTAAGCTCTTTTAATAGGTACATACACATATATGACTGTTGAGTCTTCCTGACAAACTGACAATTTAATTAATATGAAATATCCTTCTTTACTTCTGGTAATACTTCTCCGTCTTGACATTTACTTTGTCTAATATTTATATAGCTACATTCTCGTTCTTAAACCTACTCTTAACCTGATATATCTTCTTCCATCATTTTACCTTTATCCTATGTCTTTATATTTAAACCGTTTCTCTCACTAATGGCATATAGTTCGGTCTTACTTTTTTATCTAATCTGACAACTCTGCCTTGTAAATGAAGTGTTTTCTTCCTTTATATTTAATGTAGTTATTGGTTAGATTATGTTTAAATGCACCATTTTTGTACTTCTTTGCAATTTATAGCATTTACTCCAACTGTTTCATCTGTTCCTTCTTTTCTTCATTAATTTGGGTAACTTGGGTATTTTTTAGTATTGCATTTTCTCTCTTTTGACTTTTGAGCTGTATCACTTTGTGTTATTTTCTTTAATAATTTCCCTAGAGTATCACCATCTATTAGTAATACAATGTGAGCACACATGTAACATTTACAGAATATCTCAATTTTCTAGTTGTCACATTAACAAAATTAAAAGCAGTTAAATTAATTTAATAATATATTTTATTTCACCCAACATAACCTAAATATCACTTTAACGTGTAATAAGTATAAAAAGAATTAATGTGATATTTTAGATTCTAAAATTACACTCATACTAAGTCTTTGAAATCTGATCTGAATTTTATACCTGCAGCATATCATAACAGTTAAAGGTAGTTCTACAAGAACAATAAAATGGTGTTTCATAGAAGAATGTGTACACCACTTCAGTTTTTCATTTAAATTTTAATAATTAAATGACAAATTCATCTCTTCAGTTTCATTAGCCACATTTCAAGTGCTTAGCAGCCGCACGTGGCCAGTACTGCTGTATTGAACAGCACAGTTCTGGAGTTTACAATATGTAAGTTTAACTTATCACAGTCTAGCCTAAAATAATACTAAATACTTAATTAGCAATGAAGTACTCCCACAACAGCACAACTCCATTTATCGTTCCTCATCCTTTGTGCTATATCCACATATCTTTTTCTTCCACTTATGATATAGACCTTGCAACACAGAGCTATGATTTTTGCTTTAAACAGACTATAGTCACCCAATCAAAAAATGGGCAGATGATCTAAATAGACATTTCTCCAAAGAAGACATACAGATGGCCAAAAAGCACATGAAAAGATGCACAACGTCACTAATTATCAGAGCAGTGCAAATTAAAACTACAGTGGAGGTACCACCTCACACCAGTCAGAATGGCCATCACCAAAAAGTCTACAGTGCTGGAGAGGGTTTAGAGAAAAGGGAACCCTCCTGCACTGTTGGTGAGAATGTAAATTGGTACAACCATTATGGATAACAGTATGGAGGTTCCTTAAAAAACTAAATATAGAACTAACATATGATCCAGCAATCCCACTCCTGGGCATATATCCAGAGAAAACCATAATTCAAAAAGATACATGCACCCCAATCAGTGTTCACCGCAGCACTATTTACAACAGCCAAAACATGGAAGCAACCTAAATGTCCATTGACAGAGGAGTGGATAAGAAAGATGTGGTACATATATACAATGGAATATTACTCAGCCATAAAAAAGAACAAAATAATGCCATTTGCAGCAACATGGATGGACCTAGAGGTCATCATACTAAGTGAAGTAAGTCAGACAGAGAAAGACGAATATCATATGATATCAGTCATACGTGGAATCTAACTTTAATAAATGATATAAATGAACTTAGTTGCAAAACAGAAACAGACTCACAGATTTCGAAAACAAACTTATGGTTACCAAAGGGGAAACCATAAGTGGGGGGTAGGGATAAATTAGAAGCTTGGGATTAACATACATACACTACTATATATAAAATAGATAACCAACAAGGACCTACTGTATAGCACAGGGAACTCTACTCAATATCCTGTAATAGGTATGGGAAAAGAATCTGAAAAAGAATGAATATATGTATACATATAACTGAATCTGAAACTAAGACAACATTGTAAATCAACTATACTCCAATAAATTTTTTAAAAACAGCCTATAGTCTTTTGAAGCTTAACTATATATTTAGTATGAATAAAAAATAATATCTAAAAATTAGGTTTTAGGTTCACCTACATATTTACTCTTTCTTATGCTCTTCAGTCTTTATTTGATAGGGAATGCACTGAATCTGTAGACTGCTTTGGGTAGTATAGTCATTTTCACAATATTGATTCTTCCAATCTGAGAACATGGTATATCTCTCCATCTGTTTGTGTCATCTTTGATTTCTTTCATCAGTGTTTTATAGCTTTCTGTGCACAGATCTTTTGCCTCCTTACGTAGGTTTGTTCCTAGGTATTTTATTCTTTTTGTTGGTAAATGGGACTGTTTCTTTAATTTCCTTAATTTCTGTTTCTGATCTTTCATTGTTAGTGTATAGGAATGCAAGAGATTTCTGTGTATTAATTTTGTATCCTGCAGCTTTACTAATTCATTGATTAGCTCTAGTAGTTTTGGTGGGAGTGTAAATTGATACAGCCACTGTGGAGAACAGTCAGTCTAGAGGTTCCTTAAAAAACTAAAACTAGAACTACCATATGACCCAGCAATCCCCCTACTGGGCATATACCCTGAGAAAAATATAATTCAAAAAGACATATGTACCCCAATGTTCATTGCGGCGCTATTTACAATAGCCAGGTCATGGAAGCAACCTAAATGTCCATCGACAGATGAATGGATAAAGATGTGGTACATATATACCATGGAATATTACTCAGCCAGAAAAAGGAATGAAACTGGGTCATTTGTAGAGATATGGATGGACCTAAAATCTGTCATACAGGGTGAAGTAAGTCAGAAAGAGAAAAACAAATATATATTAATGCATATATGTGGAATCTAGAAAAATAGTACAGATGAACCTATTTCCAGGGCAGGAATAAAGACGCAGATGTAAAGAATGGACGTGTGGACACAGAGGGGAAGGGGAGGGTGGGATGAATTGGGAGACAAGATTTGACACTACCATGTGTAAAATAGATAGCTAGTGGGAACCTGCGGTACAGCACAAGGAGCTCAGCTCAGGGCTCTGTGATGACCTAGATGGGCAGGATGGGGGGGGATTGGGAGGGAGGTCCAAGAGAGAGGGGATATATGTATACATATAGCTGATTCACTTTGTTGTACAGCAGAAACTAATACAACATTGTAAGGCAATTATACTCCAATAAAAAAAATTTCTAAAAATTAGATTTTAGGTTCACCTATATTTTTACTCTGTCAGTGCTCTTCAGTCTTTATTGTAGACCTGATTTCTCCCCTTTAAAATTTCACTTTAGCTTGAAGAACTTTCTTTACCATTTCTTACAGTGCAGGTATGCTGGCACCAAATTTGTCCAGCTTTCCCTCATTTAAAAATTTCTTTGTTTTGCCTTCATTTTTTAAAATATATTTACTCAGGATATAGAATTCTATATTGAGAGTTTGGGGTTTTATTTCAAACCTTTAAAGATGTCATTCCATTGTCTTCTGGCCTCCATTGTTTCTGATGAGAAATCAGCTCTATTTTTATATTGTTCCCATGATGTACCTGTGTTTTTCCTTTCTCTGATTTTAATATTTTCCCTTTAACTTTCATTTTTGCCAGTGTGACTATGTCTAAGAAGGGTGTTTTGTTTTGTTTTTTAATTTATCCTATGTGAGGTTCTCTGATTAGTTCTGTTAAGCTTCTTAAATTTTCAGTCTTTTGTCGCTGTTGTTGGACCCGGATTTTTTTATGTCTAAAAAAATGGGAAAAAATCCAAATACAGAAAGACTAATTACTCGATGCAAAACATTCAGAAAAAAATCAAAACATTTTAAAGATGAATGTCATCTGCAATCTCACCGTGGGATATTTCCACAAATTTTTTCAATGCACTCCCCCCGCATTTTACATAAATATGATTAGTTATGCAATAATAAATATTTAATCACCTCCTTTTCTTGTTAAGAATATCTCATGGCAAAGTTCATATCAATATTTAGAAAGCTACATTGTTATTTTTTAATTTTTATTGGAGTATAGTTGATTTACAATGTTGTATTAGTTTCAGGTATACAGCAAAGTGAATCAGTTATACATATACATGTACCCACTCTATTTTTTAGATCCTTTTCCCATATAGGCCATTACAGAGTATTGAGTAGAGTTCCCTGTGCTATAGGTCCTTATTAGATCTATTTTATATATAGTAGTATGTATATGTCATTTAAGAATAAAGAAGACGTGGCACATACATAGAATGGAATACCACTCAGCCATAAAAAAGAACGAAACAATGTCATCTGTAGCAACATGGATGGACCTAAAGACTGTCATACCGAGCGAAGCAAGCCAGACAGAGAAAGATAAACATCATATGATATCGCCTATATGTGGAATCCAATGAAAGAGCACAAGTGAACTTATCCACAAAACAGTAATAGAGCCACAGACATAGAAAACAAGCCCATGGCTACCAGGGGGAAGGGGGGGCAGGGAGGGACAAACTGGGAGACCAGGATCTACATCTTTTTTTTTTTGGAGTACAGTTGCCTTACACTGCTATGTCAGTTTCTGCTGTACAGCAAAGTGAATCAGTCATATGTATACATATATCCCCTCTTTTTTGGATTTCCTTCCCATTTAGTCATCACAGAGCACCGAGTAGAGTTCCCTGTGCTATACAGTAGGTTCTCATTAGTTATATATTTTATACATAGTAGTGTGTATATGTCAATCCCAATCTCCTAATTCATCCCACCCCACCCCGTTTTTGTGTGTGTGTGTGTGTGTTTTTTAATTTGGTACTTCTCTGGTTGTTTGAGTTTACATGAAGTTTTTAGTTACTAATATTGCATTTTTCAATTCTAGGATTTCCATCTTGTTATTTTTTATAGGTGCCAAATCCCTTCTGAAATTCCCCATTTCTTTACTCATTAAATGACTCATTTCCTATAGATTTTTAAACATTTGCACTATATTGTTATTCTAAAATTCTTATCTGAAAATTATAACATCTGAGTTGCCTGTGGGCAAGTGACCATTTTTCTGTTTCTTTGCAAGTCTTCTAATTTTTTACTGCATGTTCAGCAGTGTCTAAGAATGGCATCTCCCTCTGTAGTTAAGTCCTTATAGATTTCTTTGTGTCCATAGCTCTTTGATGGCTTTAAAGAAAAGAATGATTTTTTGTTATTGTTTGCCTAATGACTTGTGGTTGTGTTGTTAGGGGTGAGGGTCTTTCACATACTCCTATGCGCTAGTTAGAGGTGGAATACCTCATTTAGGTTTTGTTGCATAGTAAACTTTCCCAGAAGTTAGTGGATTGAAACAACAATCATTTAGCTCACGTGTCTGTGGTTGGCAATTTGGTCTGAGTTCACCTACATGGTTTTTCTGGTCTCCGGTGGGGTCTCAATACATCTGTAGCCAAGTACTGGTCAGGTTGGAGGATTCACTTCTGAGTGTTGGATGACTATCGGCCAGTACAATGTGGGCAACTAAGTGACCTGTATCTCATCCTCCAGCAGGCAAGCTCAAGTGTGTTCCTATGGCAGCTTGGCAGCAAAACCAGCCAGACCATGAAGGTTTCTTGAGGCCTATCCCTGAAACTAGCAAATTGTCACATCTGCCACATTTTATAAGCCAAACAAGACACAAGTCCAGCCCAGATTCAAGACATGGGAATATAAACTTTGCCTCTTGATAAAAGGAGCTGCAAAGTCACAGCAATAGGTTGTGTCATGGAAGTGTTGAGAATTGTAGCTTTTTTTTGCAATCAACTAAAAGTATAACACTTTGTTCCTTTTGATTTTTTTTTCATTTTTAATTAACCATTCAAATTACCTTTTCCAAAAGAGCAACAAAATCTCCTTTTCTATGATTCTCAGAAACAAAAATAATGTATGACAGACGGCAATCAATCAAAATTGGTAGTGTTCAACCCATGAATACCAACAGTGTAGGGTAATCATATAATGACTTCAGAGAAGCAGAGGTAGGTTTTATTCTACTCTAACCCCATGAGCCTACACTTTAAGCAGTGTTTTGGTTTGAGGAGGGACAGCATAAGAATAGCACTGTCAGTCTGGGCCATTTGAGGAAGAAGAAATCAGTTCAGACCAAGACTCAAAATCACACCATAAGACAGATGGTTAAAGGAATCAGAGCTGTTTTTCTTGGAGAAGGAAATCTTCAATAAAGATAAACCAATAGGCTTCAAATATCTATAGATTTGTTTGGTTTAATCATTTTTTTAAAATCAGGAATTCGGGGTTATTTTCTTACCTAAACTATTTGTGTTGGGATATAATTCATGTGCCATAAAATTCAACATATGAAAGTATACAATAGAGTGGGTGTTGTTACATTCAAAAAGTTGTACAGTTATCACCACTACCTAATTCCAGAACATTTAACCACCCCGAAACCCCATACCTGCTAGCAGTCGCTCCCTATTCCTCCCGCATCACAGCCCCTGGAAACCACTAATCTACCTTCTGTCTCCATAGATTTGCCCATTCTGGTTATTTCATACAAATGGAAATGTACAACTATGTCGTGTTTCGTGACTGGCTTCTTTCATTCAACATGATGTGTTTTATATCTATCCATTCTATAGCTTGTATCAATACTTCATTCCTTTCTATAGCTGAGTAATATTCCATTGTGTAGATAGATCATATTTTTAACCATTTTAATTGATGGACATTTTGGTTGTTTCCACTTTTTAGCTATTATGAACATACTGTGAAATTCATGTATAAATTTTTTTTGAAAACCTAAGATTTCTGTTTCCTTGGATATTATACCTCTGATTGTTGGGTCAGTTTCATTTATTCTTGAAGGCAAAGCCAATGCTAAGAGCAAAGAATTTTCTACCATAGGAAACTATGTTCACAATGGAATGAACTTCATTGAAAGATAATAAGCTCTCTGTACCTGGAGAGGTAGCAGAGCAAACTGGATGAGATTCTTGACAGAATATGGAATGTTAGACTAGCAAGATGCAGGACTATAGAGTTTAGGAGCAAATGTTCTGGTGCTTAACTGCTTGAGTTCAAATTTCACTTTTGCTACTTGCCAGCTATGTGCCAGCTTTGGGCAAACCACTTAATCTGGTTTAGCTTCTGAATTTCCTCATATTTAAAATAAAAACACCTAACTCCCTGGTATTAAATTACATACTATATGTAAAACTCCTGGCACAAGGCCTGGCACAGAGTAAGTGCTCGAACAATAGAAGCTGTTATCATTACTACGATCATCATGAGACTTGAGTTTTAGAAATCCTTCTTTAAAATACAAACTGAATATCCCTTTATCATTTTACTCTTCTACTCACTCATACTCTCTCCATTTCTTAGTTCCTCCGTGTTTTTTTCTCCAAATAAATTTTTCCAGACATAAACAGATTAAAAATCACCTGGAAGCTAACCCAAACTCTATATCATTCCACGGAGAACTGGTTTGATTCACATTTAAAGGAGTAAATTAAAAGGTGTATTTGTAACCAAGATATAATTCCTTGAGAGGACTCCAGTCTCCTTTAGGTCAGCAGGGCCATTATTGGGTCAGATGACCTTACACGTGTCCTTTCCAACTTTCCCATGAAGGAGCTCAGAGAGTTCAATTCACCTGCCTAAGCAGTAAAGCCAGGATCAAACACAGTTAATAGAATACGGCAGAGTGGGGACCTCAAAACCTGGGTCCATCTAACTCCAGAACACAGCTGAGTGTATAACCAAATGAATAGTTCATCAAACAAATTAACAAAGTTGTTGAAAAAATGCCAACATTTCTCTATTTATCCAAGTAAAGTATACAAATATATATATATATATATATATATATATATATATATATAGCTTACTGTATACCAGGCACCAATCCTGAGCACTTTACATGTGTTAATTGGCTCAAACTTCATAACAGTCCCATGAGGAGGGACTATTATTACTATGATGATGTCCATTTTACAAATAGGCAAATGGAGACATGGAAAGATTAGTACCTATTCAAGATGACTCACCTGTTATGTGGCAAAACTGGAATTCCAATGCTGGCCCTGGAGCCCATGCTGTCACCCACTATGCTATGTTGCTATAGCACAAAGAGAAAAAACTGACAGTAGGTAATTTGCCTACCTACTAAACCTTTACTTCTCCCAAGATGCCCCCCCTTCTTGTCAGGTGTGAAATCTCCTATGGCCAGAAGAGAGGTCCTATATCCTAGATATCACTGAAGTAGCCTGAGTCCCAAGCAGGAAATTCCACAGTATTCCCAGACCCAAAGCCACAGGAGTAAGGAAAACATTCTTCTTTTACAAGAAGCTTAGGGTTCTCCCCCTGTTCTGGATGCATCAGCCACCCCTGCTCTTGACTCCTGCTTTCTGCTCCTCCTCTCTCTCTGCTTCTTGTTATTAATTACCTCTGCAGACTTCTGGTGTCTTCAGCCCAATAGTTCTGAGCTCATTCTGTCTACCCAGAGGGTGGCTACTCTTAACCTGCACTCTGCCTCCAGTCACAAGCTACAAGGCCCTGCACCCCACAGATTAGTGATAACACTCAGCCTCTTCTTTCCTGATGTGCTGGGACTGGAACTGTGTCCTCCGGCACCCCTTTTACCCTGTATAACACATCACCCTTTGCTTTGGCTTCCAGTCAGACAAGAAAATGAGCAAAGTTCTCACTCCAGTGGGCAGCAGCCATTGGGATTCTTTCAGAAAAACACTTGCTCTTCAGCATGACATAATTCAGTTAGCCTCCACCCATTGCAGAGATACTCTGAATCTCTCCTCTTATATGAACCAAATGGCATCTTTGAAGAAAGCATTTGAAATTGCCCACATTCAGCATCACAAGATTACTTCTAAACATTTCAAAAGCTATGTTTGCATTCGAAATATATTTTACTTTTATATGACTCAGTTGGCTCATACCCCAACCCCATTTTATGGTTAAAGAGAATGATGCTAAAAGGTTTTAAATTATTTACTTTCCATCAGTGGCTCTCAAAAATTAGTACATGTAAGATACACTTCAGGTGAGCAACAAGAATGGGTTTGTTGTTCTGGTTTTTAAAAATCTGCATTTTCACAAAGGAATCTTCACTGATGCCCCCCCTCCCCTCCTGTCACCCCTCATTTATTCTGATACAGGTAGCCCAATACTCTGTGAAATACCTCAACAGAGTAAGTAAGGGAGTCTGGATAGAATTCAGGGGTCTATTCACTTAATAGGAAAAAAGTTTCGCATCTTTGTTTTCAGTATCTTCTTATTGAAATTTAGCATTTCCTTCAATAATGAACGTAAGTAGCAGACCATAGTTGTATTAGCAGGGTCTGTGATGTTGTCAGCAATACAAGTTAAAGATATTTTTATATCACACGGGTTTTGCAGCTGTTTCAAAATACCTTTTACATTTCACCAGTTCTTCAAAATTATAGTTGTAATGAGACTTGCTGCTATATCTCATCAATGTGTTTTTTAAAAAGCACATGGCAAATTTCATTTTATTCAGTATTCTGATAATTATAATTTAATAGAATTGGTGGCTTTTGTAATCCAACATGTATTGTATGCATTTAAAAGCATTATTCTGAGAAGGGTTGCACAGGATTCACCACACTGGTTAAAGGGTCACTAAATTTAAAAGAAAAAAAAAAGTTTAGGAACTTCTGTTCTCAGACCTTCCCCTCAACACCTCTAACTGCCACGATGCTCACCTGACTAGGGAAGCCAATCTATTGTCTGGGTTGAGCCAATCAGGTTCTCCCTCTTAATTTAAGAAACAGCCAGATGTCAGACTGGAGAGACTCTGGGGATAAAAGGTGTAGAATCTGGGCTGCAGTGAGTTCTACCGAAAGCCACAGACAGACATGAAGAAGTTGAGAAAGCTGGCCTGCACAGAGCAGGCAAAGTGAGGGAAGCAGAAATTAGTTCCATGGGTTCCAATCTATGAACTGAGATGGGCTAAAAGAAAAAGACCATTCCAGTTACCCCAAGGCTCAGCTGTATTTCCTGTCTTAGACCTTCATGAGATTCACTTATCTCCTTATAATCTATCTCCCTCCCCTTTCCTAGTTGGGGTTTCTGCTCCTAGTAACCAAGGCTTTGACTGCAACTGCCTGTGTGTCCCTTATTACTCATTCCAGTGTCTGTCCGTATTCATCCACATCATCACTTAGGTTGCATAGTGGTTCAATTCAGATGGTTCAATTCTGTATGTTAATTCAAACTTCTTGAATGTATCCTCTGCCACTTTCTGGTTTAAGAACATGGGCAAGTGGCCTAGCCTTTCTTGTCTTATCTGGAAAATAAGGACAAGTGCCTCCTTGTCTTATCTGGAAAATGAGGACATTAACAGTGCCTGCCTAAGGTGAGCATCCAATGAATTAATACATGTGAAATATATGCCTGGTAGGGAGCAAGTGCTTGGCAATTGCAGGCAATTATGATGCTCTCTGTCCCTGAGTCACAGGCCTTGGATTCTACATGATCTGTACCTGCTCACCTCATCTTTCAGCAGCACAGTCCTAATCAGAGCTAACCGTGATGGACAGGCCTAGTCTGGGACCAGGTGCCTCCACATTGGTATTCTCAATCAGCAACCTTAGACTTGCTTTTTGCAAAAAGTTTCCACGTCATGAAGATTCTCAGAGTCTTGTTCAAGTATTAGAATGGATTTACTTTACATGAGATAATTGTTTCTCATGCGCTGAGGCTTCTCTACTTGTCTGGGCCAAAACATATTACATCTCCACTGCCAGGCAATTGGCTCAGACCCTTGCTAACACTGGGACCCCTTAGCACATGGAGTGTGCTGGATACATGTGAGGAGCTGCATGCTCTTGGGGGAAGGACAGTTACTAATGTATCCCTGAACTGAACACAGTAGCTCCAAGAAATTACAGGCACCCCTCCAGGCTAACCACCTGATTATGCACATCTCCTCCACAATGTGACCCTGAGCGCTTTCTCTCTTACTTACAAATACCATCTAGCACCAGGTTCTGAACATAAACACACAGTGGAGCAGCTGCTGCTTCCTGGACACACATCTACCCTGGAGGGCTGTCAAAGAGGCAGAGGCACCGAAAGCTTGCTCCAAGGGTTCAATTTCAGATCTCATATCTATTTGGCTTAACCTCTGTACCTCAATCATTGGCATACACATCAGGGAAGTCACCTGGGGTTGATGTAGAATGCAAGAAAAGCTTGTCTGAGATTTTTTTCCTAACCATCAGGCAGTTTCATTGCTGCCTTTGGGTTTAGTTCTTTTAAGTGATTGATGGGGGGAAAAAACTTCTAACGTTCAACTAGACTAAGAACCTCTGAACCTCTATCCAAAGAAGATGAATAATGTAATTAACCAAGATAAGTGCTGGTCTAATTCCTTTTTTTTTTTTTTTTTAGCAGTACGCGGGCCTCTCACTGTTGTGGCCTCTCCCGTTGCGGAGCACAGGCTCTGGACACGCAGGCTCAGCGGCCATGGCTCACGGGCCCAGGCACTCCACGGCACATGGGATCTTCCCGGACAGGGGCACGAACCTGTGTCCCCTGCATCGGCAGGCGGACTTCCAACCACTGTGCCACCAGGGAAGCCCCCTGGTCTAATTCTTAAAGTCTACTACAGACAAAGATTGTGAAATCCCTCCATTCTCTCACTATACCCTTTAATCATGCTAACATTAGAAAAGTTATTAGAATAATAACAATAATAATATTAATAACAGTGAATGAGTATTTAATAAATGGTAGAGTAGCTATGTGCCAAATAATTTCCTAAGTATGTTACATGTGTTAGTTCATTTAACTTTCACAAAAAATGCAGCAGGTGCTATCATTATCCCAATTTTACAAATAGACACAGGGAGGTTAAGTGACTTGCTCAGGGTTATTTATCCTACTAGTCATGGCAAAGCCAGGATTGAAGCTCAGGTACCTGGATTCAGGGTCAACTGCTTAACTAAGACATGATTCTGTCAACCAGCATTCCTTCTGCTACAAGTTGAGCCCATTTTCCCTTAAGCATCTGTGGAATATAATAAAACCACTTAAAACAGCCTTTCCCACTGTCCTCAAAGATGGGAAAGTATCTCTTCACCCCTTCATGTATTTCTCCTGCAGACAGCTTTGGCATGGACTGCCCAGGTCCTCTGCCAATGCTGCCACTGAGTTCCTGTGCAACTCGGCTGCATTCTTTCCTGGGTTCTGGGTCCAGAAAGGGTAACTAATCTCTTATTCTTACAAGATTCAGGTTGTCACATGTGCCCACTCAGGAGAGAATGTAAAATCTGGCCAGTTTTTTACCCATTCAGCTTCTGGACTTCATTAGGGGAATCAAGGAGTATTAAAGACATCTCCAGATTTCTAAAATCAAAGATTTTACCAACACACATCCTTTCTGCATCTCTGCCATCTTCCAACTTTTTCCATGGCCACTGCTCTGTACTTTGCAAATGAAAATGAACGTATCTTTCAGCTCCATGCCAGGCTCTCAGTAAGGATTCTTAGTTCCCTGATGCCTTGGCTCAAGTAAACGCTTCCTTACCTAGTGATGAAGTGTCACCATCATAACTGCACTGTCCTAAAGGACCATCACCTGAGCTTTGTGTCACAACAGAAGACACTAATACTCCCTAGATTGGGTGTTGGGCTGGAGGGCAGCATGGTAATGTCTTGCCATCTGGCCTTGACCTGGTTTTCCAGAGTGGGATCTTTCAGACATATGCCTGAGCCAAGCTGTGTGTCAGCTGAGGGTCTCCATATTCCTACTCACCACAGCTGTGGCATCAGCTTGGGCTAATAATATGGATGGAAGTGAAGTGTGTCACTTCCTGAAGAAAGCTTTGGGAGCCTGTAGGTGATCTGTTTGTTTTCCACGCCGTGGTCACAGACGATGCTCCAGACAGTAAGCCCCATCAGCATGGGTGTTAGAGGCAGGAAAGGTGGAGCAGAGCAACCAGCCAGCCCACTATGGACAAGTCACAAGAGCTAGAGATCATCCTTTGTTGCAGTCAGTCAGCAAGACTTAAGCAACTGTTACTGCAGCAGAACATAGCCTATCCCGATTGCTGTACAGCAGAGACTCTTATATTAGGGCTTCCCAGTCTGGCTGCACGGTAGAATCATCTGGAGAGCTTTAAAACAACAGTTCCTGGACCCATTCCAAAGCACAGTGGTTAGTATGACATAACCGCTCTCTTTAGATAGTAAGACAATACCACCATAAATACAAGGACTAGGGTACGCTGGGTATTTTTCAGACTGAGGTTTGAGGGGAGGGAGAAACAGCAATGAGTTGCTGAGTATATAGAATAATTTAATGCCTTTAATGTCAATTTAAGACAACAGTGGCTTATGGGTATCTCTAAGTACAAAATGGTATGTTTATTAAACAACACCAAGGAGCATTGAGGTGTCTCAGTTGGTTGTGATTATTCTGAGAAATGTGACAGTTTTCCTGATCTACCAGCAGATACTCCTATCCTAGCCAGTTTAATTAACTTTTGTCGTGTGGTTCACTGAGTCTAGAAATGCAAAATTATCTGACTGTGGCCAGAGATTTCTCAAACATAATCTGAAAAAAACCCACTTTTCATTTACTGTAAGGAGAGAAAGGGAGGAGGACAGAAGAATTCAGAACCAACATAAATGTATTGCTGCAATTCCATTTTCCTAGAACCACCCTTTGTTTTAAAAACAAAGAGAAATTAGTTGGACACGTGACAAACGGACAAAACCCAAAATAGTGAAAACTTGCTCTGGAAAAAAAAAAAATCCCCATTATTAGCATGCCTAGGGAGATCACATCTACGAAGCAGCTGGGCTCAGCTAGTCTCCAAAGATAAGCAGGGAGGAGGGAAGAAAAGGTTTTTATGATGATGCTGCTGATACCCAGAAGAAAGCCACCCTCTTGATAACTGGCTAAGATTTTAAAATTAAAATACTGCTCCCTTGGCAGACTCAGAACTGCAGAATTACAAGTGCATGGAAATTTTATTTTACTGGGAAAGAAGACTCTGGGCAGGAAAGATGGGCTTCAGATGCCTCTTTTGAAGTGGAATGAAAACTAACAGCCGTGCCAGTCACATCTTCACCTCTGGACCACCAGACTCGTATTGATGGCATGAACGGTGGAAGGCAGCTTCCCTGAGTTTTCGGTTTGCTAGTGAATAATGCCTGAACTCAACCAAGAGGAAGCCAGAGACTTGTGGCCCTTTCTCAGAGGCGATGAGGGAGGCTGACAGAAGTCAGAGAGACGAGGAGCCCATTCATAAATGACCAATTAACTTTCTGCAACGCATTTGCCTGTGAAATATGTAAACATGGATTCTAAAAACTAGGATCACAGGCAGTCCTTGGCAAGTGAAACAGTTTAGGAAGACAAAGCTTAGAGCTTTAAAAAAAATTTTTTTTAAAGGAAGAAAATTTTCCTACTAAGTCCCCACCCCAACATACACACATCCCTGGCAGACATTGTTAATCAATCATGGTTGTCATTGCTTCTGAGTCCAGATGTGGCCAGAATCTTCAATATCTTATTCCAGGTAAGATACCAGCCAATTCAAGTTAGCATGCTCGGTGAGCACTATGCTCTCTGTTTCTGAACTTGAGATTAGGCAGAACTTCCAATGCATAGCAGGAAACCCAAGCACATGCCAAGAGTTGCATGAGGCAGACACTGTTGGCTGCCTACCCAACAACCACTCACCCTTCCTGAAAAAGTTCCAGTTTTGCTCAGGTAGCTACTCCCTCCTTACACAGCCATGTGCCTCAAAGGAGGTGGACCCCATTCTCCGCCCAGGAGGTAAATTATGCATGGTTTAAGCCAACTACACTGCTCCATTTCATCTGCCAGTGATTGGTTAGACTGTGACAGAGCACTGGCCAATGAGTCTTGACGGCAGGGCTGGGGGAGTATCTAGGAAAGGTTTCCTTTTCCCTAAGAAGGAAGAGAGGGAGGGAGGGAGGGGAAAGAAGGAAGCAAGGAGGAAGGAAGGAAGGAAGGGAGGAAGGGCCTGTCATCTGCTGGACACTCATATTTGGATGTGGTACTTGGACCACCTTGCTACCAAGGAAAAAGCATGGCTGAAAGATAAGCCATTATGAAAAGACTGTCAGAGTAAAATAATAGACAAAACCTGGGCTTTTCACCCACTTTAGGACTTCTAATTATGGGAGATAAGAAATCCTCTCTTCCATTTAAACAAGCTGAGTTAGGGCTTTTGTTTCTGGTTGCTGAAAAATTCCCATCAGTACATAGGAGGGGTTCTGAGCAGATGGGCAGAAGAGATGCCAGAAGGGAGACCAACAGCCACAAAAGGTAGAGAAAGCAGCACAACACGTTGCTGATGTCAGCAAGCAAGGGGCCTGCTCATGGTCTGAGTTTGCATTCCAGACCAAGCAAGGCAGGATACCTTCCTAGGAAAAACCCAATTAAAGACAGAGCCAGAACTGCAGCCCAGAAGGTTGAGGACAAATCCCTAGGTTCCATAACTGGGGACAAAGTAAACAGAAGAGAAAGGGACCACCCTTCCCCAATCAATCATGTGCCAAGCACTCCTCTCACTTAACGATTCTTATAAACTTATAAGGTAAGTTGGTTATCCTCCTCTTGCAGGTGAGGAAGCTGAGGCACAGAGGGATTAAATGACTTCCCCCAGGTCATCAGGCAGTCAACAGCAATACTGGGATTTGATTCAGGGTCTAACTCTGAAGTTCAATCTCAATCTACTGTATCATGCTGCCTTCCCAAGAAACAAGGTAGGAGCTAAAAACCAACATTGAGCTTCTCCCAGTTCTAAGTTCTAAACTTGAGCTTCTTTAGTACGTTGTCTAGTTACAGTACCGGCCTGGCTTAAAGCTAAGGCTGCTGGTGAGGGCTGTGGCTTCCTGGGGAAGAAGGAAAGGAATTTGGGACCAGCAGCCAGACCTGTCCCATTGATGGTGAGTGCAGGACCCAGACCCCACTGGGCTCTGCCACCAATAGCAAGAAACACTCACACCTTATACTTGCTTGTGGTGCCACTGAAGGAGCAGCCTGGGAGGGCCCCTGTGTGCAATCTGCATGCTAGTTGTCAATGTGGAGTAGCCATCAGACACATCAAGCCCATGAGTTTACTGAGAATAAGACCAACATTCAACAGAGGTATAGGAGTTAACAACAGATCTGGAGTCAGAAAGGTAAATAATGTATTAGTTTTCTATTGCTGCTGTAACAAATTACCACAACCTTAGTGGCTTAAAAGAATACACAGTTATTTTCTAAAAGTTATGGACATCAGAAATCCAAAATGGGTTTCACTGGGCCAAAACCAAGGTGTTGGCACGGCTGCAATCCTTCTGGAGGGTCTGAAAGAAACTGCCTTGCAGTTCTCAGCTTGTAGGGCTGCATTCCCTGCATTCCTTGGTTCATAGCCTCTTGCTCTATCTTCAAAGACAGCAGCATAACAGCTTCAAATATCTATCTGCTTCCATTGCCATCAGATCATCTTTTCTCTCTCCTGCAGTCAGATCTCCTTCTTATAAATACGCTAGTGATTACACTTAGGGCCCATCCAAATAACCAGAATAACCTCCTCAGGTAAAGATCCTTAATTATATCTGCCAAGTCCCTTTTGCCATGTAAATTAAACATTTCCAGGTACTGGGGATTAGGATCATATGTAGCTATTCACTCCACCACTTATTAGCTATGTGATCTTGGACAGTTTACTAAGTCACTCTGAGTCTCTGCTCCTTTATTTGTAAAATGGGATAACAACGATACCTAAACTCATAGGATTATTGGAATAATTTAAAAAGAATGCATGTTAAGTCTTAGCCCAGTGCTTGGCATATGAGTGTCACTGTAAGTGGAAAGAACTCCAAGTTTGGAGCCACATCATTCTGAGTTCTAAGTCCAGCCCTCCCACAAGTCAGCTGTGCACCCCTGGAAAATCACATCACCTCTCTGAGTCATTTTACATCTGTAGAATGGGGAAAACATTGGACCACTGTTCTCTCTGAGGGCACTTTAGAAAAAGAAATGATACTGCCATGTGTAATGAGTGTACCATAGAGAACCATTAAATCATAAGGATGAAGATGGTAATGAGAATGGCAGGAATAGTAACAAAATGTATTGAGCAGTTCATGCAGCACGCTAACAAAAAAACAAAGAACCCAATAAAAAAATGGGCAGACGACCTAAATAGACATTTCTCCAAAGAAGACATACAGATGGCCAACAAACCCAGGAAAAGATGCTTAACATCACTAATTATTAGAGAAATGCAAACCAAAACTACCATGAGGTATCACGTCACATTGGTCAGAATGGCCATAATCAAAACATCTACAAACAATAAATGCTGGAGAGGGTGTGGAGAAAAGGGAACCTTCTTGCATTGTTGGTGGGAATGTAAATTGATACAGCCACTATGGAGAACAGTATGGAGGTTCCTTAAAAAACTAAAAGTAGAACTACCACATGACCCAACAATTCCACTCCTGGGCATATACCTGAAGAAAACCGTAATTCAAAAAGATACATGCACCCCAATGTTCACTGCCTCACTATTTACCATAGCCAGGACATGGAAGCAACCTAAATGTCCATCAACAGAGGAATGGATAAAGAAGATATGGTACATATATACAATGGAATATTACTCAGCCAGAAAAAGGAACGAACTTGGGTCATTTGTAGAGACGTGGATGGACCTAGAGACTGTCATACACACAGTGAAGTAAGTCAGAAAGAGAATAACAAATACTGTATATTAATGCATATATGTGGAATCTAGAAAAATGGTATAGATTAACTTATTTGCAAAGCAAAAATAGAGACAAAGATGTAGAGAACAAACATATGGATACCAAGGGGGGGAAGAGGAGGGGGTGGGATAGATTGGGAGATTGGGATTGACATATATACACTACTATGTATAAAACAGACAACTAATAAGAACAGACTGTATAGCACAGGGAACTCTACTCAATGCTCTGTGGTAACCCAAATGGGAAGGAAATCCAAGGAAGAGGGGATATATGTATATGTGTGGCGGATTCACTTTGCTGTACAGCAGAAACGAATACAACATTGTAAAGCAACTATACGTCAAATAAAAAAGAAAAATGGGGCCTCCCTGGTGGCACAGTGGTTGAGAATCTGCCTGCCAATGCAGGGGACACGGGTTCGAGCCCTGGTCTGGGAGGATCCCACATGCCGTGGAGCAACTAGGCCCGTGAGCCACAACTACTGAGCCTGCGTGTCTGGAGCCTGTGCTCCGGAACAAGAGAGGCTGCGAGAGTGAGAGGCCCACACACCTTGATGAAGAGTGGCCCCCGCTTGCCACAACTAGAGATAGCCCTCGCACAGAAACGAATACCCAACACAGCAAAAATAAATTAATAAACTCCTACTCCCAACATCTTAAAAACAAAATGTATTGAGCACTTATACATGGCAGGCATGGTTCTATGCTCTCTAGATCTAATCTTCACAATTGCTCTGTGAGATAGGAACTATCGCCATCCCATTTTGCAGATGAAGGAACAGACATAGAAAGGTTAAGTAACTTGCCCAGGGTCACACAGCCAGAAAGTGCTTCTATTAGTTTCCTACACTACTGTAACAAACTACCACAAACTGAGCAGCTTCAAACAACAGAATTTTTTTCTCTCACAGTTCTGGAGACCAGAAGTCCAAAATCAAGGTGCTAATAGGGCCACACTCCCTCTAAGGACTCCAGGGGAGGATCCTTCCTTGCCTCTTCCAGCTTCTGGTGTTGCCAGCAGTCCTTCGTGTTACTTGGCTTGTAGATACATCACTCCAATCTCTGCCTCTCACGGAGTGACATCTCATGAGATGGAGCAAGCATTTCCCCAGTTCTCCTGCCTCCAAGCAGCCTCAAATACAGGGGGCAGCTAGTGCACTGTCATGGTCATGGATGGCCCCAGGGCAAACAACCCTGGAAATAGCCCCCCACCTCAGGCTCTATGAACCCATGTTTCACTCAGAACTGATTTTACTTCAAACCAAGTCCGAGCCCCATTATCATTACTTAATTTCAGTGTAACGGCAGTGTGAAACCGGGCTTTTACACGATACATCATCCTTACAGACTTGGATGCTAGCAGCACACAGCAGAAATATAGCATCCCAACTTCCCAATGTACTCACAGCCATCAGTACTGATGGCATGTCATCAGTCAAATCTGGCAGGCTTTTATGTGCTCTCATTTTTAACTGAGCCTTACCACGCATTACAATGGAATATTTAAAACCATGTACACATTTTATCAAGACTTCATGACCACTAAATGCTCTCTGGTTTGCAGCTCCAAATATTACTCATTTCATCTAGAGAGGTGGCATGCAAAAGTAAAGAAACCAAGCGGGAAGAGAGTGTGATTAAGCACAGGGCAGGAGAAAGACACCATCAGAATCTGCTGCCTGATCCAGCCCTACGCTCCAGGCCAGGCCTCCAAGCATGGACTCCCATCCCCTCCCACTTGCTTACTTCTCAACCTAATGGGTCTTCAGGTCAAGATGCCTGATTCGAATCCCAGTCCTCAGGTGAGCTTGGCCAGGCTGCTTTACCCCCATCAGGTTCACTGTCCTCATCTGCAAAATGGAGATAAATTCTACCGACTTGGGAGTTTCTGAGGACACAACCAACTCTTACATGTCTACAGGTCTCGGCCCAAGTGTCACCTTCAAAGCGAAACCTTCTCTGACTACCCCATTTTTCAATTTAATTGCCACCACTCCCCCATCCTAGGCATGGCCAATCCTTCTTACCAGGCGCCATTTTTCATTGTACTCATCACCTGCTCACAGATTCTCTGATTCACTTATGCGTTATGTGTACAATCTGCATCCCCATGCCAGAGCATAAGGTCAATCCCACAAAGGTGGGATTTATGTCTATTCTGTTCACTGACTTACGCCCAGTTCCTAAAACTACCTGGCACACAGTAGCTCTACTCAATAGATGTCTGTTGATTAAATGAATAAAGCACACAGTTGGCCCTTGATGAAGAGTTCACATTTGCTGGGTGTAGACAGACGGAATCTAGAGAACAAGCACGGGAAGAACAGCACGTGTGTGTTTAGCACCGACTGTGAGAGACACTGCAGTGAGTTCTGTGAGCGTTACCCCTGCCAATTCTGGCAGGCAGCTGGCAGTCTCCCACATTACAGATGAGAACTCTTGGCGTTCCTGCCCTGAACCTGCTGAATACTCATGGTGTGACCTCAAGCAGGTCACTGATTCCTGACATGTCTTCTCCTCTACGGCTCCTTCTCGTGCACTTCTACAGGACTCTGTCTTGTCCCTCTGCCGCAGGGACCGCACTCCATCATAAATTCCCTCTCCTGAACCAGCTGACCTACATGCAGGTACAGCCCATGACTTACCCATGTCTGTGTCTCCATCACCTGGCAGTTGTCCCATATACATAGGATGAATAAATTAATAAAGGTAAAATAAAGAACTCAAACTAGGATCAGGGGCAGCAAGTAGTGACATATGTATTGCCACCGCCCCCAATCCCAAGCCTGAGAGCACAAAAAGAGTGAACCTTCATACTCTTTCTAAGCATGGACTCAGCCTCAAGATCCTCCTCCACAGCTCACTGCAGACAGCCATTCCCCACCCATTAGAGTTGGCAGAGCGCATGTATTAACCGTCCCTGTCACAGAAATGGTTGCTAGAAGAACACCTAACCCACTCCCTCTGCTTGGTGGGCACACATCCTACATTTCCCACCCTTCTTGGAGAGAGCTGTGCCATGTGACAAGAGTCCCAGCTGACGGAATGTGTGTGGGAGTGATGGGCACCACATCCTGCGCTGGCCTGTCCACACCGCCCACATGGGAGTTTCTGAGTTCCTTTCTCCCCTCTGAGGATTGATGCAGACAAACACCATGACCTTAAAGTCCTCGTGTGGAAGATAGTGGAGCCACAAGACAGAAGAAGCACGGAGCCCCAAGTCACCTCTTGGAGGAGAGCCATCTGCCAGCCAGGAAGGCTCACTGACAAGAGCAAGAAATAAATACTAACTACATATTCAGCACTCTATAATTCGAAGTTGTGTGTTACAGAAGCTTGCTTTACTTTAACTAATGTACCTGGACAACTTTTTCTTTGTTTCAAAACCTTTCTTCTAGTTCCACAATCCTATAATTCAAAAACTTTTCATTTGTTATCTAAGTGTCCAAAAGGTATCTTCTAGTAGCTTAATGAGATGTGTACTTCTGGGTGTTTTATGTCATGTTACAGGGCACTACCCCTCACTGTTCAGCAAGTAAACTTTTAACTCTGGGAAACACATAAAGAATTACAAGATGTAATTCTTCAAATCACGGATCATTTTGGGAAGATATTCATATGAAACAGTTGGCTATTCCAAAGCACTATCTCAAAAACTGCAGCAACAAATGACATGATCATTAGGAAGTAATACAACTACATCACTACCTTTGTGCCTTGGGCAAATTACTCACCCTCACCCACAGCCAACACCCCAGATTTCCATTTCCTCTTTCAATAACACATGCATAATTGCATGCACCTCACTGGATCGAGGCTACGCTAAGTAAATATGGGTGACGTGCTTATAACAGTAACCGGCATAAAGTACGTATTCTATAAATTTTAGCTACCATGTGTGACAGGAATGATAGATCACTGTGGGCTAGAATGGCAGAAAATGAGTGTGGTGATGGATAAGAAAGGATATGATGGGGGAAGGAGGTAGGAGCAGGAATGTACATATTATGTTAAGGAAACAGTGAGGAAATCAGTCTAGATATGTTACAGAGACTTTGAAGCAAGGGATAAGTCTTACCAAGACTAGTTTCTGAAGGTCCCTAAATTCTAAAATGAGAAATCAATAAGTACTTTAACTTCTTTTTTGGAAAAGTGTGTGGTGAAGGAAGGATAGAGACATGACTGAATAGATGGAGGGATGAAAGGAGGAAGGAAGAGGGCAGGAAGGAAACCAAGAAGAAAGAAATGAGGGAAAGAGAGAGGGAAAACAGGAACGGTAAAGAAGGTTTGTCATTTGGGATTTGACAGTGTAACATAGCAGAAAGAAATCATGCTTTAGAAGTAAAAAGACCTGGAGAGAAATTTCAACTCTGCTTTCTATTATTATATGATTTTGAATTAATTGCCTTTTCTCAGTAAGCCTTGGTTTCCTACTATAAAACAGGGGTTCATAATCCCCATATCACATGTCTGCTTGATGATAATTAAATGAGTAAACCATACAGGGCCTGGCACAGAATCTGCCGGTAGGGTAAGTTCCATCAGTCATTCACTGATTCAACATTTATGCAGCACTTACGAAGGCCCTGCAGTTGGATTGAAATTATGTTCCACAAATATTAGCCTTCCCTCCTCATGCTATTTAGTTAGCAAAAGCCACGCTTGCCGATGCAACAGCACTGAGTGCTTGGTCCCCAGCCAGCATTTGGCGAGGACCCAAACTGGCAGTCAATGGGAACAAGAACAAAAGCTCAGAAAATGCCAGTTTCACCAAGTCCTGAGCAGTGTTTCGAGTCTTCACACATCTCTGTCGGGTGTAGGACTGTAAGGCAGTCAAGGGTGGTGATGCCTTCCCGTCCTTTCCAGAACAGAAAGAAGAAAAGAAATAAGAAAGCTCCCCTCCAGGTGCGCTTTCCATACCTGGCTCCCTTCCTGTCATTTGCAGTCAAAAAAGGGCAACCTACTCTTTACAATTTCTTAATTGGGCTAAAATTTCTGCCTGATTCTTTCTGCATTTGAAGAGCTGGGGAGGGAAGAGCCTCTCCAGCAGAGTTAGGAATGATAGTTACAGAAATAGACTCTCATCCAACCCTCAGGTGGGCTGGGCATGGTGTTCTCATCAAACAGTAGGCTTGGCTGAAGAAAGAGCCCTCTTCTCAGAAAGCAAGAGTAAGTCTGCCAGCCAGGAGGCACCCACCGCTGCCCCACAAATGAAGAGGTTCCTGAGACTGAGAGCTATTTTGGCCACTTCCCCTCAAACCTAACAGAAAACGTGTCCTGCTGAGAGACGGCAGCCCCCGTCTGTGGTTCTGCACATGTGGCTCACACAGCAGGACACCAGAGGCCGGCCGGTGCTGATAGTTCCTTAATGGGCTTGTTTGTACCCCTGAAACACCTGAAGTGTTGGAAAAACGTTAGTGGGAGGAGAGGGGAAAGAAGTGGGAGAAGAGCAGAATGGTCTTTAAAAATCATCAGAAAAACTGTGGCCTGAGTGGGAAAGAAAACATGAAGCAAGGGCTGCTCACCACAAAAGTGAAGCTGGAAACGAGAATATCGCCAGCACCTAGCAGAGCAAGGGCTCTGGAGGCGACGGACTTCAGGGACTCATGGGGTTCTGCCCAACAGTCTCCTTTGCACGGCCAGCCACATAATTTGCAGGACCCACTGCAAAATGAAATGAAATGAGGAGCCCCTTGCTCCAAAAGCAGAAAACCATGCTGTTAATGGCACTAAAATATAAAGCTTTTCTTTCTTCCACAGCCTTTCTCTCAACTTGTCATGTTTTTATGTACTATTTAACCTCATTCTGAGTAAAGAAAAATGAAAATTTTAAATTATTAGCATGAACTTTCACCTTTATGTTGTGCAGTACCAGTTTAAAATGCAAATTTAGGAGCATTTTACTCATACGTGGGATCACAAAAATTACACAGTTCATATTCCATAGCTTGTACATGACTATGAATGTCATTCTTACCATAACAGTGGAAACACTGCACCAAACTAATTCAACTGTCTTTATTCCACTTCTTGATATGTGCACTTTCCACCAACACTCTACCTCTGGCTTACTGAAGAAAGGAAAAGGAACTCCGGGTTGCCCAATCTTTCCCTTTCCTTCTCTGTCATCATTTTCATCCCAAGTGCTTGCCTAACACAGGGAAGTAACGTGAATAAGAAAGGCAGGATATGCTAAGGCCCCTTGGTCACTCGCGTTTCTTAGAATGCCATGACATTCTTTCTTTTTTCAAAGCCAGTTCTGGTTTGAATGGAAAGCGTGGCCTGCTGCGGCTGTCGGCTCCTTCACTTGATACTCAGTAGTAGATGTAATGTACTTACCTTGTACTTGGCTTTGAGTCTCCCTGAACTCCCACGCGTGGTGGGCCCCCTGGAATTCTGTGCACTCCGGGCAGTGAAAATGCGATATGCAAACAGGAGGGCAAGGATCAGTGGACGCACACATACTGTGTGTCTCCTCTGCTCACATGCATGCTTCACGGGACTTCACTTAAAAGAGACAAGTTCAGAGATAAAATTTCCTAGAGCTTCAAGATAACTACAGCAGAGCACTAACACGAGTATAGAGCCCCTCTGAGGGCAGGGCACTATGTGACTGCTTGCCTGTGAGTTGATAAGCTTCTCCAGGGAGCCCCGGTCAAGCCAACAAAAACTTTCCTCCTAAATGACTGACTGGGTTCAATACCCCACATGCTCCAGGGTGTTCTTTCTAGACTCAGGGTATTTACTCTCTATAGTGGGGTGAACAGTGTCCCTCCAAAAGATATGGCCAAGTCCTAAGCCCCCATACCTGTGAATGTGATGTTGTTTGGAAATAGGATCTTTGCAGATTAGCTAAGGATCGATAGATGAGATCACGCTTTAAGGTGGGCCTTAAATCCAATGACTAGTGTCCTTACTAAAGACAGGAGAGGAATATTTGATATACACAGACACAGTGAAGAGACACAGGGAAAAAGGCCATGTGAAGACAGAGGCAGAGTTTGGAGTGATGCTGCAGCAAACTACGGAATATCAAGATCCACCAGAAGCTAGAAGCAAGAATTCTCACCTAGGAAACATGGCCCTGTTGACACCTTGACTTTGGACTTCTGGCCTCCAGAACTGTGAGAGAATAAACTTCTATTGTTTTAGACCATAAAATGTGTGGTAATTTGTTGTGGTGGCCCTGGGAAACTATCACACTCATGCCTATCCTTCTGCCCAGGCTGGCTCCCCAACACACATATATCATGCTATTGTATGGAAAGCACCTAGCAGAGCTTGTGGCACATAGCTTTTGTTCAATAAACAGTAGCTAAGATAGAACCTTCAAAAGCACAAGGACTTGTCTATCATGACTCTACCCTCAGTGCCCAGCACACGGAAGAGGTTTGCTGTGTAGTTTTTAAATCAGCAAGTAAATTAATGAATGAATTTCCCTTTCAGCTTCAACATAGGTTTGACATTTACCCAGCAATTTCCCCCAACACCCTATGAGTAAATTAAACATATCTCTTTATATTGCTATAGTACTGTTCGTGTTTATTCACTCATCCATTCAGTAACTATCCGAGGGCCTACTATGAGCCTGGCCCTATTCAAGGTGCTTTTTAATTTTATCCAGTGTTCACTATATGCCAGGTGCTGTTTTAAGCACTTTACATATATTAACCCATTCATTCTCACACTCCTATAAGTACTGTCATTATCCCCAATTTCCCCAGATAAGAAAATCCAGGCTCAGAAAGGTAAGGCAACTTGCCCAGGGTTATACAACTTGTGAGTGGCAGAGCCAGGGTTTAAACCCAACTGACCCTAAGCTTTCCATCAACACACTACACTGCTATGAAGGTTAATCTGGGTTGTTCTGACTACCTCCAATCACCATATATGTACACACATTGTAGCACTTATCACATGGTGCTGAAATTTTGTACCCATCTGTGAGCCTGAAGGTGACAGCTGTAAATGTTCATCTCTGCATCTACCTGACACAGATGGGTGCTCTGAAACACTGAAAAAAGGGAACAAATGCAGTTCACTTGTGATCAACCCTGCTGGACACCTGCCAACAAACTCAGAGGGTTAATTTTAAGATCTCTGTCATTTAGCTGAAGAAACCTCTCAGTCTCAGGAGATCATGGAAGAAAGAGAGTCATCGCATCTGGGAAGTGCCCACCTTCTGTAACTTGGTGCCGTCTCCAGGAAACCTCCCCAGTCCCTTGTGACACTTAATGAAAAGACAGAAGGACTGGGCATTTGAGTTTGAAATCCAGGAAACTATAGAACAGGCTGTGGTGACTAATACCACGGCTGCCATTAAACCATTTCTAGAAATTGGGCCAACAGGCTTCTCATTTGAACAGAGGACAGCTCCTCATCAACTGTTCTGACCTATTTTCTCAGCCACAGGAATGAGCTGGGGAAAGATGTTGTAAGCCCACCCATCCTGAAGCCTTCAGGGATGTCCTAGTTCAAGAGTACAGGAGTACATCGGGGCTTACCATGGGCCCTGGGAGGACATGCTACCAGAGGAATGTGCCTTTAAATACACTTTCTGGGCTACATGGAGTGCTTTTTAATGTCATAGAAGTAAAATGCAAAATCATGATCAAGGGCCCTGGAACCATGCCTCCCAGTCCTGATGATATTCAAGTGGACTCACTGATCCCCTTATGCCCTTTATGTTTCTACCTATTTATATTGATTTCTGTTTCTCTAGTTCTTAAATGTAAGCTCCTTGAGGGTTGGGCATCTTCCATCTTCACCACCATACCCAGAGTCTGGCGCTGGTAGGCACTCAAATGTTTGTTGACTAACAGTCTACTATGTGATGCTAAAATGATTGGATGAACGGCTGCCAAGTTTGAAGCAATATCAGTTAGTTATTGCTACATCACCAACCACTCTCAAACCTAGTGGCTTAAATTCATAAGCATTTACCATTGCTCATGAGTCCCCAGACCAGCTGGGTGGTTCTGATGATACAGACCAGGCTTGTTTGAGTTCAGCAGGGCTGCCTCAAGTGTCTGTGGGCACCTGGCAGGTTGGCTGGAGGCCAGCTGGCCTAGGATGGCCTCACTCACATCTGGTCATTGGTTAGCCATTCAGAGGATTTCAAAGGTAAGTGGGTCACAGGTCTCTTATCAATCTGGCCACGCTGGTCATGCCTCTTACCACATGGTGCAAGGCCTAGGCTCAGGTCTGGCATGCCATCACTCCCATCACATTGTGTGGATCAAAAAGCAGGTCACAGGCCTGCCCAGAATTCCCAGGGATGGGAAAACAGACAACACTTCTTGATGGGAGGAATTGCAAAGCCACATCACAAGGGGTCTATTGTGGCCATTTCTGCAGCCTACCTTTAGGTATTTTTCCAAATCTATGGTTAAAAATACAGATTATATGTCTTGCAATGCATTGTTGGAAGTTCCTTGAGGGACATTTCAAGGAGATGGACTATTAACTCTGGGAGCTAATAATGCAAGTCTTAATTTGTCATCGTGCTGCTATGAGGCTCCAAGAGCATCAGTAGTAGGGATTCAATTATTTGAGTCCTCCCAGTGGGAAGAAGGAGTAAAAATAATTAGAATTATGATGCTCATAACTTTTAAATAATAGACAAAGGAAGAGGAAGAGTAATATCCATTGTATAAGTCCCAACAACATGCCAAGCACAGGACAGGGCCTTTTACATATATTGCTCCCAAAGAGATCTTTTCAACCACTTCCTTGATGTGGAGACAAGCTCAGAAAAGGTAACCAACTTGCCCAAACAGCAGTGACAGAATGCAAGCTCAGGTCTGCCGACTTCAGAGTGAGGGCTTTGTCCATTAGGCCAAGCTCACATATGAACATTCCAGGAAGGGAACGCAAAGTGGGGAAGTAATTCACTTTACATGGCTTGACCCTCTGGTACTTAAGAACACTCTGGCCCTGCAGTGCCATCTTGCCTGGGCTAGAAATACCTTCTGGTCAATGCTGGGTCAGAGTTTTAGTAGCCGTGAGGGCAGCTGCGTTATTGAGGTTTCTACTGTCTGATGACTTGGGCAAACAGTATAGTTTAATTTTATTAACTCGTATTGATTTATATAGCTTGGCTCTTTTCACAAAGAGGAGGAAACTTACAAAGAAAACAACACAGCTGAATAGAGAATCCCAGAAATCAAATGGTATTAAAAAGATATTCCCAGAACCATTTTTTCCATTGCATCTTTTATTGTCCTATGTGGACAAAATGAGAAATCACCATCACAGAATCTCAGCCCTGGAAGAGGCTGTGGTGGGTTTCAAACCAGAGAACATAAAAATCACTGGAGAATGTGTTTAAAATGCGGATTACCCAACCCCACTCCCAGAGATTGATTCAGGTGGTCCGCGTGAAGCCTTAAAACGTGTATAAGGCAATTCTGTTGTGAATGGCACACAGATTACGCCTTGAAAAATCCAAACCCCTTAATGAAGGACATCACCTTTCTAGCACTCACTGCTATACTAAGCACAGTGCTGGGCTGCAGCGGTAGAAAGATAAATAAGAGGAGAACCCCTGTCCTTAAGAAGCTCAAAGTGGAGCTGCAGAAACAGTGAATTACACAACCAATGGTGACACAACATATTCAGTGCCACAAAGTTAAAGAACCCTTTGAAGAATGTGGGTAAGTTTCATCTGTTAGGTATCTCTGTGGGGAGTGATGGTTAAGAGTTCGAGCTCTGCAGGTGAACTGTCTACAGATGATATGAATCCTGGCTCAGAATTCCCTAGCTGTATGATCTTGGGCAAGGGACTTAACCTCTTCAGGACTTGGCTTTCTCAATTGTAAAATGGTGAGAAGGGTAGTACCTACCTTATTAGGTTGTGAGGATTCAGTGACAGAATACATGAGTAACATGTTATATCTCAGAGTGTTAATCTATGCATTGTCTATGTGTTTTCCTACCCTGGGTGCTGCAAAAACTGTGTTAATGTTGATGGTGGGGGTGATGGCAATGGTAGGGTAATGGTGTTAATGGTGATCGTGGTGATGGTGGTGGTGTGATGGTGGTGACAGTGATGGTGGGGATGATGGTGGTGAACATGGTGATGATGACAGTGGTGGTGACGGAGGACGTGGTGGTAGAGACAGGAGTTGTGATGATGGTAATGGTGTCTAACCTCTCCTCAGTCTACTTGGAAACAAAAACAAAGACTAAAATAACCAAAGACAAGAAAAGAAAGATCCTAATGCCTGGTTAAGAAGCAAATTCTTCATTTCCCAATTCCCAAAGAAAGGTGAGACAGATTTGGGGTGAGCAGTAAGAGAGATACTGAGTTCTATTTTGGCTAGTAAGTTTGAGAATTTCCAGCTATAAAAGTGGTTCTGTAGCTTTGGAGAAAGATGAAGGTAGGAAATATAGTTTTGAAAATCAGTCACACACACAGAGAAGGTACTGGGAAAAGAATATGCAGGGGAAATCTGTAGAGAAAAAAGAAGAAAGAGAAGATACAGGGGCAAAGTTAGAAGTCAGGGCAATGGTACGACCTCTATCTAATGTGAGTTATTATTTAGGTACAGTAGTTTAGTCAGTTACAAATTCAACTAATTTCTATCTTATCTGAAAAAAGATATCAGAGGAAACATTACTTACTTCTGTGCTGAAATCAAAATATGCAACATGTATATTTTCAACATGATCTTTCCGTCTAATAATCTTACTAGAAGGTGAAATGTCAGTTCAACATGAATGTTCTCAGCAAACCTATGCTAGGTCCAGTGATTCTTGTTTTCTTTTCTATGGGATCGCAACTACAACTTTAAAAATCCCTCCATAACTTTTCCAGGTATCTTTTTCAAGGTTTTATTTGCAATTTCAAGATTCTACCATTTTCCCCTTTTTGGAAAATTAGAACATTTGCCCCCTACAGACATCTAGCAGCTAGCTCCCCTACCCCTCATTATGTCTCAAAGATCATATGCTACGGTTTCACAATTTCAGTTGAAAATTGTCTCCTCTGGTATATAACTTGTGTTGACCTGTGACCTCTGAATTCATTCAGTGATGCTCCAAATTCTCTTAAGATATCACACCCTTCAAGTGTTGATTCCTTCTAGCGCACATTTATTCTTACCTGTCCAGTTTGAATACCCGTTTCCTTTCCTGAGACACTGAAAGCATGGTGCTCTGGGGCAGAATCTTGAATTTGCTGGACACCCGATTCATGGGCTGTTCATGGGAGGCCATGTTTTACACCTAGAACATTCCTTCCACATGTGCCTTCTCCACCTCTACATCTGTCCTGAAGAATCTGACCACTATTTGTACCAGCTCATCTACCTCTACTCCACTTCACACTTCTTGATCTACCCGCCCCCAATCTGTTCTTGGTCACTAAAGAGACTGATTGGGACTCTTGTGACTAACCAGAGAAGGAGAAACCCTTGGCTAGAAGCAATATTAAAACCTATTTGATATTCCTAAAATCTAAGTAGGATTAGTTGGACCACGCTGAAGAATTTGGGAGGGCCCCAAAATTCATTTATTTATTTTACCATTATTTATTGACCTCTTAGGTGCTAGACACTATGACGGCACTGAATTTACAATGGTGAGCAAAATGATACATAATCATGGCCCACATGAAGCTCAAAGTCCACCAAGGAAGAGAGATATTAACCCAATTAACCCACAACTAAGTGTAAAATTCAGACTCCTAAGTACTATGAAGAAGGGTAGGGTAAGTGATTCTTCAAGAATGTAAAATAGGAATATTCTGAACTTTTGGGGGATATAGGAAAGGCTTCCTTGAAGAAAGGACCACAGAGTTGAGATCCAAAGGCTGCACAGGAATTAACCAGGTCAGAGTTTCTCACCCCTAGAGGCATATTAGAATTACCTGCAGAGCTCTTAAAATGCTGATTACCAGGCCTCTCTCCAGTTCAATGAAATTCAAATCTTTGGTGGTAGGCCCAAGCACTGATATTTTTAAGATGACTCATCCTGCACCCCAGACAATTCTAATGTGCAGCCAAGGTTGGGAGCCACTAAACAGGGAGGGAGAGACGGGGGGTGAAGAAAGGGCACGTACAAAGTCCCATGAAGGAGACAGACATGGCCGCTGCTGGAACCTAAAGAAAGCTGGTGTGGCTTGAGCATGGAGAACAAGAGGGAGCTCTTGTGGATGAGGCAGGAAAGGAGGGCAGGGGTCCTCGCAGGTGGTGTTAAGAATTTTAGTTTTTTTATTTTAACATCAATGAGAAGCTATTTTTTGCTTTGGGGTGTTTTGGGGGTTTTGTGAGGTTTTTGTTTGTTTGTTTGTTTAATTATTTTGGCCATGATCAGCTTCGCATTCTGAAAAGGTCTTTCTGACTTTCTGATAGAGAAAGATTGGAGGGAGCAGGTGGGACTAGAGTTGGAAGGAGAAAGGGGCTCCCACCTGACCTACAGGCTGAGAACTGGAGGACATAGAAAGACCACTTTGCCCAGGGTAGTGGAAGAGGGCAGAGTGAGGTCTGTCCATGAGAGAGACGGGCCTTGCCAAGCAGGCAGAGCATTCTGGCAGCCTCAGAGAGCACTAATCAACAAGTCTGGCTGAAACCCCTCTTTTCGGGAGCACCAGGCACAGCGGCTTCAACAGCTCTGCTTGGCACAGGGCTGGGCGACACTGCCGCAATTCAGGCAGCCCGCCGGAAGCCATATGCCCTGCTTAACTCCTCCACTGCTTAACCTACTGCTTGCAGCCATGCAGACATATGCAGCCTTAATATGGTTACAGCATCTTTAACTCCTGAGGAAGTTGGGTGGAGGGATGTTCCCACCCAGGCATGGTGATGGAGAGGAAAATTGTCAGAAGTGTTTCTTGGCTGAGATTGGCAACATACACTGTCACTTGAACCTATCAATAGATCAGGCTGATGATGTTTTTCACTTAACACCTAGCGACGAGGCTGTCAGAAACTGGCAGGAGATCCCTGCACGCCCTGCCAAGAGAGAAGAACATGAAAATCTGTCGAAATTCATGCTTGCTAATAAATATACCCCTGGAATTCATTTTAAGGAACCCAGGGTTTCAGATGTCTAGGCAACATTTGCCAGGGATTCAAAAAGCCTGATCAAACCAAGAGGTTTCTCTCTAGCTCCAGTTTTCATGTGACTTTGGCTTGCTGGCAGAGGAAAGGGTGAACCAGAGGCTTAGTGAAGGAGGGGCCCCAAAGATACTAATCATTGTAAATTCTAGCCTGGGAGCCTGCAATCTATGGGCAAAGTGAGCAGACACATGACAGTGCCCCTAGGCTCCAGGCATGCCCTCTAGGCCACTGGGACCAGATTCCCAGTGCTACCTACATCAGGAGAAGGTATGGTGGCTCTGCAGAGGGTTCAAAGGGAAGGTTAAATAACCGGAAGTTCATGCTGTCTGGTTGCTGTGCAGTCGTTGGTGCTGTTCAATGAAGAGGCCCAGTAGGATAGCACTTCCCCACTCCCTGGAAGCTAGGTGAGGTCATGTGGCTTGCACAGGCCATTGGAAATAATGCACATCACACTGTTGGGTGGAAGCTTTAAGAGCCAAAGTACGATTTGCCCTTGTGCTTTCCTCCTGCCCCAGTGACTAGCAGCAGTGACTGCTCCATTAGCTGGGTCCCAGAGCAAGGATGGCACAGAGGAGTACCCCAGCTGGCCTGCAATAGACATGGAGCTTGACTGGAAAATAAAATGAGTTGTTATAAGTCACTGAGATATGAGGATTGCTACAGCATAATTCAGCCTACGTGCTGTTAGAGCCATTTTGAACAATTCCTTCTCTCTTCCCTTATTGCATACTTATCACAACATTTCTGTGCTCTGATCTACCACAGATGATTTGGGGTAAGGGTCTTAAACTCCCTAAACCTCAGTATCTTCATTCCTAAATTATGAATAATAATATTATGCATGCTATAAGGTTCCTGCAATAATTTAAAAAGTAACGTCTAGAAATGATTAACTTTTATTACATGCCATGAATAGTCAACATAGCAGGCTTTAGATTGCCATCCTTAGGAAGGTCTATTTACAAGCTTGGCCCTTGGCTAGTATCTGCGAACTTGGATTTTAGGAGTATTCCCACCATTCAAAAACTAATAAAGGTGCCTACTATATCTAAACTTTGTACAAACAATACGGTTTATGTTGAACAACTGCTTTTCTTCTGGAAGTCTGGAATTTTTGTACATGCTAGGCAGAAGGTGTCTACGTGACCAGCCCCCAGTAAAACCCATGGGCTCTGGGTCTCTAACAATATTCCACGGTAGACAACGCTTCACAGTTTTGTCACAACTCATCGATAGGGGAATTAAGCGCATCCTGTGTGACTCCACTAGGACAGGAATCTTGGAAGCTTGTGCCTGCTTTCCTCCAGATTTTGCCCCATGAGCTTTTTCCCTTTGCTAACTTTGCTTTGTATCCTTTCACTGTATGTCTTAGCCATGAGTCCAACTATATCCTGAGTCCTATGAGTCTTCCATATGAATCACAAAACCTGGGAGTGCTCTTGGGGACTTAAAGTTATGGTTTGCTCTAAGTATAAAAAAATAGTTAACAATAAATAAGTAATATTAATATTAAAAATAAACGGACACACATTTATGATAAAAACTCTCCAGAAAGTGGGCATAGAGGGACCTTACGTCACATAATAAAGGCCATATATGACAAACCCACAACAAACATTATTCTCAATGGTGAAAAACTGAAAGCATTTCCTCTAAGATCAGGAACAAGACAAAGATGTCCACTCTCGCCACTATTATTCAACATAGTTTTGTAAGTCTTAGCCACGGCAATCAGAGAAGAAAAATAAATAAAAGGAATCCAAATTGAAAAAGAAGAAGTAAAACTGCCACTGTTTGCAGATGACATGATACTGTACATAGAAAATCCTAAAGATGCTACCAGAAAACTGCTAGAGCTAATCAACGAATTTGGTAAAGTTACAGGATACAAAATTAATGCACAGAAATCTCTTGCATTCCTATACACTAATGAAGAAAAATCTGAAAGAGAAATTAAGGAAACACTCCCATTTACCATTGCAACAAAAGGAATAAAATACCTAGGAATAAGCCTACCTAGGGACCTGTATGCAGAAAACTATAAGACACTGATGAAAGATATTAAAGATGATACCAACAGATGGAGAGATATACCATGTTCTTGGATTGGAAGAATCAATATTGTGAAAACGACTATACTACCCAAAGCAATCTACAGACTCAATGCAATCCCTAACAAATTACCAATGGCATTTTTTACGGGTCTAGAACAAAAAGTCTTAAAATTTGTATGGAGACAAAAACAAGCCCAAATAGCCAAAGCAGTCTTGAGGGAAAAAAACGGAGCTGGAGGAATCAGACTCCCTGACTTCAGACTATACTACAAAGCTACAGTAATCCAGACAATATAATACTGGCACAAAAACAGAAACATAGATCAATGGAACAACATAGAAAGCATGGAGATAACCCATGCACCTATGGTCAACTAATCTATGACAAAGAAGGCAAGGATATACAATGGAGAAAAGACAGTCTCTTCAATAAGTGGTTGGGAAACTGGAGAGCTACATGTAAAAGAATGAAATTAGAACACTCCCTAACACCATACACAAAAATAAACTCAAAATGGATTCGAGACCTAAATGTAAGACCAGACACTATAAAACTCTTAGAGGAAAACATAGGAAGAACACTCTGACATAAATCACAGCAAGATCTTTTTTGATCCACCTCCTAGAGTAATGGAAATAAAAACAAAAATAAACAAATGGGACCTAATGAAACTTAAAAACTTTTTCACAGCAAAGGAAACCATAAACAAGACAAAGAGACAACCCTCAGAATGGGAGAAAATATTTGCAAACAGATCAACAGACAAAGGATTAATCTCCAAAATATACAAAAAGCTCATGCAGCTCAATATCAAAAAAAGAAAAAACCCAATCAAAATATGGTCAGAAGACCTAAACAGACATTTCTCCAAAGAAGACAGATGGCCAAGAGGCACATGAAAAGATGTTCAACATCATTAATTGTTAGAGAGATGCAAATCAAAACTGCAAGGAGGTACAACCTCACACTGGTTCAGAATGGCCATCATCGAAAAATCTACAAACAATAAGTGCTGGAGAGGGTGTGAAGAAAAGGGAACCCTCTTGCACTGTTGGTGGGGATGTAAACTGATACAACCACTAAGGAGAACAGTATGGAGGCTCCTTGAAAAACTAAAAATAGAACAACCATATGACCCAGCAGTCCCACTACTGGGCATATACCCTGAGAAACCCATAATTCAGAAAGACACATGCACCCCAATGTTCATTGCAGCACTATTTACAATAGCCAGGTCATGGAAGCAACCTAAGTGTCCATCAACAGAGGAACTGATAAAGAAGATGTGGTACATATATACAATGGAATATTACTCAGCCAGAAAAAGGAACAAAATTGGGTCATTTGCAGAGACGTGGATGGACCTAGAGACTGTCATACAGAGTGAAGTAAGTCAGAAAGAGAATAACAAATAGCATATACTAACATATATATGTGGAATCTAAAAATATGTATAGATTATCTTATTTGCAAAGTGGAAATAGAGACACAGATGTAGAGAACAAACGTATGGATACCAAGGGGGAAGGGGCGGGTGGGATGAATTGGGAGATGGGGATTGACATATATATACTATCGATATTATGCATAAAATAGATAACTAATGCAAACCTACTGTATAGCACAGGGAACTCTACTCAGTGCTCTGTGGTGAACTAAATGGGAAGGAAATCCAAAAAAGAAGGGATATATGTATACATATAGCTGATTCAGTTTGCTGTACAATAGAAACTAACACAACATTGCAAAGCAACTATATATATATATATATATATATATATATACACTCCAATAAAATAAATAAATAAATAAAAGGGAAACACACAGAAAGAAATGAAAATACCTAATTCATAGCTAACCACAAAACAAAAACACCAGGACAATGACTTGTATCTCAGAAGTACTTACTCAACTACCAACTACCAAGAATGGTGACTTACCTAGCCTAAAATCTCCAAAGTACCCTCCCAGTTGGACCAGTGTTGCCCACAGGTACTGAGTATGTCCCTAACTGAGATCTGCATAGAAGTAGCTGTTCCTACAGTAACTCAATGAAAACCACCACAAAGCTAGGAACAACAGGAGCCGACATCTAGTGAACACTGTTCTCCACCTCCTATACACACCATCTCATTTAATCCTCACAACAGTGCTCTTGTGTAGGCACAATCACTGTCCCCACAGGTGAGGAAACAAACACAAAGAGGTTTAGCCACATGCTGACAGGACAGCTTCAGAGTTGAGGATGCAGACTTGGAGTCCACCCAAACTTGTTTCCCATGTCAAAGCTGTATGAGTTTCTTGGGGATGCCATAACAAATTGCTACAAACTGGAGAGCTTAAAGCAATAGAAGGTTATTCTCTCACAGTTCTGGAGGCCAGAAGTTCAAAATTAAGGTGTCAGCGGGGCCATGCTCCCTCTCAAGGCTCTAGGGGAGGATCCTTCCTTTTCTCTCCCAGCTTCTGGTAGCTCCAGGTGTTCCTTGACTTGTGGCTTCATCACTCCCATCTCTGCCTCTGTCTTCATGTGGTCTTTTCTTCTGTGTCTATCTCTCTTCTATGTATCTCTTTATAAGGACATTTGTGATTCGATTTAGGGCTCACCTAGATATTCCAGGCCGATCTCAAGATGCTTAACTTAATTATATCTGCAAAGACTTTTTTTCCAAATAAAGTCACATTCACAGGTTCTAGGGATGAGGACTATCTTTCTGGGGCCATCATTCAGCCCACAAACACCAACAGTTAGTTCTATGCCATTGCAGGCCAGTAATTTAAACTTTTGGCAGTCAAGTGAGGCAGTACATGAAAAACGTTCAGCATGTGGTCTGGCATATTATAAGAGCCCAATAAACATCAGTTACTATCATTGCCCTTCATCACACAACTGTTGAGAGGAGGAACTAGGATTTGAACCAGGCGCACATAACTAATATTCTTATTTCACTCTGAGAATAAAGAGGGGGGCTTGGAGAAATCTTTGCAGACCCAATGATCATCCACGTATCAACCTACAGTCATTCTGACTAGGACCCTTTGAAATACTCTCCTGGTCCAGAGCTTGAGAAGGGGCTGAACTCTCCCCAGATCCCCTCCTGAGGCCCTCAAAATTTATCCTGGAGAATCTCGGTTCCTCTGTCTCACCACCTCAAAAACCCTGACAGTAATTACAGCTGCCATACTAGAGTGCTTTGAGGGTTACTGAGTTAATGACTATAAAGTCTGTGGAGCTCTTCAGAGGGAAGAAGCCATAAAAATCATATAAATAAAAGTCAATCAGTACGTGTTTACTGTGTCTGCAGGGTGCATAGCCCTCTACACGGAAATAAAGATTAAAGAGGAGAAAAGCAAAGAAAAAGAAGGAGCAAAGTTAGTTCAAAGTCTTTCCAGGCCAGAGTACAAGACCAGCTATAAACTAAAGATCTAGAGTTCTCCAAGACTAAAAAATGAAAGAGGTACCCACAGATCAGTAAGAAAAAGATAAAGAACTTGATTAGAAACAAGGGGAGGCAAAGAATTTAAGTAGGCAGTTCACAGAAAAATAAAACTAGCCATGTAAGCAATAGAGTGATGCTTAACTGTTCTCATAATTAATCAAAACAATAACAAGATACCATTTTTCACTTATCACATGGGCAATTTTTTGATTTTCTGATACACAGCAAGGGAGTGAAGATGCAGGCACTCTCCATCCGCTTCTGGGGACAATACAAATTGGAACAACCTGTGTGGAGAACTATGCAGCAAGAGCTATCACAGTTAAAAATATATATGCCCTTTGACCCAGCAATCTCACAGCTAAGAATCTGCCCTAGGAGTACACTCACAAAAACACACCTGGCCATAAAAACATATTCATTACATTACTGCTCTTAATGACAGAAAATTGGGAACAACCTAATGTCTGGGAGTAGTGCACTAGTTAAATTATGGATAATGTATATGGTAAACACCAGGTAGATGTAAGCAAGAATGAGGTAACTCTATCCACTGGTAGGAGAGCATGCCACAGTGTCATAATAAGAGAAAGAGCTAGAACAAAACAGTATGCATAGTACAACCCTTTTACGAATAAAAATATGGGGGGATTCATATACAAGGATGACCCTCGGAATGTGCTGTGAACCTGGATCTGCACTCATGGCTCTGCTGTGACCAAAGGGCTGCCCTACAAGGAGGTCGTCAGGGTTAGGGTTGGAGCCTGGAGAGATGGGAGATTTATTTTGTTTTCTTTGTGAAAGCCAAACTCCACTCAGATTCATCACAAGAACAAGGAAGAACATAGTGTACTGAGATCCTGAACTTGGAGCCAGGCTTCCCAGGTTCAAATTCCAACTCTAGTGCTGCTTACTAGCTGTGTGACTTTAGGCAAGTCACTTCACCTCTCAGTTCCTTAGCAATAAGCAATAAGCAATACTTACTTCGCAATACTTACTTATCAATAAGCAATAAGCAATACTTACTTCGTAGAGTTTTGTTTTTTTTAAGTGGAAGCAGGTTTTTTGAGAGAGATATACATTCCATAGGCAGAATGCAGTTCATCTCAGAAGGAGAGAGCCTTCGTAGAGTCTTTATGAAACATAAAATGTGTACTATCTGAGGAGTACTTCAGACAATGCTTGGCAGATAGCCACACCCTCTGTAAATACTGTTAAGCAAGTAAATTGGACTCAAACACCGAGTCCTCCATCTCCTGTATCCCAATGTGACTCCCTCTGTTGGTGTGGCCCCAAACACCCAAAGGAAAAAGAAGGAAAAGAAAGGTGCCTTTTATGTATTCAGTGGGCCACTATACAGGATGAAGTCATTTTAAAAAGGATAATTAGAGATCCGATTGGTTTTCATTTTATTTCATTTTCTTGCCTGCAGTTAGCAAGCACGGAGATTGTGTTACTTCCACAGCAGCCAACAGCAAAGCCGCCTGGCTCCCCCTATTTCTATAGCAAACTCGTGAAAGAGAGAAGCCTACTGGTGCAAACTGCTCTGATGGGAGGAAGCATCTAAAATGCATTTTAATTTCAATTGGTGTGAAGCTTTTGTATCAAATTACGGATCTGGGGCATGATGCGGCTCAGTGAAGAACCCCATTTTCCATCCATTTGGATGTGTTCGTTGTGCTGTCAGGGGGTAAAATAATTAAGGCTGAAAACCTGTCTCCACTGGAGACCGTCTACTGGTGTCCCACTTCCTGTGTTGATCAAGTCAGGGGACAGACCAATGATCAGTATTCCAGAACCAGCGTTGCCCCAACCCCCCCGGAAGTCCCAGACCAGCCCAAAATCCCCAGTCAAGGAGTCTGAGGGGCTTCTCACTTAAATGTGATCATGCCAGTGGTCTGATGCCAACTGTAAGCCAAGGTTGCCTAAACAAACTAAAACAGAAGCTGGAAGAATTCAGTAAAGCAGATGAATTCTGCAAAACCGCTGAGTAACTGGTTATTAGGCAGCTGAATTCACCTAATTGCGTGTATGCAAGTCACGTTGCGCCTGCATTTGGAGGCCGAAGCAATCAGGCTAAAAAAGCCACACTTGCTTACATATTTTTTTATTCCTCTGGTCTGGCACATCAGGTGGTTTCCTTGTGGTGAACAAGTTCTGCTGTATAAAAGGATCCCCTTTACTGGGACTGTGCACCCATCCCCAGCTCTGTGAGTGTTAGCAGCTAACAGGTCACAGATGCCTTCCTTCTCAGAGAATGGCTGTCATCTAGGAGGAGTCATGTCATCTAGGAGGATACATGCTGTCCCCAAGCCTCACTACCACCATCAATCCAGGAGCCACCAATGACTGGCTTAAACTGGAATCAAAGGGTAGCCTCCTTGCCTTCAAGAGAGAATAACTCTGCAATGTGACTCATATCCAGAGCAACACCCTCCATGAATCAGGCCAAGGCTAGATTTTAATCAGGGACACAGCCCTGACTAGCAATTCCCTTTCATCTTGTCTTCCTCACTCTCTTACGGGGGTCTCCTGAGAGCATTCTCTCAATAAATCATGGGTACCCAAATCCCTGTCTCAGGCTCTGCTTCTAGGGAACCCAACCGTATTAGTTTCCTATCACTGCTATAACCAATCACCACACATTTAGCAACTCAAACAATGCAAATTTATTACATTACAGTTCTGGAGGTCAGAAACCTGACCCAGGTCTCACTGGGCTAAATCAAGGTGTTGGCAGGGCTGTGTTCCTTCTGGAGACTCTTGGGGACAATCCATTCCTTGCCTTTTCCAATACCTAGAAGTCACCTGCATTTCTTTGCTCATTGCCCTGTATCACTGCAACCTTTTCTTCCATTGTCGTATCACCTTCTCTGACCCTGACCCCTCCCTCATCCCTCTTATAATGATACTTGTGAATATATTGGACCCACCTGGATAATCCAGGCTAATTTCCCCATGTCAAGATCCTTCACTTAATCACATCTGCAAAGTCTTCTTTACCATGTCAGGTAACATACTAGTTCCAGGAATTAGGATACGGACAACTCTGGGGCCCTTATTCCGCCTCTAACACTAACCTAAGAGAATATGAGAAGCAGACCTAAGAACCAGACTCAAAGGAAGGTATTCTGGAGTTGAATCACTAATTGGCTGCCTGGCAATGACGAGTCCATCACTGAGGGGAGATGCAGCATCAGCCATCCCTGGCATGTTGGCACAGTGCAATCACTAAGACTTGCACCTGCGGATAACTGGGACAGGCTATAGGTGGAAGGGGATGCACTGGCTTATGTAACATCTCTGGTGTTGAGGTGAAAGATATAGTAATTATCAGGACTGTAAAACTGGGTGGCTGTTGCTGAATACCATGAATGCATCGAAGAGAAAAAAATGACAGCCTCATGGCAATCGTTCAACAATTTAGAGCAAGTTGTGTTGCGTCAGAAAGCCTCCTTGGCAGTATTTAAAGAAACCCTGATATTCTTCAGTATGAAAACAGAGCTGAAGAACAGACACAGGACTTAACTGTAAGAATGGCAGAACTTCAGAGAAGGCTGAATTTTCAGGCTAGGCACATGTCCTACAATCAAGTCAGGACCTTGATGGGAATGAATGGGACTCTGAGAATTGGGGTGGAGATATCTGAGAAGATGCACTTGATTACCTTTGACCCTAAGAGCCCACTGAATTCTCTGGGCCTGCCAAAGTGTCCTCCTTTCTCTTGTTGGAAGACAGGCCCCCTTCTTTGCTTGAAGAATACCAATGCCTCAAGTGGGGCAGGTGCGTAACAAAGCAACGTTCCCACCTCCACTGCTGGCTACCAGACCAATACCAAGTGTTGACTCTCAGCCTAAACTAATGAGCAGGTGTTGGGCCTGCTAGGGAGAGAGGGATGCATGCCATGGTAGCCACAGGACCATGGCTAACATGGCTGGCAGGAGAGCATGACTGGAAGTGAATCCCTAGGGTACTTGGTTGATGAGGGCAGAATATACAGCTTTTTGGATAAAAGAGAGCTTATTTCATGGGGAGCCTTCCTATGACATAGGATTTAAGTCCTGTCAAAACTCTGAGATACAAGTCATATGCAGCAGGGAACGGCTCTTGGGAACTTGGACTTAAGCCCCTCAGGATGGGATGCAAAGGAGAAGGGGGCTGTGGGTAACAATTTAATCGAAGCCAACTATTAGCAGTATCGTTATGATTTGGGAGTCATTGGTAAGGTACCTGGAAAAACATCTGAGCTGACATTCTAGGAAGCCCCAATTCTTCATGGAATCTAAGGGAAAGGAAATTCTACTTGCTGGGGGAATTGTACTGGTGCCTCCCTTAACCGGGGGTAACCAATGTGACACCATGTGAGAAAAAGAGCAAACATAGCAGGATTGAGGACTGCTATTCTTAGAAAGTCCTGCTTACAAGATTGGCCTTCGGCTGGCATCTGAAAGTTTGGATTTGAGGAGGCTTTCCACCATTCCCAGAACTGAGAAGAGGGCTCACTATGAGTAAGCTATTAAAACAGTATGACATTTTTACAATGAACACCTGCTTTCCCCCTGGGGGTCTGGAATTTGGCCATGTGCCAGACAGAGGGTATCTATGTGACCACCCCCAATAAAAACCCTAGGCACTGAATCTCTAGTGAGCTTCCCTGGTGGACAGCATCTCAAGTGTTGTCATAACTCATTGCTGGGGGAGTTAAGCACGTCCTATTTGACGCCACTGGGAGAGGACTCTTGGAAGCTTGTACCTGGTTTCCTTTGGTCTTTGCCCCAAGCACTTTCCCCCTGTGCTGAATTTGCTCTGTATCCTTTTGTTGTAATAAACCATAACCATCAGTACAACTATATGCTGAGTCTATGACTGACTCCTCCTACCAAATCACCAAACTTGGGAGTGGTCTTGAGGACCTCCAACACACACCACGACAAACAGATATACATAGTTTTCTTCATACACATTTATCTAGGCCCTCCTGAGGGTGAAAAGCTTACTGAATCATGAAGAAAATGCCCTCTTACCCCAAGAGTTGTTTCTTTTCCCTCTATCTTAGGGGTTTGGCTTTCCCTTGAACCACTGTTGATGTGTTCCATCTTATTTAATGTATAAGGGATTTGGTTTCATACTTAGAGGTATATTTCTTCACCTTAGAAAATAGAATTTTTCAGAACTTCTTCTGGGGGCTCCTTTCCCATTCTCAAAGTATAGATACAGACTTTTATCCCACTGCCTCCAAAGATCTCCAAAATGTTAGAAATTTTAACATTCTTTCCCCCTAACTACAGTTTCTAGACTACAATTTGCATAGATAAGTGGGACCAAAATCCTTTTGGACAGATTTCATGTTCTGACAGTGGGGGAATGGGGAGGAAGACTAGGATGGTGCTGTGGGAGCCCAGAAGGCACTTCCATCAGACCAAGGCCTCCTGAGCCTCTCAGGTGATCTTAAAGAAAGACTAACAACTATCATAGTTGACTAAGCCTTAAAGAAAGACTACAAATTATCATGATGAAAAAGTTGTCAAAGGGGACCATTTGAGTAGAAAGGACAGGAGTAAGAAATGGCTTGGGTCATTCCAAGAACCTGCAAGGAGCTCAGATCCTGGAGTAAAGGGGTGGGGAGATGACTTAGTCAGGTGCACATGAAAGGTACCCCCTCTCAATGTATACTAAGGAAAGGGAAAAGTTACTCTAGCAATAAGAGCATGTATGAAAGTGTGTGTGTACATAGCTGAAACCCACAGATCACCTCACCAATTGCCCCTCAAGTTGATACAGGTTAACAACTCTGACTGGAACATTATTTTTCTGTCCTCTATTCTGGGTGCCCCTCTTAGGCAACTTCTCTTCCAGATTCCTCTGCTGCCCCTATTTCCTGACCAAATTTCTCAGCCCTCAGATCTCCTCTTCTCTGGTCCAGTCTCATTAGGCACAAGATGATAGCACCATAGTTTGATGCCTAGTTGACCTGTATTCTGTTCCAGCTTTGGAATTCTTACCCCGTCCTGTCAAGGCATGATACCCACCATAAGGACAGGAGGTACTGAGTGGCTGTCCTAGACAGGGTCATGGCCGGAAACAGATGGCTTGCTTCAGGGAGGTGGCATATAAAGATGTGGCAAGCTGAGGAAAACCCACAGGCCACAAACCCCCGGGGCTGGCAACAGTGGGAAGTGTATACTCAAGATTGAAGGGACAAATGAAGGAAGTATTACCAAAAGTCAAAAAAATCTGTAGCTTTGGGAGAGGGCCACCTGATAGGAGCTGTGGTCCACCACAGAGAAACACAACCACTACTAACCTGCATCCCACCAGGAAGTGAACCACAAATTCAAATGTGTTCAACTCCATTTCATTCTTCCTTCCCTCCAATCTCCTGCTAGCGCCTCCCATTGACCAAACCCAAAGAGAAACCAGAGGGCAAGAGAACTCACTGATGAGTCTAGAGGAGCAAATGGAAGATGCCCAGCTTAATGGCTGAGTACATATCAAGACACACACAGAGAAATAAATTAAGGTACATTCCAGAAGCTTTTATTTATATGAAATAGGCAAGAGATTTCAATATGCCAAGAGAATTTAAAAACTTGTTTTAAAAATTGGAGGGCTTCCCTGGTGGCGCAGTGGTTAAGAATCCGCCTGCCAATGCAGGGGACACGAGTTCAAGCCCTGGTCTGGGAGGATCCCACATGCCGCGGAGCAACTAAGCCTGTGCACCACAACTACTGAGCCTGCGCTCTAGAGCCCGTGTGCCACAACTACTGAAGCCCATGTGCCTAGAGCCCATGCTCAACAAGAGAAGCCACGGCAATGAGAAGCCCGCGCACCACACGAAGAGTAGCCCCCACTCACCACAACTAGAGAGAGCCCGCACATTGCAATGAAGACCCAACGCAGCCAAAAATAAATAAATAAATATATTTTTAATAAGTAAATAAATAAAATAAAAATTGGAAACGCAATTTTGTGCTTCAATAGCACACACCTTGGTAGGCAGCCAGCTATTAACATACTCAGGTATCTGGAGTATCCCACCTCCGCTAGTAGGCTGATAAAAGATGCCACTTTAGAACAAGATGGGAGCATTTGGAGATATAGCTAGGCTCATCAGCGCCTCTCTGGGATAGTAGATACAGCAGAGATTTTGCTGACTGTCTGCTCCCACAGTGATGCTGGCACGTTCTAACAATCAGGTGTCTCATAGGATCCATTTCACTTTTCTGCAGTTACCAGATGTCAGTTGTGACCCAGCAGAGACTTTGCTCTCGCCTTACTACTCAGTCACCCTGGGGTCTTGTTTCAAAGGCTATCTGTGATCAATTTCACATTTCTAGAGTCAACGGGTATTAATCCTAATGAATACCACTCATCCTGACAAGTGGTAGGAAAGACCTGCAGGAAATGAAAACTCAGATGTTTGTGCAACTTCCCACTCAAATATGCTTCTTGGGAGTTCCACTATAATTGAAATCACCAGCCCCCCAGAGGCAAAGGGCTTAGAAGTGGTTACAGACTGAAGGGATGACAGAAAGGGGGAAAGGCTGGGAGAATGTGTTCCTGCTCCTCTAGGTGGCACGGGTGCGCCACTTGCACAGGTGAGCAGAAAAGTGCCCACAGAGACTGTGTACACTTTCCCTTTAAAACAGTTTAATAGACAAAAGGTGGCTTTGTAGCTTTGCCATTAGGTAACATTCCTGTAGTAAGAAGATTTTTCTTTCAATTAACAATCCTCTTAACAAGCAAACTAACTCATTTCTAGACATCATCCTCCTTAGGCACTATAGGAGAGGGAGGGTAGCATAACAGTTAAGGGCTCAGGTTTTGGAATCAGCCTGAGTGGGTTTAAATCCCAACTTTACCACTTAGTAGCTATGTAACTTTAGGAAAACCACTTAGCTTCTCTGGGCCTGAGTTTTCTTACCTCTAACTTCTAATCTGTTAAGAGGTAATTTTAGCCCTTCCTCACTGAGTTGGTGAGAAGATTAAGGGAGAGAATATATACAGCTCAGCATAGTCTCAAAAAATTAAACATAAAATTGCCATATGAGCCAGCAATTCCACTCCTACACAAAAGAACTAAAAAACAAACACTCAGATATTCATACACAAATGTTCACAGCAGCACTATTCACAATAACCAAAAGGTGGAAACAGCCCAAATAGCCATCAATAATGAACAGATAAACAAAATTTGGAACATCCATACAAATGGAATAACATTCAGCTGTAAAAAAGAATGAAGTACTGATGCATGTACAATAATGGATGAACCTCAAAAACGTTATGCTGAGTAAAATAAGCCAAGCACAAAGGCTACATATTATATGACACCATTTATATGAAATTATCCTCAGGAGTCTAGAAATGAAATACAATAAGATATTGATGAGGAAGAAGAGGAATAGGGCATACACAAAAGAGAAAATACAAATAGCCACCAAATACACAAAAAGATGTTCATCATCACCAGTGTTCAGGGACTTCACATGGGCAAATTTAAAAAAAAAAAAACACACTTCAGGGCTTCCCTGGTGGCGCAGTGGTTGAGAGTCCGCTTGCCGATGCAGGGGATGCGGGTTCGTGCCCCTGTCTGGGAGGATCCCACATGCCGCGGAGCGGCTGGGCCCGTGAGCCATGGCCGCTGGGCCTGCACGTCCGGAGCCTGTGCTCCGCAACGGGAGAGGCCACAACAGTGACAGGCCCGCGTACCACAAAAAACAAACAAACAAACAAAACACTTCACATGGGCAAAAATTTAAAAGTTTGCTAATGTCATTGATGTGGGGAAATGGTTACTTTCAAATCACAAGTAGGAGCATAATTTGGTACAGGTGCTTAAGAGGGCAATTTGCCAGTTACTTATTAAGGTTTAAATGTGCATCCCCTGGGACTTAGCAATTCCATTTCTCATAGTCGCCCTGGAGAAAGGGAATCCACAAAGAGTCATGTTCAAGGATGCTCATTGGAATAGTGTTGGCAATAGCAAATACTGCAAATGTCCTAGATGTGTACCAATAGGGGACTATCGGAGCAAGCTGCCTCGTGTACTCATATAATGAAATACTACCTAGTACATAAACTAGTGAGGGAAATCTGTATGTCCCAACACAAAAAAGTCTCTAAGATGAGGTGCGGAAGAAAACACACACACACTAAACAATACTACTCATTTTCTATGATGCAAATCTATGGGTGAAAATACGTACAAATAGGTTTAAAAGGATCTATACTAATAAGAGGCTTCTCATATGGAGGAATTCCCTAGGAGTTGCTGGTGATGGTCAAGGCAACTTGAGGCTTATTTGTAATGTTTAATCTTTTTTTAAATGCTTCATGCACCATCTATGTGGTTGAAAAAAATGAAAATATTTAAGTGGTTGCTTTGTGGATGTGTTTTCAGCAAGGACATCCTGTGATGTTCCACTTTGTCACAAGCTTAAAACTCTCATAGTTCCTCCCAACCAATACTATTTTCCCTTTTTTTTTTGTTCCTGATTATACTATAGTGACTCTCTAACAATGCACTACATTATAACCTTGAACTTTTGCCAAGTTTCAGAATTAGTGTTTGAGACCCATTTTTTTACCAATTATAAATGTGTCTCCCTTTCCAAAAAAAAGCCTCCCATCAGACTCACACGCCCAAACTTGGAAATGGAAGCAGGTCTGCCAAAGAAGCAGAGCCTGAGGCAGCCATTAGAAGGCGGCAGACTCAGCTTCATTGTCTTCTGAGGGCTGCAGTGACAAAGTACTTCTCTCCCTCTGGTGTGCTGTGAGCAGGACACATCTCGGGGTTTAAACCTGGGGCAGCGGGAGTGTGGTCTTTGTCAGTGTTATTCCTGGCAGTGTGGTCTCTAGACCTGTATCCCAGCCTTCCCAGAGATTCTGTGAACTGCACAATACCATTTTGATAAAGTTATTTTCTGCTGAAATTAACCAGGGCTGGTGCCTATTATTTGCATCTGAGAACGCTGACTGACTCTGTGATCTTGGGAAAGTTAGCTAATTTCTTGTTTCTTCATCTATAAAAATGAGGATAATCATATCTATCTCACAGAGTTGCAAGAAGATAAAATGTATGCCATATATTTAAAATAGATATTGCACATATGAAATATATTTTAAATGCATATATATTAATATATTCACTGAGTATATTTTATGCACTTATATGAATCTATTAATATTATTTCTACATATCTGTATTAAGGTAAAAAATACGAAAACACCTGACCTATACCTTTTTCCACAGGGTTGGGGGCAATGAAACATGATGGATTCTTAGAATGTATAGTAGATAAACTGCAGCAGATTTCCACTCTTAATATCGCAGATAAATGGAAAGGCAAATGATGTACAGCTTTCAAGGGGGCAGGAAAAGTAAGTTAAGAGATGGCATTTGTGGACCTAAGCTTAAGTCCAAATAATCACTCCAAACATCCTGTGGCTCACTTATTTTGTGTATAATCTGCAGTGACCTTTCCACTGAAGGCCAATTTTCTGATACCAAATAACTTCCAATCACAGCCCAGCTGGCTTCACTGCATTCACAGAAATCACCCATTCTAATACCAGTCACAATAAACATCATTAGGATTGAATATTTTCTGCAAAATGACTCTCGAGCTCTAGAGTGAAGTCCACAGCCAAAGCAGGTGACATCAAGATTAACGACTTTGTTGGGTGCCCACGCAGGCGTTCCCAGGCCAGCCCAAGTAATCAAGAGGTGGAGGATGTAATGGTTCGGAAGGGCCTCAGGGATCCTGGTGTGCAAATTAGTCTGAGCATCAGATTCTCTAGAGCCAGAAATCCATGTTCCCTGTCTGTTCATGGGGAGCATGTAACCCCACAACAGGTCCTCTAGCTACTCTATCAGCCAAGGAGAAGTGAGGCTGAAGGTCCCCATTTCCCCGCTCTGTGGGAGCCTTCAAAATGATAAGCCACAACGAGCAGAGACAGAAATGGAGCTGAGCTGAAAAAGAGTGTGTCTTTTCCTACTTCTCTCTGGACCATCTGCAGAACAGATCCAGGACTTCCTGGAAAATTACCAGGGCATCGTCAGCGTGTTCCTTGTTAATATTTTTTCACCTGAGGACTTCAGGCTTCCCCAGGGCATTCTTTCACACATCTAAACAACAGAAGAAGAAGAGAGGTGGGAAGTACAAATCCCAAACTTAAGTGGGGAAAAGGCAGCAGCAAATCTCAGCCTGAATCCAAAGCTGTCCTCTGCTTTAGTCTTAAAATAATGCTTGATCAAAAGGAATTACAGCCACTCTTCCTCCTTTAATTCAGGAACTGGTTAACACATTTTAAAATGAAGGGGTCCCCTCAGCCATCTTTCTTCTTCCTCCTACTCATACTCTAATGATTTCTTCAGGAGAAGAGTTTATAGGTACATTTGTCTCCCTAGAATACTCTCCTCATTTCTCTGGGAACAGAACCCCCGCTCTTCCCTGTAGGAAATTTTGTGTGGTTTACGCGAGGCCAAATTTGCTATTCACAACCCCCCTCCCCTGCAACACACACACACACACACCACACACACACACACACACACACACGCACACACACACACACACACACGCCTTCCAGCCATGATAGGTATGAACACCATTACTCAGAGATGGCCAGTTCAGATGACCATATGACCTAAGTCAGTCCAAGCAGAGTCTCCTCTGATATATGAGCACCAGGAGAATGTCTCTCTCTTGCTCTAAGACTATGAGCCATAAGGATAATATAATCTTGAGCTCCTCTGGCCATTTCCACAGAAATATGGAAGAAGCATTCTGCAGTAGGAGAGCATGACACCAACATCCAAAGAGAAAAGAGATAAAAGGATGAACAGGAATAAACAGAGTCCGGATGCTATCATATGAGCCATTAAAGGGATGCTGATTAATAAAAGAAGAAAATCAAAACAAATAAGTCTATTTATTTGTAATAAGAGGTTTGAGTTTAGAAATGGTGAATGAGTAAAAGGCAAGTTGACTCCACAGGCTATAAATAAGGGCTCAGGCCATGCGGGGAATCCTTGCATTTGTAGCCCAGCTCTAAGTAGGTGCTTTCAGATACCTTTTGTTTAGCGCTGGGAGGTAGGAATTCCTTGTAAGTCACACCAATTTATTTAACAAGTAAAGTGCCTGGCTAAGACTGATGCAGAGAGCTACTTAATAGTTGTTTTATTGAATATTTGTGATCTGATAAATTCAGGAGATGGGAGTACTATAATTTCCCTTGATCTTAACACTCTGCTTCTATTAATTCAGCTTAGGCATAGAGCTTTTTATCCACCATGTCACGGAATTGTCTCTAATTGTGTGCTGTTAAGCTGAGGCTCTGCTATCCCATACCTCTGCAAGTTACTCTTCAAGGTTCATTCTTGGCTGTAAATTTATTCCTATTCAAATTCATCTTTTAGTTTCAGCCTATCATCTTGGTCTGTCAACATGATGTGGAACCCTGACTCCATCATCCAGTACATAAACTCCTTCCTGCCAGCTTTGAATCATTTGGAAATGTAACAGGTTCACCCACTACAACTGTATCCCAGCCATTGATATATACAAACAAGATAACAGGAAAGTCCTACAATGTGCTCGTTGAGAAATTTCTGTCCGGCCCTCCAAAAAAATAACATTAGCAGAAGATCTTCATATGTAGTTAAACATTCAGTTATAAATCAACTCGTTAACTTATCCAAGCCATGTTTCGCCCTGTTGACTAGGGGAGTTTTATAAAATACTTTACCAGCTGCCTTGCTGCGCATCATGTACTTCATGCCTACAGGCTGTTACAACAGTACGATAAACTGATCATAAAAGGAATTAGAGTTGGCTCAACATGACCAGTTCTTGGTGAAACCATTGTGACTCCCAGCAATCCTAACTTCTTTTTCCACCACCTCATAAGCCATCTGTTTAATAATTCAGTCTGGGATTGCACCATTCACTAGTGTCAAATTCACTGGCTGGTAGCCTCTAAAACAACCTTCTTCCTCTTTCGAAACTTCAAAATTTGTCTATAGTCAGTCTTCAGTCACCCCTCCTTTTTCTGTTCAACAAACAAATATTTAAAGAATGCCTGCCATATGTAAGACATTTGGCATAGAGAGAGAAGTCAGCAGACGAGGTTGCTATTCTTGTGGAGTTTAGATGAAGACTGCTGACAATTGTATTTCAATCAAGGAAACATTAACACAGGAGAACCAGTGGTGTGATTCACCAGGTCTGTCTTTGGGGAGAAGAGGAGATGTGAGTTACTGACGTTGGCTGCATCTTCCTAATATTCTCCCTGTCTCACCTTCAACGCCCCCACCCCATTTATACACACCAAGGAATTTCTCCCTCTTCTCGGGCAGTTCTAAGAAAAATAATGAGACAATGGCCAGCAACTGCTGAGTAGGAATGTTTACTGGAACAAATATCAGAGGGTTTTTGCTGTCTACTTTAGAGAACTATTTGCTACAGTCAACCAAGGAGATATAAATGAGCAGCACACAGTAAAAAAAAAAAAAAAAGATGTGTCCAGGATCAGGAACTCACTAGAAACTTATGCATTAGCCAAAACTTCACCTTTCAGCCCAGTATTGACAGTACTTGCCTCACTAAATGAGAAAACCCAAGGGCAAGGACATGACTATTTACCCTCATACTCCCAAAGCAATGCTTGGCAAAAAGCAGATACTTGAGGGAGATGAACTTCATGGCCTTGAGGCTTTCCAGTTCCTTTTGTTAAAGAAACAGACTCTATCTTCTGACCTCTTCAGTCTGGGCTGAAGTGTGACTTGTTTGGCCAACCAAATGCAACAGAAGTGCTGTGTGCTAGTTCCAAGGACAGGCCCTCAGGTCTGGTGTTTCCACGATGTTCTTACGCCTCTGCCACCACCATGAGAACACTGCAGGACTAGCATGCAAGGGTGAGAAACCAATGGGGAAGAGCCATGTTGCCTTGGTTTCCCCTGCCTAGGCCAGACTACACTAGTCAACCCCCTGAGTGGACCCCAGGCATGTGAGCAAGCCTCGCCAAGATCAGCAGAGCCACCCAGCCTGTTCCCACCTGGCTTGAGACACATGAGCAATAAAAGTTTATTTTTCATTGTTTGTTATACAGAATGATCTTTGCTATACACCATTCATTTAGTGGTTCTGCTCAAATATAAGGACAAAGAGAAGGGGCAGAGGACATTTTAACACTTGTTAAGAAATTTGCCACATATGTGGTACATACCCTCATGGTTTTTGTTTTATAGATTTATTTTATTTATTTATTTGTTTTTCAGCTGCGTTGGGTCTTTCGTTGCTGTGCACGGGCTTTCTCTACTTGCTGTGAGCTGGAGCTACTCTTCGTTGCAGTCCGAGGGCTTCTCATTGCGGTGGCTTCTCTTGTTGGGGAGCACAGGCTCTAGGCATGCAGTCTTCAGTAGTTGTGGCACGAGGGCTCAGTACTTGTGGCACATGGGCTTAGTTGCTCCACGGCATGTGGGATCTTCCCAGACCAGGACTCGAACCTCTGTCCCCTGCATTGGCAGGCGGATTCTTAACCACTGCGCCACCAGGGAAGCCCCTACCCTCATGTTTGACATATGCTTCTTATGCCAAAGGGCTCTCAAGCAATAGATGTAGAGATGGAAAAAAAAAACTGCCCACACGAGTGTCATAAATATATTGAGGAGAAGCAGATACCAGACAAAGGAGAAGGGGGAAGTTCAAAAGTACCATCTTCGTATCCTATGTAGCAACCAGCACCATAGATTTTATGCTTCAAAGTTCCAACAGGCCCTCAAGATGAATTTCATCTAAGCCTGGAGACCTAAGCTCACGTCTATAAGCTGTGCTGGCTTCTGCCTTCACATCCATACTGAGCCCTGACTCCCTCCCCTTTATTCTACTTTTTTCATGTAGCGAAATTATTCTCCTTGGTAGACAAGTCAGAATTCAAACAGCAACTGAGTAGTTCTGCTTTCTCTCTCATCTGTTAAAATCTCCCCCAAGCAGTCCTTCCCTTGTTCATCCATTTTTTCACCCAAATGGAATTGAAAGCTCTTTTCAATTGTTTCTCGAGCTTCAGCTCTCTACATCTTGGATGGAGTGAGACAGTTAGGAGCACAGGTTCTTGAGTTAGACAGTCATGGGTTTGAATCCCAGATCTGTCACGTAGTAACCACATGATCTTGAGAAAGTTTCTTGACCTCTCAGAACTTCAATCTCCCTTTCTCTAAATGGAAAACATCATCATATCCACATCAGAGGGTTGTTGTGAATATTAAATGAGAAAATGTAAGCAAACTGCTTAGCAGAGTCCCTGATGCATAGCTGGTACCCAACACCCAGCAGCCAACATGATTCTTGAAGTACAGCGACATTCTTTTGAGTTAGGGGATAAGTGTTTATTCTTAATCCTTTGTCATTTTTTCTTTTTATAGGCTCCTTTGATATCTGGATTTTTCAGAGAGTTCCACATACAAATACAAGGTTACCTGTCAACATTCTTCCTTTTAATCTTTATTAGAATCACTCTATACCAATTTCTAAGGTAAGACATTGATCAAGATTAGACTTTCCATTCCTGGACAATAGAAAGCCACACCAATATTAACCTGGCTTTAAAATTATGAATGATGAGGTTGGATCCTGAGGTTACATTTGTCAATGCCTGCTTGCTTCCCTGCCAGCCAGTGGCTTTCCACTCACTCCGTGGTTTATGCCCTGGCCTTCTAACCACTAACAGGAAGCTCCACTTCTTTCTGGACCATCCAGGTCAGCCAAGGTTCTGCCCCAGTCCCTCTACTCATGTGTTGTACTTTCCTTCTAGTCTGGCCCATCCTCTCCCAAAGCACTGGTCTCAACCCAGGATACGGGCCTCATTGCCAGTTCCCTTGGGACGGTTGATTTTATGTGTTGACTTGGCCAGGCTATAGTACCCACTTATTCAATTAAATACTAGTCTAGATGTTGTTGTGCAGGTGTTTTGTGCATATGCTGAACATCTCCAATCAGTTTGAATTATTATTTAACTTTTTATTTTATATTGGAGTATAGCTGATTAACAATGTTGTGATAGTTTCGGGTGCACAGCAAAGCGACTCAGCCATACATATACATGTATCCGTTCTCTCCCAGACTCCCTTCCCATCCAGGCTGCCATATAACATTGAGCAGAGTTCCCTGTGCTATACAGTAGGCCCTTGTTGGTCATTCATTTTATTTATTTTTTTTTATTGGAGTATGGTTGCTTTACAATGTTTGGTTATCCATTTTAAATATAGCAGTGTGTACATATCAATCCCAAACTCCCTAACTATCCCTTCCCTCCACCTCTCTCCCCTGGTAACCATAAGTTCATTCTCTAAGTCTGTGAGCCTGTTTCTGATTTGTAAATAAGTCCATTTGTATCATTTCTTTTTAGATCCTGCAAATAAACGATATCATACAATATTTCTCTTTCTCTGTCTGACTTACTTCACTCAGTATGACAATCTCTAGGACCATCCATGTTGCTGCAAATGGCATTATTTTGTTCTTTTTAATGGCTAAGTAATATTCCATCGTATATATACACCACATCTTCTTTACCCATTCCTCTGTCGATGGATATTTAGGTTGCTTCCATGTCTTGGCTATTGTAAACAGTGCTGCAATGAACACTGGAGTGCATGTAACCTTCTGGACCATGTTTTTCTCCAGATATACGCCCAGGAGTGGTATTGTTGGATCATATGGTAGTTCCATACTGTTCTCCATAATGCTTGTACCAATTTACATTCCCACCAACAGTGTAGGAGCGTTCCCTTCTCTCACACCCTCTCCAGTATTTATTGTTTGTGGATTTTTTGATGATGGCCATTTTGACTGGTGTGAGGTGATATCTCATTATAGTTTTGATTTGCATTTCTCTAATAATTAATGATGCTGAACATCTTTTCATTCTTTTGAATGAAATGTGCCTCTTGGCCATCTGTATGTCTTCTCTGGAGAAACGTCTATTTAGGTCTTCCGCCATTTCATCAGCTCCTGCTCAAGAGTATGCAGTCTGACAGCCTCCCTACAGATTTTTCAGACTTGCCAGGCTGTAATACACATATATACGTTGGTTCTGTTCTCTACTAGAACCCTGGCTGATCCACTCCTCCTGTCCCAGGTACCCCTGCCACCACCACTGACCATGCAGCCAGATCCCAGATAGCCAAAATCCAAACTGACTGCTCTTTCAATTCACAGCAAGACCGACTAGTCCCTAGTCACAGGGCAAATTGATCAGGCTGACTGTCCTGTTAAGATTATCAACACCAAGAGCCAATAACATTTCGCTGAGCTATTACTATGGGCCAGAGGTCATGCTAAGCACTCTTTATGCATTATCTCATTTAATCCTCATAGTACCATACATGATAGGAACTATTATTATTCCTATTTCTCCAAGGAAGTGATTGAAACTCAACTATTAAGAGGTAGAGTCAAAATTCACACCTGCTCCAGTAATATCCTAGTCCCAGCTTCCGTGATTACTTGCTTAGGCTACAATATCTGTGTCCTGCTCCCAGTCTTACCTAAATCTGTTTTTAACATAGCAGTTACAGTGGGCTGAATGGTAGCCTCCCAAAAGACATGTCCACCCAGAACCTGTGAATGTGACCTTATTTGGAAAAAAATGTCTGCAGGTGTAATCAAGGACCTTGAGATGAAACCATCCTTGATTAGGGTGGACCCTAAATCCAATGACAAGTGTGCTTAGAAGAGAATGGAAGAAGATATACATACAAAGACCATACAAAGATGGAGGCAGAGATTGGAGTAATGCAGCTACAAGCCAAGGAATGTCAAGGATTCCAGCAACCACCAGAAACTAGAGAAGTATGGAACAGTTCCTCCCTCCGAGCCTCCAGAAGGAGCCAACCTTGCTGACATTTTGACTTTGGACTTCTGACTTGCTGAACTGTGAGAGAATGAATTACTGTTGCTTTAAGCCACCCAGTCAGTGTGGCTTAAATTTTTTTGTTATGGCAACCCTAGGAAACTAATACAGTTGTCAAAGTGATGCTTTAAAAACATAAATTAGATCACGCCATTTTCCTATGTAAAACCCTCCAATGGCATCATATTACACTCAAGCAAAATTCAAACCCTTTACTCAGGCCCACCAGGTCCCATATAAACTGGTCTTGCCTTCTTGCCTTCTCCTACAGAGAATACAGAATACTCTCTGTATTCTCACTCCCCCAGCTCAGTTCACCCCCGCTACACCTGCACTCTTTCTGTTTCCCAAACGCTCCAAACCCATGCCTTCCTTAGGACCAACTGCTCCCTCCACCTGGAATGTTTCTCCCTTAGATCTTTCCAGGATGCCATTGCCTCTGCCCCATGCACACTCTGTCCCATTGCCCTGTTCCATCTATTACAGCACTTACACCTGTTTACTTGATTGGTTTGTAACTAGTGTTGGTTTCCCATGAGAGAAGATTCTTGTCTGCTTGTTCACTGATGAATCCCTAAGACCAAGAATGGTGCTGGGTACACAGTAGGTGCTCAATAAATATCTGAATATTTGATCATGAATAAGGGTATTTTGTTGAACTAATCTAACTCCAGAGCTCAAAAGAGCCACCAGGTGTGGAGGGAGGAAGGATTTGAGATTCTTCAGTCTCAACCTAGTTGTAAACTCTGTTTAGGTGGTACCTGGGTCTGAGCACAAAGCTTAATCTGTCTCTGCAGCAAAGCAGAGTCCCAAACCACCTGTCACCTCCCCTTCCCACTGTTGCAGCAATCACAAAGAGCAGCCAGTTCATCACAAAAGCAAAGGGAATCTCACTGCCCACAGCATCCCAAATGCTGTCCATGACTTCCCTCCACCCCTCTACTGCCCTCCACACCCTCCAGCCATTCCCTGCCTCTGTCAGCCCACACACTATCCCAAGACTCATGCCCACAATTGAGGTCAGAGGACATTTCTTGGGCCAGCTGGCATTTCTCACCTCCTCACTTCCTCCTAGAGCCACTCAGTAGCCCTCCACTTGCCTATGGACAGCACCCTCAAGCTGCTAATGATGCCCTCCCCAGCGTGAGGCTGCCAAGAAACCCAGCAGCATTGGGAGCTACAACCTTTCAGCCCCAGGAATCCTGTGGACTCCAGACTCCCCACCTGGCCCCAGATTGCTTAATGGATCCCATTAGGCAACTAAATCACAGGCTGTAAGAAATTGATGAGAGGAGCTGAAGGCAGAGGCTTTCTCTAAACAAAGTCCCTGGCACATAGGGAGCCTGCTGGCCATCCACGCCAAGGCATGGCCACAGTCCTCTTCTCCAAGGAGCAGGTCTAGTGATGGTTCTGCAGCTGTGTGCCTGGCACAGAGAAGTGTCAGTTCTGGCCGTTGGCAAAACCATCAGATCCCAGCCCAGCCCTACTTAAGCTTCTTTCCCCATCCCTGAGCCCCCAAATACTGCACCTGTCTCCTTTGAATCCCCCGATACCCAGGCATCCAAGACAGCCTCCATCCCTCCAAGCTCACAGAACCCCAGGAACCTGCACATTATAGTCACCAGGGAAACTTTTAAAAATATATCTGCTCCCCCGGCCCCCTCCCATAAAGATTATGACTCAATTAGCCTGGAGTGTGGCCAGCAGGCATTTTTTTTAACTTTACAATTTTTTTTTTTTAATGCAGCCACAGCCTTAGAGCTTAACTCAAGCTTCATGAACAAACTCCAACTCACCTGAACTTCCTAGTTCAAAAAACTTTACCTGCACACCTCTAGGGGTCCTCCTTGACCATCGAAGATAAAACTGGAGAATAAACTCATATATACCTCTAGAGCAGCTCTGACTCAAAGGACCCCTCACCCTTGCTTCCTAGAAAGTCAAGCGTAGAAGGCGTTTTCTCCCTTGTTCCCAAGAAGCCCATCAAAGCAGCTACCCGTAGTTTCACTGGTTACCAGACACTGAATGGATATGGCCCTTCAGGACTAAGTGACACTTTGAAACTATTCACTTCCCAGGTTTGCTGAAGCTAGTTTTGGGATGGCCCTCAGCAGTGGGTGACGTATTTCAGCTGGGTATCCTGAGCCTCAGACGGCTGCCTTCACAGGTTCTTCCCTTAGCTTGGCTGCAAAGTCAGGGAGACACATCAGACCCCACCCAGGGTCCAGCAGAATTCTCAGGACCAAAGGGCATGAAGACACCTGGGGCTCCCTGAGGCCCCCTGAAAACACTCAGGGTTCCCTGAGGGCCAGAGTTGCCCATGAGGCCTCCTGGACAAAGGTTTCCAACCTGCCCAATCATAAGGATCACATCATGAGGCACTTGCTAAAGCCACAAGCTCCCTGAGTCAGAATCACTGGATGATTCTCAGAATTAGGCAGTTTGGAGGAGCAGGAAGGTTCAGTCTTGGCTCTCAAGCCAACCCTCAGTTCAAGAATCCCACCCTTGAACTTCATCTAAGCCTTAAGTTGGAATGAGAGTTCATGTTTCGCTGAGCTCAAGCATGTCAGCGTATTCAAGGTCTAAATTGCTAGGACAACAGTTCTTAGAGTTTTAAAGTAATGTAAAGGCCATATGCATTAGAAACAAGGAAGAGGGGTCACGGATAGCCTATTATGAGATGCAGACTTCTGGTCTGTAAACCAAAGAGACTGAAACAAAATCACTGAAAGTAGGGGCAGAGAGCCTGCTGTTTGAACAAGTTTCTCCCCCAAGGACTGCTTTGCTTGCTGACATTTGAGAACTCGTGCCAGCCCCAGAACCAGCTGGAACTCGTGCCAGCTGGTGTCTGATGGAGGGCCCATGAAGACCAGCTCTGGGGACCCTAGACACTTAGACACTCCCCTGAAAACTGGGGACTGCATCCAGAAGATTCTCCTCATCAAGCCCACTTACAGAGACCAACATTACCGATCCCAATTCCAAGTCAGAGCTCTTGAAGAAAAAAGTCTTCTCCAATGTCTGCTGGGGGAACTTCAGAACAGGCTGTCGGGGGTGCCTGCAACTGTGCCTGCCTTGGGGAAGCCAGGACTGCCCTGGGGCGGAGCCCAGGGCTTGAATGAAGATGCTGCACTCAAGAGTGGGTCCCTCTTCCTGGGAAGAGCCAGTCATCTTAACCGTTCTTGGACCACTGGATCTCTCTTTTCTCTTCTGTGAAATAAAAACTGAGTTGAAGCCTACCACTCACTACCCAGTTCTCCTGCAGGCTGTGCTTGATAAAATCATCACAGAACATCACCTCTTTCATCCTAGACAAAGGCTGTGGGCTCCTAATAGGTCTTCCTGATCCCTTCCTTACTGCCTCCAATCCATTCCCCACAGTGCAGACAAATTTCTCTCTCTAAAAGGCACATCTGAACATGTCACTTCCCTGCCTAGAACTGTCAATAATTTATTCATTGCTCTAAGGATACAACTCAAAACACTCAGTCCATAAGAACTGTCACCATGGTACCCACATTTATCTCACAGGCTTATCTTCTCCCTCTCTCTGCCTTCTTCACTCTGCTCTTCCCAGAGCCCTTCTCCCAGTCCCTCAAAAGGGCTTGGCTCTTTCTCTGCTCAGGGCCTTTTTACATTCTGTTCTGGCCTGGAGTGCCCTGGTTAATCCTAACTCGTCCTTGGAACTCAGATTAACTATTAAGTCCCTGGCCACTTTCCCTCCCCAAATCAGCTCAGGCCTCATCAGTCCCACCTCAGTCCCTTGGTAGCATTTGTCAAAAGGGTAGTGAGGGCTTCCCTGGTGGCGCAGTGGTTGAGAGTCCGCCTGCCGATGAAGGGAACACGGGTTCGTGCCCCAGTCTGGGAGGATCCCACATACAGCGGAGCGGCTGGGCCCGTGAGCCATGGCCTCTGAGCCTGCACGTCGGGAGCCTGTGCTCCGCAACGGGAGAGGCCACAAAAGTGAGAGGCCCGCGTACTGCAAAAAAATAAAAAAATAAAATAAAAGGGTAGTGAACTAATCATCTGCATAATTATGTGCTCATATCTGTCTCCCACAACAGACTCCAAGCAGCACCACAATCACAATGACCATGTATGTCTAGCTCACCATGACATCCCAGAGCCTAGCATGGGGCCTAGCACATAATAAGTGTTCAATAAGTATTTGTTGAACAAGTGGGCAAAAAAAAAGATACCAATTAATTAATAAAAATTTTTAATAAGACCCTCTTCCCTACCTGAAATACTTTCAGGGACTACTGGGTAGCTGAACGTCTAGACTGATGTGTCCTAATTCAAGCAAACTTCTTGGTCTGCCTTTGAACAGTCCGCAAGTTCAAAAGAGCAATATTTGCCAAATGCATGTGACTTTTTTTTTTTTTTTTGCTTGACAAAGGAATTCTTCACTTCACCTCCCATCCCCAAAAAATCCCCTGAAAAACGTCTTTAAATAGTGTGTTCCCTCTGGTGCCCATAGCCATATTAAGAACTCATTAATTATCTGCCAGGGAGGCTAGAACTAAGAGGCAAGTCATAAGAATGGCTGCCAAGGGAAGAAATGATGATAAATCAGCACTTAAATGAAAGTGTAAATCATAGGAAAAGTAAGACCCAATTTAAAGAAGTGTGATTTGTACACAGCTTATCAAGAACTTTGTTATCTTGGAGGGGAACACGGTTGACTTGGAACAAGATTTCCGGCCTTTGAAAGGCATCCTTTTCCCCTCCTTGGTTTTCTCTGCCCAGCTTTCGAAGGTGTACTTTGAGCTGTTGTGCTTGAGACTGGAGCGTGGGCCTGCACCTGCCACTGAAGCTCACCTGCTATTGCATCAAACTCTCTGGGCCCCTCAGGGCTGCAGATGTTCTTCCCTAGTGTGAGTGTAACAGATTTTATAAAGGTCCATTCCACCTTCAGCCAGGGTGGTTGTCACCTTGGAAGAGAAGAGGACGCTCTCCAGGCATGTTGTTGGCAGTGTAGGGGGTGCTCCATCAGGAAAGAACATTACTGAGTGGTTAGTGGGTATCAGCACCGGTGTTCATGCTTCAGTATACCCTTTATCAAAAACTGTGGAAAGAAACAAAAACCAAGCAGGGCTTGCTATAGCAGGGGAGTGGAGTCAACCACCATCGCTTGCTCTGATTGGAGGCGGTTGGCCTGAGGAAGCTGTAATGGGCTAATGAAGCAGGGCAGCCTATGCAATTGGTTAGGGGAGCAGATATGACTTACTCTGTTTGGTCCTAAGTTGGAAACAGGGACAAAATTAGGGAATCTGGTGGTCATTGGTCAAATCCTGGCTGTTTGGGGCCAATTGCTACAGAGATTACAGGTAGGGTTCTATTTTTACATGTGGTCTGGTCATTATTGTTGTCCATTTGTCTTTATCATTTAAAGGACGTTTATCACTGTCCATATTCAGTCTTTCACCAGAATGGTACACAATCCCACCAGGGCTTTCTACAAGGAAGTGCTTTGGTTCTCTCCCAGGCAACAGCCAGACCTGTGTTTCTGTCCATGGGACATTTCTCGGCGCCTTTGGGAGTCAGCTGGCTCTGCTCTTCCTCCCAGTTGTCCTCTGCTTCACCAGGCTGGGGTCTATGCTCACTAGGGATACTGTATAAGACAGTCATCCCTCAATCTCCTCCATTCTGCTCCCCTTCTCTGTGCTGTCATGATCCTTGGCTTTTCCCTCTGATGAGCAAGGCTTATTGTCCTTGAGTGTTGAGTATCCATCTCAACTCTCAGTCCTTAGGTCCTTGAAGACAGGATCGGGTCTGAGTTACCATCACAGCCTCAGAGCCCAGCATAGTACCTGGCCCACAGGAAGTATATAACAAATGTCTCATGTATAATTCAGTGAATGCATTGGTTTTACTGCCAGCCACTCATGACAAGGAAAGGAGAGGGAAAGAAAATAATGAAAACAACAAACATGGAATAATTACAAAAGCTCAAGAAATCTTAGAATATTCTGCAGGAACGTCCCTGGTCTTCATGAAACATAAATGGGCCCAAGACAGGGTCTTCCCTCTTCTTGTCCCTTCTCTGCTTTCCATTTCTAAAGTGTTCTGGATAAGATTTCTTCTCTTTTCCTCTTCATATTTTCCCCAGATTTGAGGGTCTTATGTTTTTCTTGCGTCTCTACATATGCCTATTGCAATACAGGAGATGTGGCAGAATCTCAAAAATGCATCAATTGTGTGATTTCAAAATGGGTGGTAGTGGGAGAGAGAGGGTATTTTGAACAACTATGGCAAGAATTGGCAATAGATAAGTTCACAGAAGACTCCACTAAGGAAAACCCCACCCGGGCCACCCTAGTCCAGGAGAAGTGTATTGTTCCCTACATGATGTAAAATACCAACTATAATGACAATTAAAACATAACCACTGTGTGATATAAGAGGCAATGTGTGTGTCAGAGCACAGCTACCCTGAGGCTTTTGTTTGGGACACAGCGAGAAACTGCTAAGCAAAATTCTATTTACCCATGTCACAGAGTCTGTGTGTTTATAGTTGAGATCATCTAATTAAGTCAGGTAAGAGTCCCCATCTTGGCCTGTCTCAGCCAAATAAAGAAAAATCAAAGCTTTGGGCCCAAAAAATTGTCAGCGTTCCAATGTTTAGCCAGTTGTAAATAGAGCAACAGCCAGCACCTCTCCCATAACAAAACAGAGAGAAGCCATTTTCCCCATGCCCCTAACCCAGGCTGTTAACTTCAGTTGTGCATGTCTACTGTACAATGATAATCATGACCCTGAGGCCTTACAAGATTGAGAAATGCCTTCTGAAGCATCAAACAGAGATTAAATTGCCTGTAGTTGTGGCATTAATTTAAATTACAGTTTTTTGAAAACTGGAACTGGATTACCAGTTCTCAAAGGACATGAAATCTTATCTAAAGGCGACTCTTTATGAACCAGAATGTGTAATTAAAGTGAACATTCTTTTTCTGGGTCTTTCTAGATGCACAAGACTTTTTAAAAAACAATTTATTGAATATAAAAGCCACCATTTACTTGGGAAAGGAACATTACACTTTTCAAGCATTTCCACATATTTTCTCATCTGATACCAATGGATCAGAAATGTAGATGAGGTAAGATGTAGCCATAATGTCAGTGCCCCGCCCTTCTACTCTTTTGTTAAATTAAGTTTTATTGGAATATAGTTGATTTACAATGTTGCGTTCTGCTGTACAGCAAAGTGAATCAGTTATACATATACATATATCCGCCCTTCCACTCTTACACACAGACTTTGCAGCTCTATTTTGGAGAATTTCCCTTAGGTCATTGGAGACCACTTTGCCCAACTGGGTGGAGAGCTGGAAGTGTCTGGGAATTTACATTCCCCCTTCCTGCCCCAGTCAGTCCTTATCCAGTGACTGAGGTACAGGAGTATGAAAACCCCAGCCCCTTGCCACAGATGGGGACCACTAGGAGGCTTAACCCATACCCCAGAATTCCCCTGCAGGGTCAGTCTGGAGCTTCCTCTGCAGGACTTTGCCTGTGATCACACCCTTGCTCTGCTTCCTCTCCTCCCCCCACTGCTCCCCCCACCTTCCCTTCCAAGGTGGGAGTACTTCCTTATTAAGTCATGGAACCCAAAACCACATGTCAGGGGCTGCTCCTACAGAGTCTGACCTAAAACTCAGGGATAATTATCAACCTTCTACAGAACAGACTCAGAATCAAACAACTTGCCGAAGATCACGTAAGCTGAGTCCAGAATCCAAGTCTTACAATTAATCAGTCGTTCAATCGATATTTATTAAGTACCTACCACTATGCTCAGACCAGGGAATAGTGAGACAAATACACTTAGGTGCCTACCTCCGTTCAAATACACAGGCTGGTGAGAAAAACAGCAAGACCCGTCATGGTGTTTTTAGCTGGTAATACTTTTTAAATGAAAGGATATTGGAATACATGGGTATTCTTCACATGTTTTTAGGTTCATTTTTCCACTTGAAGGCAATCAAAAAGAGCAAGCACTTTTACTGAGCGCCACATAACACACGAAGTGTCTCAAGTCTAACCAGTTGCCTTCCCTGCCCATTGGGGCCGCAAGTCCAAGTAGCTGCTGGGAGAACATGGATGGAAAGGGATGGGGGATGGGCAAGGGACTTAATGAGACCCATGCTGGAGAAAAAGAGGAAGGGAATGGCTGGACCCAGGAAGAGTCTCACCTTGGGGGAGGCAGTGTTCCTGCACTCAGTTACCATCACTCCCAACATACCCCAGGGAAACTGTCCTCAGCCCCTCACATGCCAGCTTCCTGGGAAGATCTGAGCCCATCCTCCTATGTCACCCACAACAGTGCCCAGCAGCAACTCTGAAGCATCACCAGAATCTGATGGCCCAGCAGTCTGAATCTGTGTTCGTGAGCCTGGCTCAATTTCAGTGAGATGCAGAGAGGTGAAGCTACGCATCCAAGTTCCCACAACCCAGCAAGAGGCAAAGCAAAGATTTGAACCCAGACATGCCTGACTCAAAGCCCACACTTGAAGAATAACTAATGAGAAAAAGGCAAGGAGAACAGTGTTCTCATGAACACTGAGTCCTCTCAGCAGAATAGACTACACTGATAAGCTAGGCCGAGTGGATGCCTAAATATAAAGGGAAATTAAATTCTCACTCAAAAATGAAAAAGCAGAATTAAATCTTATATCACAAAGAAATATCCCAGAAAGGAGGAAAACCTAAAAATGAGATGAAGCATAAAACAACATAAGTGTTCTAAAACTCTAAAGATGTGTCTGCTGAGGAGAAAAAGCTAATGACAGAAGATGCTGGAAGTCATTTGTGTGTGCTTTCCTTTATCTTCATGACTTCATTGTAATCCCCCTGTACCACTTGCTGTGAGAAAATAAAAAGTAGACCTTAAAAAGGCAAGAACAGGGTTAAGCAGTATTTTCCTAGTGCACATCAAATCATTGTTTGGATCAGACTTTTCCTAAGAACTACAGTAGCAAAATGAGACAAATACGTATTTTTTTTCCCTATATACAAACAAGGGAAAAGAGGAGAATGCTAGAGATGGCAAAGAAGCCAGTCTAACCTCATCTGGCAGAGGAAATCTTTGATTAATCTAACCTGAGGTTACGCCCTGGAAGAACACATGGTAAAGAAGAGCAAGCAGTCCTAAACATATGTGGAAAATGACACCGTGAAGGGATGGCTGAAGCTAAAGAATATTTCTTTCCATGGGAGAGGAGATCCAACCAGGATCTACCCACTTTCCAGGCACAGAAGATAGGCTGTCTTGTGGGAGGGCACCTTGTGGGGAATCACAGGGGTTCCCTTCTTTTATGTCTCCTACCCTCTAGAAATCTCTGTCCTCAGATCTAAGCAAGGGAATCCAGAATTCTTACTTGGCTCCCTCTTGGGACTTGTAGGCCTATTTAAAATGCAAAGAGAGCCTGGGAGGGAAATAAAGCTTCATTAACTTGAAGCAGGGCCATTGAAATCTTCCCTGTGTACACACTTCCTCACTAGTGTGACTTTTGAGCATTTCTTGCCTGTAAAAAATGTGGTGCTGGTCAAACTCTCTTCTCCAGGGTTTGTCATGAGAACTCCAAGAATATGCGGAAGCACCTGGCACATAGGAGATATTCAATAACGCTAAGTTCTCTCTCCTGTAGTGGAGAAAGAAAAGTGAGAGGCAAAGGGAAATAAATTTAATGAGGATATGAGAGTAGAGGAGGGGAAAAGGGAGACTGAGGCTCTAGCTGTCCTTGGCTGAAATGGAGCCATTAGGAGGCACGTTAAGCTGTACCCAATGGATAGAAGTTGGGGCTTGGAAAAGTGGGGCGTGTAGAGGACAGTGTCTTTCTACCCAACCCAACACAGACATACCTACTTGGGAGACACCCTTCCTAGGGAATGTATGGATGAGGTCAAGCTCCAGTGAGAAGCTGAGAATTGGCTGCACTCGTCAGAGCCTAGAGCCTGGAGAGATGCTTGTAACACAAGGAAGTAGGAACTAATGCCCTCCTACTTGTATTAACAGTAGATCTTTTACTTCAAATCAGAAGCTTCTGGAGGAGTAGTTAAAAAACACATTGCTGAGTCCCAACCCAGCCTTTCTGATTGAATAGGGCTGGGGTGGAACCCAAGAACTCACTTTTCTGACAAGTTCCCAGGTGATAGTAATGATGCTGGTCCGGGGACCACACTTTGAGAACCACTGTCCTATACTTTCATTTAGTAGCCCTAGGAGAGATTCCCAGCCTAGAGTTAAATGTGACCTTGGGCAATTCATTCTGCTCTTGGTGCCCCACACTTGAGCTGAGGCAATGTCCTAGATGACTCCCTATGACCCCTTCCTACCCTGACATTCAGTGACTTTGCAAGTCTAACCAGTTCAGTGCATTTATTGCCTAGTTCTGGGCTGGGGAGAACTTGGGGGAGACCAGGCATGCAGAGTGACTGAACAACAAGGAGACCCTCCAGAATACAGAAAGAGCAAATACTGCATTTTTTTTCCCACTGCTTTAATGTTCTTCTATACTCTAAAGTACTCTCCTGACTTCAGTTAAGCTTGCCCTGAGCTTGGCAGATATTTAAAGTAAAGAATGAGCCGTTTGGCCAGGTGAAGTTTTCCTAAAAGTCCTCCTCTGCAAGGACTTTCAGCCCCTTGGGCTGTGCATCTGTGACTCCACAGTGACATCTGGTGGACATCAAGGTGAGTCCCAGGCCCTGGCAACACCCACATGTACTTCTAAAGACTAGGGCACATAAAGGGGAGGCAGCCGGCGGGGGATGGGGGGTGGCTCAGTTCTCATAAATAAGTCCATTTCTCAATCACCTGTAGCTTACCCGTACTACCTGTGAGCAAATTATTCTCTTGGTTGAATGCCAAAATTAAAGCCTCTGACTCCTATTTTATTTCTCTATTCAATGACCCACTTGAAAGCATACAATCCTTAGCAGGCTGACAACCCCACTGTGGTTGATGCATCTGAACTAATACTCATATCTAAACTGTTTGATTAAAGGAACACATCAAAGCATTTGGCAGGGAAAAAAACACAGCCTAACTTTGCTTCCAACAATTTGATCTAAGCAAATAAATAAGTCATTTTCATTTCCAGTTTAACATAAGAATATTTTTACATGATAATTTGCTTTTAAATATTCTAGCTATGAAGTTTAATAACAGCACATGAGCTGCCTGTCATTTCGTATTTATGTTCCAATCCCAGTTTTGACAGTTCCCACGGGTTCTGGACTGCTCAGCTAGAGATATTCCAGGCCATGTTCTCATAATAACAGGTAGAAAACCCAGCCCCAGAGCCAGGAAAGAATAAAGAACCTTTAACAGGGCTTTGAACACGGAACTGGCTCACCTTTTCCCCCTTCTTGCTATAACGCAAGTTTACAACTTAGTGAAATGGTCAATCAAGCCCTCCATTCCAGTGTCTTTAATATATGATCATAGGTGCCTTTTCAAAGCAAACAATGTCAGGAAAGGCCCTTCTCTTACAAGGACTGGCGACTGGCAATAGCAGCTGGTACTGATTGAATGCTTACTCTGTGCTGGGCACTCTCCCCAGAGCATTACATGCAGATGGCCGAATCTCCACAGCATCACCAGGGAGGCAGAGCTATTCATGTCCCATCTCACAGATGAGGAAACTGGGGCTTAGCCAGGTGACAGAGGGCCTTTGCTCAAGGTCTCCTGCTGAGCATGGGTTGGGGCTGGGGTCTGAACCCAGACAGTCTGACTCACACCCTGAATCAGACTGGAGTGAATGCCACCCTTCCCCACCTAGTCAAACCCTTCAAAGCTCAGCTTCAACATTTTCTCCTCCGGCCCTGCTTTTCCCGACACTGCTACACCCCAGCACCTTCCAAGTGGCAGCAATGCCTCTTGACAGTGAAGTGTCACCCTGCCTTATCACCACCCCTCCACAGACCACCCATGCTGTGACATGAACATAAGCATCTTTTTTATATATATATATATATATAAATTTATTTATTTTTGGCTGCACTGGGTCTTCGTTGCAGTGCGCGGGCTTCTCACTGCGGTGTCTTCTCTTGTTGCAGAGCATGGGCTCTAGGCACGCAGGCTTCAGTAGTTGCGGCACGCAGGTTCAGTAGTTGTGGCTCATGGGCTCTAGAGTGCAGGCTCAGTAGTTGTGGCGCACGGGCTTAGCTGCTCCACAGCATGTGGGATCTTCCTGGACCAGAGCTCGAACCCGTGTCCCCTGCATTGGCAGGCGGATTCTTAACCACTGCGCCATCAGGGAAGCCCAAACGTAAGCATCTTAAAGGGAGAGCTAATATCTAATTTGTACTGTAGTGACCCGCCCCCCCCCCCAAAGTTGGCACAGAGCATTGTAAGCAGTCATCAGCCAACATGTTTTTGCTGAATGAACAAATAAATAAACAGACTTTGAGAAATGTACTTCGACTCTGTAAGAGACCCGTTGGGTTGGAGGAGGGGGCTAATCCCCTTGAATGGAGTGAACAGTAAGGGGAGGATGAGGAGGTAAAGCACAGTGAGGACACCTACAGAATCACTAGGAAGGGAGCTCTGTACCCAGGTGCATTCCCACCACTGAACAGACTTTACATCAGAGTCAGACACTATATAGCATGGGGCTGATATAGAGAGGGCCTCTGAAACCCTCCCTTTTTCTGCCCCTTTCTGTTGTGGGATTTGTGGGTGATATGTAGTGCCCCCACTTTCCCCTATCATGGAATTTACTATGCCCCATTGCATTATCATTGTCTGCTTGTTTGTTCCTCTCTAGACTGGGAGCTCTCTGAAGACTTTTTAGCAGGGAACTAAAAAGTTTATTTAGTTCCCTGCTAAACCCTGAGCGTCTTGCACAGTACCTGACACATAGAAGGGGCTCAATAAATTTTTTAAATTGTTCAAACTTTAATTTCAGCAACAACTACAAAGCAGTGATAAAGAAGAAGTCTGTGTTAAATCCAGAGCAACTGCCAGAGTTTCTCAGTCTTTTACTGAAAGGGTGATGTGTGTGTTCATATCTTCTAGATGCTAATTGTTGACAACATGATTTGGTGGCTCAACAAATTGGAACTGACACCATCAACCTGCTCAATCCATTTACAATCTTTCATCATCGATGCAGGGGACTCTGTCAGCTGAGCAGGGCCAGCTTCCCTGTGAGGCCAGCATCTTGTTTCCTATTAGTGATGAGCATTACAAGTAAACAGATTGGCTTAGCACATTAAATTGCATCCAACAGCCCAGCAAAAATCACAAGCAATGTAGAAAAATAAAAGTAAAGAGAGGACGGACTCAAGTCAATGCACATTTACTGAGCAGAAGTTTCATTAACTAGTCTCTCTACCACCAGCTTTGATGCATCCCACCCTCCACAGAGCACCCAGAGTGGTCTTTCTGAAATGCCAGTCAGTTCATATCACCTCCCTGTTTAAAATGCTTTAGTAATTTCTTCATTCTCTCCTTATCATGTCTTCCCAGATGCTCTGGAATCTGAGCCTTGCCTACTTCTCTAGCCCCAAACTGCTCCCTTCTCCTCATTCCACACTGTACTGTACACACACACACATACACACATACACACACACACATGCACACTACACTCCAAGAGTATCACAGTACCATGGATGACTGTAGAGTCTCTTCCAACAGGACCTTTGCACATGCTGACCCCTCTTGCCATCTTTCTGGAACACTTTCTCTGCCCTTTCACTTACCTAATTCCTTCAAGATTTAACTCAACAGTTTTATGGCAACCAGGGAGGCTTCCCTGATGTACTAGCTTGAATGGTGGCCCCCCAAAAAGATATGGTCACATCCTAACCCCCAGAACTTGTGAATGTGACCTTATTTTGAAAAAGGGTCTTGCAGCTGTAAGTAAGTTAAAGATCTCAAGATGACATCATCCTGGATTATCTGGGTGGGCCCTAAATCCACTGACAAGTGCCCTTATAAGAGACACACAGTGGAGAGACATGGGGAGTAGGAGGAGAGGGTCCATATGAAGACAGAGGCAGAAATGGGAGTGATGTAGCCACAAGCCTGGAGCCACTAGAAGCTGCGAGAGGTGAGGAAGGATTCTCCCCTAGAGCTTTCAAAGGGAGCATGATCTTGCTGCCACCCCAGTTTCAGACGTCTGGCCTCCAGAATTGAGAGACAATAAATTTCGTTGTTTGAAGCCCCCAGTTTGTGGTAGATGGCTATGGCAGCCCTTAGGAAACTAATACACTTGATCTCCCCTCAGATGCTCCCTGTTTGCACTACCCCCAACCATGTGCACACTCCTATACTGGCATTTTTCATGTGGTTTTGCAATTGCTCTGTGACTCTGTTGCCTTCCACACTCGAGCCCAAACCCCTGCAAGGTGAGGATTTTATCTTCTGTGACCTTCTGCCAAGTTCTAGCATCTCCTTGAAGGGGGAACAAGGCTGTCAGTAGAGTAAGAGCAAAATGACGCAGAGTCAAACTTACTCTTTAAAACCTTTAAATCTTCCATAAATGTCTTCTGAGAACAAGCCTATTAGCTCTTCTCATGTCCCTTTCCTCAAAGCTTCTCTTGCCCCTCAACTAATTCTTCCATTTCTTTATCCACAAAGTCATCACCACGCACTCAGCTGGCCACCTGAGTCTTGCATCTCCCTTCTTTATTAAAGGGTGACAAACCCTGAAAACTATTCATAAATAATTTTCATGGGTTTCAAGCCTGCCTTCACTGTTTCAGGCTTACGTGCATCTATTGCCCGTGGGCCCACCTTCATTGGGTGGAATGGTGGACTGAATGATTCAAATGATTTTTCTCTTTTTTTTTTTCATTGCACACCATTATATGGGCATATATCGTAACCCACAGATTAAGTATTAAAGGAACAGGTGCAAGAATGATAAATATGTGTTATCCCAACCTCTTGTTAAACCCCATAGGTAAGTAAGGCTTAGTCCTTGACTGCAAAGGGTTTATAACCTACACGAACCTAGTAATAACTGCTAACATTTGTAACCTCCCCACCAAATCTTCTTTGTTTTTGATAAAGCACAAAATTCATGTGCCACGAATTTTTCAAAGGAAACTAAGTTTCACTTTACTTTGTTTTTTAAAAAATATATATATCAGTAGTAGATCATGAGGTCCGTATTTACAAGGGAGCTGGCTGGTGGAGGTAATGATAAATCAAAGAAACAATAGGGGCATTGCTGGTGGGGATGTAAAATGGTGCAGTTGCTGTGGAAAACAGTCTGACAGTTCTTCAGAATGTTAAACATAGAGTCACCATATGACCCAGCAATTCTACTCCTAGGTAGACAGCCAAAGGAATTGGAAACAGATGTTCAAACAAATACGTGTACACAAATATTCACAGCAGCATCACTTACAATAGCCAAAAGCTGGAAATAACTCAAATGTCCATCAACTGATAGCTGGATAAACATGTGATATATCCATAAGTGGAATATTATTCATCAATAAAGAAGAATGAAGTATTGATACAGGCTACAACACAGATGACACATGAAAATACCATGCTAAGTGAAAGAAGCCAGTCACAGAGTCCACGTATTATATGATTCCATTTATAGTAAATGTCCAAAATAGGCAAATCCATAGAGTCAGAAAGTAGATAAATGGATGCGATACAGTGGGGGTGAGGGGTGGGTAAAGGCAGGTGAGGTATCAGTCAGTTTGGGTTGCTATAATAAAAATACCACAGACCAAGTGGCTTAAAAAAAAAAAACAGGCATTTATTTTTCACAGTTCTAGAGGCTAGAAGTCCAAGATTAGGGTGCCACCATAGTCTGGTTCTTAGTAAGTGCCTTCTTCCCAGTTATGTCCTCATATGGCCTTCTTTGGTGCATGCAAGCAGAGAGAGAGAGTGAGTGAACAAGTTCTAGTCTCTTTCTCTTCTTATAGGGACACTAACACCCTCATGATCTCATCTAAACCTAACAACCTCCCAAAGGCCCCACCTTCAAATACCATCACATCAGGGGTTAGGGTCGAATAAGAATTTGGGGCGAGGGGTGGTGGGCACAAACATTCAGTTCATAACATGGGGAATGACAGCAAATGGGTACAGGGCTTCTTTTTGCAGTGATAGAAATGTTCTAAAATTGATTGTGGTGATAGATGCATAACCCTGTGAATATACTAAAAGCCATTGAATTGTACACTTTAAATGAGTTAATCATATAATGTGTGACATATGTCAATAAAACTGTTACGAAGGAAGGAAGGAAGGAAGGAAGGAAGGAAGGAAGGAAGGAAGGAAGGAAGGAAGGGAGGGAGGGAGGGAGGGAGGGAGGAAAGAGGGGGAGGGAGGGATGCCCACATAGCTGGTACAACATTATTTCTGGGTGTGTCCCTGAGGGTCTTCTGGAAAGAGATTAGTATTTGAATTGGTGAACTGAGTAAAGCAAACAGTCCTACCCAATGTGGGTGGACATAATCCAATCCATTGAGGGCCCCAATAGAAGAAAAAAGCAGAGGAAGGGCAAATTCACTCTCTCCTTGAGCTAGGACATGGATCTTCTCCTGCCCTGTGACATCTGGCTCCTGGTTCGCTGGCTTTCGGATTCACACCGTGAATTACACCATCAGGCTCCTAATTCTCAGGCCTTCAGACTCAGACTGAATTACACCACCAGATTTCCTGGTTATCCACTTTTACAGAGGGCAGATCGTGGGTCTTCTCAGCCTCTATAACCATGAGAGTCAATTCCTATAATAAGTCTCCTCTTCTGTTCATCTATTTATCTATCTATCTATCCTATTGGTTCTATTTCCCCGAGCATCCTAATACAGTAATAAAGGGGTCACATCTGTCCCACTTATCATGGTATCTCCAGGGTCTAACACTCAGCCTGGCCCATAGTGGATGTTCAATGAAATAGTGGTTAAATGAATGAATGAATGAGTTACAATCGACTTCCTTGTGAACTCCACTGTCCTCTAAAGACTTGTAAAATCTCTGTCCCTACTAGCAATGCTGCTGCTGCTTGCTCTGTCCACAGACCACCCCCCAACACATTTCTAAGGGGATCTGCTCACCCTCAGTCCTACTGCCTATGGGGCTATATTCATACAACAGGGCCCTGCTCCTATCCTGACTGATTCAGCAAGGCTGCAACACCTGACCCAAAGGTAGCCAATCCAGAGGCTCTATAAAGATGAGCTGGACCAGTCACATTCTTTCCCCGTGTTTGAAGAATTGGAAATAAGACACACAGAAGACAATGCCAGTTGGTGGTGGATAGTGCACAAAGAACATTTACGATGTGAAGAGGAACATTTAAGATTGTCAAGGGCAAGCTCAAGTTATGAGGACTCTAAACTCTCAGTTGAGGGAAGAGAATGGAACATGAGCACAGAGAGAACTAGAGATGAAGAGAGGCAAGGCAGAGAACGCCATCTCTTAGAGGAGCCATCACTTAGAGACACCCAAAATCCTGCAGATCCTGTCCTTGAAATCTATATCTGCTCTGTTCATACAGTAGCCATTAGCTATTTAGATTTAAATTCAAATTAATAAAAAGTAAAAATTTAGAGTTGCCCCAGTCACAGTTCAAGTGCTCAAGAGTCATATGTGGCTGAATGGCTACCACATTCAAAGTGCAGATGAAGAACATTTCCATCATCGACTGAAGTTCTATTGGAGAGTACTGTCCTGCATCTTTACAGTAAAGCCCACTTACCTTGAACAATGTAAACGCAATGCAAGAGCCTCTGTTTCGTGTAACCAAAGGAATCAGCCAGAATACCCATTAGGTGATTCAGTCCTTCACTCATTTAACATCAAATTTATATTGATGTTCAAGGTATCTTTTGAGTGCTAGGGATACATATTAGTGAACTGGATAAAGTCTAGCCCTGGTGGAGCTTCAGTTGTAACTTTCCAAATGTAAGCAGGTCATGCCCCCATCCCACTGAATCTAGTCTTGTTTGGGCCAAATGCAGTCCCAGTTTCTTTAGCCAGCCCTCAGGTCGCATGGTCCCTGGGCCTCCACTCTCTGAGTCCCTCTCTGAAAACAGTTTAGGTTATCAACATCCCTTTTAAAACTCAGAGCCCCAAACTGCATATAATATTCCAAAGAGCCAGTACAGAATTCAATGGACTATTATACCACTTGCTGCAAACACTGAATTTCCATTAATTTAGCTTGACAGTACATTTATTTCTAAAGAGCCAGCCACATTGCATGGCTAGTTTGACTTAGTGAGCAGTTAAGTCAATAACGTTTTAAAGTTCTTTTTAACGGAAACTGCTCTTCAGCTTGTCCATCCCAAGCTTTACTTATGCAACTGATGTATAAACCAAAATGCAAATTTTTACATTTATCCCTGTTAAACCTTATTCTCTAAGTCAGCATCAATCCACTAATTTTTCATGGCTGTTAGAAGTACTGTGTGAAGCCCCTGGTACATGCCTGGCACATGGTTAGTGCTCATTAAAAGGTGGTTCATTGATACTACGATGATTTCTTTTAGTTGGCTGTTTCTCTTTTTCTTCAGGGTTGATGTCATAATTTGAACTCAACTCAATTAATACATTCCACTGAGCTACTGCTATGGGGCTGGGAGAGTCGCAAAGATGGAACAGACATGGCCCCTGCCCTCTTGGAGCTCACTGTTGGATGGGGGAAAACACACACACACTTATGCAAAAAAGCATGAAATGAGAAGCAAGTTATGTCTGGAGCTGTGATGAATGGGTATGTAGTAGCTGTGATGAATGGGTATGTAGTACTAAGAGTATAGATCTAGATCTGAGTGAACTGGGTTTGAATTCAGGCACTGTCTACCAGATTTGTGATCTTAGCCAAATCACTTAACACTTCTGACCCTCGATTACTCATCTGCAAAGTGGAAATCACCATGGAGCCCTCCTTAGAGTGCTGTGATGAAGTTCAGTGAGATAACGGAGGCCTAACTCTAATAAAGATTCAGGCTCCGTTTCTTTGAGGTTTTACTGTTGACAGCTTTTAAGCTCACCCCTCCCTTTTCCCCTTCCGCTTCACATCTGGGCAAGCTGATAGAAAGCCCACATGCTCCCTCCTTTGTCACCCCTCACACTGGCCCCACCCCCCAACCACAATAAAAACCTCAAACCAGCCTCCTTTCCTTGACTTATCAAGCCATTTTCAGATCAGCTTGGGATGCCTACCTTTGCTTACCCCAGAATTCTTCTTACATAAATAAATCTTTTCATCCCTCTCAATGTGTATGGTATCATCAGTCTTGACATCTGAACCAAATTTGGGATGAGAGTTCATTCTACCTCTACAGGTGGCCACAATATTAATGAAATAGCATAATGCCTGGTACACTTTAGGCATTTATGCCAACTATGATACATATAAGGTTAATGTCACCTTATTCCACCAAGCCAACAAGAAAGCAATCCCTTTTCTGACAATTACATAAAACCATATTTCTCAAACCGAGGCATATATCCCCAAGGGGGTCTTGAGATATGCCAAGGTATCTAATGAGTGTAAATCCTACACTACACACATACACACACACACACACACACTTGCCTGAGGGAACATGGTATATTAAAATTTTCCTGCTCTCTGTATTTAGGAACTCCTATAGAAAATTATGAGAAACTAATAGTAGACTCTAAATTGATATCCCAGAAGCCACAATACATGAAGGAGACTGTGTGAGCAGCATCAAGGGCCCAGCCTTCTCCCCTCTGAGCAGACCTAATGATGCCCATGAAGGAGAGGGGCCTGCCTCCACAGGCCTCACTTCATCCACTCACTCCCTTGTGCTGGCAATGAGCTGATCCTTTTCTAGTAGACACCCTCACATCACAGAGAAGAGCTGTGGCTCCAAATGGATGAAGCTGGCCAAAATGATCACCATAGAAGCAGAACATGTAAACCTGAGATCTCACAGGTGATCCTGGAGTTGGTGGCAGTGATGGTGTTATTCTCCCAGTCCCTGGGGTGGGTGAGGGTATTAGTCTACTCAGGCTACCTTAACAAAATACCACAAACTGGATGTCTTGAACAACAGAAATTTATTTCGCATGGTCCTAGAAGCTGGGAAGTCCAAGATCAAGGTGCCAGCTGATTTGGTGAGAGCTGTCTTCCTGGCTTGCAGACAGCCATCTTCTGACTGTGTCCTCATATGGTGGGAAGACAGAGACAGAGGAAGGGAGAGCATGTGAGAGAGAGAACACACACTCTGGTGTCTGTTTCTGTAAGGACACTAATTCTATCAGATTAGGAACTCACCCTTATGACCTCATTTAATGTTAATTACCTCCTTTTGGCCCTGTCTCCAAAAATAGTCACATTGGGGGTGTTAGGGCTTCAACATATGAATTTGGAGGGACACAAGTCAGTCCATAGCAGTGAGAAAGGGCCCCAAGGAGTGTTTTAAGTGATATTTATTGGGTGGGGAGATGTAAATATTCTGACATCCTCGGTGAAACAAACTGCTCAATTTGATTGTACCAGACACAACTTCAAACCTAAGCAATAATTTATAGGAAAACGCACTGAGAAGATGGATGCCTGGACTAAGTATTGATATTAGTGACCAAGGACAGTAATTTATCCAATTAGACACAGAAACCTGCATTATTTCTGAGGCCTTACCCAACAAGGCATTATCTGCTCATGCATACATCATTTTCATCAGTCTCATAACTCTATTGCCCAGGGAAATATCTTTGGCCCTCTAAGAGCTCTGACCACTGTAAAGGGAACAGTTATACTCTGACCCAAAACAAAAAGGGGTTATCTCTCTTATTCCATCTTAACTTCTCCTTTCCAAAAAGTATAAAACAGAGAAGCAAACATTCCCTCTGCAATCCCTTTCTCCCTTGCTCTCACTCCATTCTCTTCAGCAAATATTGAGAGAAGTGATCAGGTCCCCTACTATGACTCATTACTCAGGACACCAAGGTGGCTTTCTTTTTCCTTTTGTTCCCTGAAATATGAGAGAAAGACATAATGGAGGTGTTTCTTGCTTTTTTTTTCTTTCTTTTTTTTGGCTCAGAGCTAAATTTGATGTTTACATACCACAACTATCCTTAGCCTAGAATTATGATATTACAAACTCCTAGTCTCCAAAACGTTACTCTTGATATTTTGTTTTTATTTCAATAATTCTTTTTATATACATGACTTTCAATGTCACATACCTTAAATGATTTTTTGAAGTAAAAAGAGTATAAGGAGTAAAAACATTGTTTTATACATATATATAAACCATCTTTATATATATGTATACATACATACATGTATACAATATATAATTGCATATAATAAAGAATACTATGCATAATAATTACTATGTACTGTGCACTTGTATGAGCCAGGCCCTCTGCTAGATGCTTTATATACACCATCTCATTTAATCCCCCCGCAATCCTATTCCTTGAGAGGAGATGAGGATGATTCACTAAGAGAGCCTAATCCCAAGTCTAAGTCAGAATTTCCAGGTCAGAGTCAGGACTTTAGTTGGAAATTGGTTGCAGAGGGCAGTGAGAGACAGAGTCCAGAAGCACTTGTCCATTACCCAGATGCTTAGGACAGATAGAGGTATTGGAGCAAGGTGAGAATCAGACTGCAAGCTGGAGATACCATGTGGCCAGGGAGCAGGGAGATGGGGAAAAACATCTATTTACTCTGCAAACATTTACCAAACATCTCCCAACCCAAGGAACTTAGGGTTAAATAGAAATGAGTGCAGGATGCCTCCCAGAACTGCCCACCTAAAGGACAAGGGGCTGGGCATTCATCTACAGGCTTCCATCCACTGTTGGTTGAGATTGACCTCAGGCACATCAACTCCTTGGCATTTCCAGGGTGGCTTTGCAGGAGCCAAGCAGACTCTGGCAGCCCAGAAAGGTCCTGAGGGCAGAACACAGAAAGGAATTCTATACCTCTGCGCTTCAGGTAAGACACTGCCAGGTCAATCTGAGCTTCCACAGAACTGTCCTATACAGCTGTGGCTGATATCAGAAGTGGGCATACTATATAGGGCACCAAAAGTATCTGCTACGTGGAGCTTTGGGGTCCTAGGAAAACTCACAGAAGAAGGGTTGTCACTGAAAATTACATGTGCCTAATTCCTCTTGTGATATCTGGGCTTATTGTGCCCCTCTTCCCACAAACACCTAGGAATATGAGCCTTTCTCATTGTTTTGGTACTTGGCCGCTTTCTTGTGTCCAGATGAGTACCAAATCATACAAATTATACATACAATAGAAAAAACATATTTTTAAGTATGCCACAATAAGGAAGAGCAGATTACCTCCAGCAAAAAATTTTAATAATTTTATAAATGAAGACATATTGGAAACACAGGAGTATTACATTGCTTCATCCTAGAGTAATTATGTCTCCAGACTTACAAAGCTTTTGGAGGGGTCCAGAATAATCCCTGAATTCTGACTAAAACTATCCAAACAAACTGACTGTGGTAGCCATGGAGGTGCACCACCCAGAGCTCCTTTCAAGGGATAGTCAGCCGTGAGGAGTCCAGGTAGCTGAAAGCCTCCAGCTGCACAGCCTTCGGATGCACCCCAGTGTTCAACCCAAGGCCAAAGTCTGCCTGGGTAGGTCCCAGCCAATGACTGGATACAATAGGGGTAATAGGGCCCAATAGTCTCTGTCCAAGATGCTACTCTAATGGGTAATCTCTACTCTGGAGCTCTCCATCTGCACAGCTGAAACTTTCTCAGATCTACTCTACTAGCTAAGCCTCTTCCTACCCAATCCTCTTTCCTTCCCCCTCTCCTTCTGCAGGTTCAGAACTTCACTGTGACCTGAAGGCCTTCAGATGACAAAACTGACCCTGAGACGTGCAACGTCTCCTGCCCAGTCTCTCTCAGCAAATCCATGCTGGAGCTGGAAGCAGAACGCACATATCTCCAAGCTCCTGGCACAATGCTCCACCCAGTCACACAGCCAGCATCTTATACTCATAGACACGGCAGTTGTCTCACTAAGTGCTCAGATAGCCAATTATAGGTCTTCACATCTCCATTTGCTGTACTATAAAATTGAGAAGATACTTGCTTCACACCAGCTCCCAGGGATTGGGCGAAGAGGAATAAAATACTTCTTGTAGCTAGAAGGAAAGCCATAAATAAATACAGAACTGTGCAGTCAGCTTTCACTTATCAGGGCAAATGAATGGGTGCCCTGGTGCAGATACATGGCCTAGGGCTTCTGTGACTGCCAGAGCTGCATCCAGACACCAAAAACTGAGAGACGGGCCAGGGGCAGGGCAGAGGGAGTCCTGAAAGGGAGCCCCAGATAAGTGTTGGGGAAAGTAACCCTGCTGGGCCAACCCAATCTGGGCCAGCCCCTCTTAAAATGTACTTTTTCAAATGGAAAAAGAGCATAAGCAAGCTGTCCACAGGTAAATGGCTTTTAAGCATATGAAGAGATAGATGTTCAAGCTCACTCAAAATTACAGCAATACAAACCTAAACTAATAATGTGATAGCATTGTAAGTCCAAATTAGTAGAGATCGTCTTCCAGTATTGATGGCGGTGTGTAGAAAAACTCTATTAGTGCAAATATAAATTGTGGACATTTCTCCAGCGGGCAATTTGGGAAGTTCTACTAAAATGTGAAGTGCCTGTACACTTGGACCCAGACATCATGCTTCTAAGACTTATGATATAGATCTACTTGCATAAATGCACAGATGCACAGTACAGTCATTGCAGCATAACTTGAAATAGCCAGTCACTGGAAATAAACTAAATGTCCACCATTAGAAGAAAGGGTAAATAAATTATAGTTAGTATGTGATGATGGGCTCTAGAACACTACGTAGACGTGATAGAGAATGACAAAAGTCTAACGGATGATATGGAGCAGTCACTAAACTATACAGTTAGCAGAAAGAAAGATGGAGAAGTTGGCTACCATTTGTTGAAAAATAAATATCTACATACAAGTTTATGTATATAAATATATACATACATACCTATATGCATATGCTTATATATGTTGAGAATATTTTTGGAAGAAAATATAAGAAAATGGTTCAAAGTAGGTACTATTCTGAGAATGGACTAATGGTAGGAAGGAGACAGTTTTCACTACATAACATTTTTTTTTTTTTTTTTTTTTTTTTTGCGGTACGCAGGCCCCTTACTGCCGTGGCCTCTCCCATTGCGGAGCACAGGCTCTGGACGCGAAGGCCCAGAGGCCATGGCTGACGGGCCCAGCCGCTCCACGGCATGTGGGATCCTCCCGGACCGGGGCACAAATCTGTGTCCCCTGCATTGGCAGGCGGACTCTCAACCACTGCGCCACCAGGGAAGCCCACTATATAACTTTTATGCTCTATATTTTTACCATGTCTTTGTCTTACTCATTTGAAGAAAAAAACTTGTTAAAATGTGTGCTTTCTCCTTATAACACTGCTCATGGCAGCAAAAGTAAAAACAACATTAATAATAATAACAGCCAAGTTGCGATTTGCAATTATACTCCACACAACACTTTCCCATCCATTTCTTTAATGTGGGCAGAGAAGAATGATTTCTACCCTCGTTTTTTTTTTTTTTTTGCGTTACGCAGGCCTCTCACTGTTGTGGCCTCTTGCATTGCAGAGCACAGGCTCCGAACGCGTAGGCTCAGCGGCCATGGCTCACGGGCCCAGCCGCTCCGCAGCATGTGGGATCTTCCCAGACCGGGTCATGAACCCGTGTCCCCTGCATCGGCAGGCAGACTCTCAACCACTGCGCCACCAGGGAAGCCCTACCCTCGTTTTTTATATAAGGAAGCTAGAGCCAAAGGCAGCTGACAAGTTGCCCAAGATCTTTGGTGAGGTCATATGGAAGAGACTTCTCTTACTTCTACCATTGCCCATATCCATATCTTCAAGGAAAGAATTGGTGGAAGAAGGTTCCTAGTTTCCAGGCTCCAAATCTTGGGGCCTTTTCCTGCTACATCTCCCTCTGCCTCACAAAAAAGAAAATCACTGGCTTCCATTTTTTAAAAGCAATGAAGCAACAATGAAGTTTTAAATAAGGGAAAGAAAAAATGTTGGGCAATACAGAAAAAGAAAGGGTCACAGAGTCCTTTGGGGCTACCAAAGGTAGCCTGGGATGGAAGAGGGTGAGACAGCACTGAAGTAAGATGACCCAGATCCTAAGGAGATGACTCTCCTTTACTCTACATTCTCTGTTGAAGCCTTCTCATTCCCTGTTCCAAGAAGAAGGAAAAAAAAAACCTGAACCTAATCTTTTGCCCACATTTTCCCTATAGTTAGAATTCTCTTTTCCCAAGAGAGCCTGCAGGGATTCCCTGGGAACTCAGAAGAGGGTTTCCAGGTGCTGTTTGTCCACCAGAATAAGATGAAGAGAAAGATAATGGGGAAAGTTATCAAAGGGGTTAAAAAAGAAGACTCTCTGTCCTTTGTGGCCTCAAGGAAATGCTAACACCATGAGATGAGATGATCTTGAACTGACCTACCTGTTGCTGAATGGGCAAATCACTGCATGCACCAGGCTCCTTTCTTTGGAAACATAGTGAAATACAGAATTTTGCCTCAGTGTTTATAACACATCAGCAGTGCATGATCCTAGTGGCAGGGGAGGGGAGAGTGTTCACAGTTTGACAATCTATTGTTAAGCAAAAAGCCTGGTGGTTTTAGCAGGAATTCTGCTAAGCCAGTTGAGCAAGAATCCCCCTTGATACCCTATCAAGTTCCTCATCCACCCACACTTGACACCTAACCAATTCCTCTTAGTAATTTTCCATCCTATCCCTCACCCTGCCTGTAGACTATAAATCCCCAGCTGCCCCTGCTGGATTCAAAGTTGAGTTCAATCTCTCTCCCTTATTGCAATAGTCTTGAATAAAGTCTTCCTTGACATTTTTAACAAGTGTCCAGTGTAATTTCTCTTCAGCATTACTCGAAATGTGGATTATCTTCCAGCAGCATCAGTATCACCTGGGAGCTTGTCAGAAATGCAGAATCCCAGGACCCACTCCAGACCTGCTAAATCAGAATCTCTACCTTAACAGGATCCCCAGGTAGTTTGTATGGATACTAAAGTTCAAAAAGCACTGTTTTTGTCAACACAGCCCCAATTCCTTCAATATTTGTGGGTCCTTAATTCTATACTTTCAGAGTATAGAACCAACCACTCACAGCCAGCTGACAAAACTCACTGCCTTGTGCCTTGCCTCATTTTAACTCATCCTTTCAACCTCTTCACTCACTCTCCCCTGGGTTTTACCTCCCACGAGCTCTGCCTCCAGCATGAGTTCCGCTCAATCATTCCACTCTCTCTGGTTGCACAGGTCTGGGGTGGGGTGATTCTTTGAATTCTGAGGATGGTTCAGGGGACCAGGGTAAGAGGCCCTGACTAAGGTCTAAACCTGGGATGGCATTTAAGAAGGCCATCAGACCTTTAACACTTCCACAATTAACTTCTTGGTAGTATATATCCTCAGCCAGTGTCTTTCCCTGCTCTTCCTTGAGTCCCCCTTCTGTTATACTATGGGGAACTAGGACAGGGACTAGGTTGGTGGGACTGGTTTTGCCAGGCATGAAACACTGATAATAATTAGATCTAATAAAGCTAGACATGGGGAAGAAACCAGACTATCCATTTAGGGCCAAGATGCCAAGTGAGCCTAGGAGGTTGCAAGGACATCCTTAAACAAGAGAATTAGTCATTATTTATCTGTTTATCTGAAATTCAAATTTAACTGGGTGTCCTATATTTTATCTGGCAACTCTAGCCTGGCTCTATCTGGCAACTTTTCAGGGCTCGTGAGCACGGGATCTATATGTTATAAGAAGGTAAGATTACTGGAAGAAACCTCCGGTTACTCTCTCCTGACTGGGGACAGATATGTTACTGGCAGTTTCACCCATTTTACCACTCCTCCCATTCCTTAAGTCAGTGGGACTTATGGAGACAGGAGAGAGAAGTCTGGATTTGGAGAGTATTGTGAAATACCACAATAAGGAGAAGGATATTTTAATTTATATACAGCTCTTTAAAATACCCTCTTTTAAGCCAACCTTGAGATGTTTCATTGTCTGCTCAGGAGATATCATGAAAGTATTCTAAGATTTGGCAAACCAGATTCCTGATATTTCTTTCTTATGTTTTTCTTTGGACTCCAAGAAGGATGTGGATATATGCTAGTGACAAAATCATCACCTTTTCCCCTTTCTACACCCCTCTCTACCACCTACCCCTCGTCCTTACCTGGTCAAAGAAAATGGCCCTCTCCTCCAAGCCAAGTCATTGCTTTTACCTCCCTCAGGGTTCTATTCCTATTCAGTCTAATGCAATAGTTGTGTGTGATTGATGAATTTCCATTGCTTACACTGTGCGCTCTCTGAAGGCAGGGATGTGAAGCCTGGAGTACCCTGACCCCTGACCTGCACATAGAAAGCCCTCCACAAATGTTTACTGAATGAGTTCTGTGTAACTTTCTCCTGAGCCTAAAAAGAGACCCAGCTGAACTCTGACTTGACTTTACTAGACTGTGATTGGAACTGAAAATGAAATGGCATCAGTTTGCCCCAGAATCCCTGCCAGGACTTGCAGTGACAAAAACTACTAACACTCTTTATGTTACTTTTACTTTTCAGTGCACGCTCAAAAGATTTTCTTTGGCCTCTTATTGTACTGGTCCTTTTGAATGGATGCAAGCCCTTCCATGCCTTTTTATAATCCACTGCAACCATATGCTACACTTTAGCCACTTTCTTATTTGGAAATAGGAATGGCCCCCAGGAGGTGGGGCCTCCAACCTCTCAGGCAGGAAAGAAATAAAGCCCTTTTCTAACTCTTTTATCAGACTTGTGGAAGCCCAGGGTGAGAGTACCACCAATCATAGCCAGCTGCATGACCCCAGACCAGTTCAGAATGCAAAGCCTACTGAAAGGAGGCTTTAGTGGGTAAAAGTAGAAGCACACAGAAAATGCCACACTCATCTCTGCTAAGGTTCCAGGTCCAGCTGAGGGCCCATAACCCAGTGAGAGTCTCCAATGATCCCTGAAGGTATTCCCAAGCCAGTTTATCCAGACCAGACCTCATGCTCTCCAAATCACATAATCCATCATGCCTAGGTGGGTTGCGTCCTCCTCCTTCTGAGAACAGGGCACAGGTTAAGAGGTCCTGAGGAGAGAAGGATTCTACCTATAACATCCACCAACCTCACTCTATTCCCAGTGTCTTTTCAGAAATCTACTTACATTCATTATGGCAGCATTGAAAAAGCAGCATCCTTTCGGCAGTGAACACAGACAGAGTTGTCTGCCCTATATCCACCTCCTGTCATTCAGATGCTGTCAGTCACAGTCCCCTAAACAACTTCCCTAAGAGACAGCAAAGGTCGTAGACAAGGCCAATCATAATTCCCCCATGCCCCCGCAACGGTGATCCAAGGAGAGATTGTGTGACCCCAGGTGGGCTGCCCAGAGCTCTTCTCTAGCACTGATTCACAGACATTACATAAAAACAGTCTCTCTCCTGTTAGTGGGGTGGCTGAATAAGGAGGATGAGAATCTTCAGCTGTAAGCAAAGACCTGCCTACAGAGAAAAGCCAAATAAAGTAAAAAAAGATAAGAAATGAGGAGACATATATAAATCTTGTTGCCAAGGTGCTCTGAATCCTTTAGTTCTTCCTTCGATCTTGAGAACCACTCCACTCTCTGTTGGCTCTTTTGCTTAAGCTAGTTGAATTTAGGTTTTTATGGCTTGCAACAAAAAAAGTCATGATTAGTACACTCCCTGCTTTCCTTCCAACTTAGGTAGACACTTGAGGAAACAGGGCCCCCTCTGAATCATTTCAGGATGAAGGAGGAGTCAGAATAAGAGGAAGAAGAATGTAAGAAACTGTAGACTCTCACATAATGTCTCTAGAGTATGGCTGCGGCTGGCTGAGGAAAGCTGTCCTGAATGATAAAACAGATAATAACCCCAAAAACAATGATAACAGCTAACGTTTTTGAGCACCCCTGACCATGGCCACAGTCATTGCCATGGAGAAGTGACCCTATCCCCCAGGTAAAAGCTGATTGATGGAACATGGGCAAAGCTTTGACGAAACTGAGTCAAATATCAAAGAAGAAACATCAGGCAGCACTGGGTACTAGGCTGTCATTTTAGGGTGTTACAATGGACCAAATGAAAACAGATGAGTTATCCAAGAACTGCAAGGAAAGAAGAATGAAGCAGGCACTGCCTTACAGAGAGTCAGAGGGAAGACAGGAAGGGACTCCTGACCCCCTCTCCCCAGTGTCCACTTACCACCACCCGTTTATGCCCTGCAGTTGAGGTAGATGATATTCTCCTATACCTGCTTAACAACCCGCCTGTCTGATTTGAAACACTCAATTTGTTTTCTGACCTGGTATCGCAGTATAAAGATATTACTATTTTAACAGTTGGCACCTGTGATTTTATTCTACTCTTGTATTTGCCTTTTAGAAGAAACCATCTTTATTAAAAATCATACTTTGCTAGTCTGCTTTGGGGTGGAGAAAGTGAGATCCCAAACCTGCCTTATAAGGAGAATAAGAAATAAAAAGGTAAACTTCGCTGCAAAAGAAAGAATCCAGGATATTGGAGGTAGGCCAAGAGACGAGAGAGAGAGGACCAGACATGGTAGAAAGTTGGAGCCTGCAGAGTAACACCACCAGTGAGAAGTTTCCTGTGACGGAGTGGCCAAGGAAGTTTTAAGAACACAGTGTCAAATCTACACTTTTAATTTTTTGCATTTAAAACGTAAACATCTCCAGGGGGCCCAGGTTTGATCTCTGATCAGGGAACTAGATCCCACATGCATGCCACAACTAAAAGTTCACATGCCACAGCTAAGAAGTCCACATGCTGCAACTAAAAAAAAAAGATCCTGGGTGCTGCAACCAAGACTCAGTGTGACCAAAATAAATAAATAAATAAATATTTTTTTAAAAAACATGTAAACATCTCTCTATCTTCAATCTTTAATAAAGTCTGACAACACATGTGGGTGGGCAAAAAAAGGAAACAGGCTGAGTACTACAGAATGGTTATGAGCAGAGAGGATGATGGCAAGAGATGAAAGGGCATGAGTTCAACAGCAACAGAAACCTAGACCAGAAAACAAGAAGATAACCACCACCCCCAACCAGCTATTCACAGAAATTTTAGAGAGAACAATGGTTTTTTCATAGGATGTGGAACAGACGTCTTCAGACAATTAATCTAAAACCCCACGTTTCCAAAGCCCTGTGCCTGTGCCTCTATTCCTGACTTGAACACTAGACTGTGTGTTCACACACCTGTGGACTCAAACTTTAGCTCTTTGAGGGCAACGTCATGTCTAACTCATCCTAGTGCCTGGCACAATGCCTGCAATGCAGTTTTTAAATTGATAATAAACTTCATTTTTGGAACAGTTTTAGATTTACAGGAAAACTGCAAAGATAGTACAGAGTCTCCATAAACCTCCCAGCTTCCCCTATTAACATCTTCCATTAGTATGATGCATTTATCACAAGTAATGAACCAATATTCATGCATTATTATTAACTAAAGTCCATATTTTATTCAGATTACCTTCGTTTTTACCTAATATCCTTATACTGTTCCAGGACCCCATCCAGGATACCACAGTACATTTAGTCACCATGTCTCTTTAGGCTCCTCTTGACTGTGACAGTTTCTCAGAATTTCCTTGTTTTTGATGACTTCAACAGCTTTGAGGAGTGCTGGTAAGGTGTTTTGTAGAATGCCCCACATTTGCAATTCGTCTGATGTTTCTCTCATGAGTAGACAAGGAGTATGGGTTTGGGGGAGGAAGACCTCAGAGGTAAAATGACGTTGTCATCACATCACATCAAGCACAGAACCTGAGTCATCACTGTTGATTTTGACTTTAACCATCTGACTGAGGTTTTGTTTGTCAGCCTTCTCCTTGCAAAGTTACTCTCTCCACCCACCCCACCCCATCTTTTCCATACTTTACTCTTAGAAGAAGTCATAATGCAAAGCCCCACACTATGAGAATCAAGAGTTATACTTCACCGACTTGAAGGCACATTATCTACGTAAATTATTTTGATTTCTTTCGCATAGGATATTTGCGTATTCTCCCCACCAGCACCATTTACTTATTTGTTCAATCATTTATTTGTATCAGTATGAACACATGGATATTAGTTTTATACCTTAGGTTGTAATCCAATACTGTTTTGCTTTGGTTTTTTGGATCAAATGGTTACAGTTTTGGCCATTGGAAGCTCTTTCAGCTGGCTTCTACGTTCCTTTGGCATAGCCCCATCACTGTGGGGGTTTTGTTTGTTTGTTTAGCACTTTCTTACTCTCCAGCACTACAGGATGCTCCAGGCTCATCTGGTATGTTTCCTGCCCCAGTGTTTTTTTTCTGCCCCAGTCTTAGAATCCAAGAACTGGTTTCTTGTATTGGACAATGGTATTAGAAACCATGATATGGGTACCAGGTATATACTCATTATTACTGGGGTACTGTCACTGCTAGGCCCTCTCAGCTGAGCAAGCAATGAAATATATGTGTGTCTACTAACTCAGATACACACATATCTCTATAAATATATCTATATGTGACCACCCATATCTATATTAAGCTAAACATGAGTTCATACTGATATCTCCAATTCTAGTCCATCACCATATGGATCATTCTAGCCTCCTCCTCTTGTTTACCTGTAAACTTGCACTCCAATATCAAGAAACCTGGCTCCCTCTACTCGCCATCCATTTACTTAATTGGTCAATTCCAGTATAGATGTATAGCATTATCAGGATTATTAACCCATGCTCCCATGAGGTACAATTATCATTTTAAACAAATTTATGTCTAATCTATCAATCTTTTTCATGAATCAATTTTTTTCATTTTTGGTGTTGTATCTAAAAACTCATTGCCAAATCAAAAGTCACCTATCTTCTAGAAGCTTTACAGTTTTGTGGTTTACACTTAAGTCTGTGATCCATTTTTTAGTTAATTTTTGTGAATCGTACAAGGTCTGTGTCCAGTTGGCATTTTATTTGTCTTTCTTTTTTGATTTTCTTTTGCATATGGACGTCTGATAGATCCAGCACCATTTGTTGAAAGGACTAGCCTTTTCCATTAAGTTGCCTTTCCTCCTCTGTCAAAGATTAGTTAACTATATTTATGTGTGTCTATTTACAGGCTCTCTGTTCTATTCCATTGATCTATTTGTCTATTTTTTTGCCAAACCACACTATCTTGCTTAATGTAGCTTTATAATAAGTCTTGAAGTTGGGTTGTGTCAGTCCTCCAACTTTGTTCTTCCCTTTTAATATTGTGTTAGCTATTCTAGGTCTTGTGCCCCTTCACGCAAACTTTAGAATCAGTTAGTTGATATCCATAAAATAACTTGCTGAGATTTCAATAGGAATTTCATTGAGTCTATAGATTAAGTAGGAAAGAATTGACATCTTAACTATATTGAGTCTTTCAATCCATGAACAAGAAATATCTATCCATTCATTTAGATCTTTGATTTCTTACATCAGAGTTTTATAGTTTTCCATATACATTTTCTATGTATATTTATTAGATTTATACATAAGCGTTTCATTTGGGGGGTCTTATTGTATATGTTTTTTTTTTCATTGCAAATTCCAGTTGTTCATTTCCATATATAGGAAAACATTGACTTTTGTATATTACCTTGTTTGCTGTGACCTTGCTAGATCACTTATTAGTTAAAGAGTCTTTTGTATATTTTTTGTGACTTTTCTAGATAGACAATCATGTTATCTGAAAACAGTTTTATTTTTTCCTTCCCTATCTGTATATATTTCGTTTCCTTATTGCACTACCAAGGACTTCCAATAAAATGATGAATAGGGATGGTGAATGTGATTGTTAATTTTTCGTGTTAACTTGACTGGCCATGGGGTGCCCAGATTAAACATTATTTCTGGCTGTGCTTGTGAAGGGTGTTTCCAGATGAGATTAGTATCTGAATCAGTGGACTCAGTGAAGCTGATTTCCCTCCCCAATGTGGGTGAGCATCATCTAATCTATTGAGGACCTGAATAGAACAAAAGTCAAGGGAAGGAAGATTTCACCTTTTTCCCTGCCTTGCTGGTAAAGCTAGGACATCTCATCTCATCTTCCCTTGCCCTTAGACTGGGATTTACACCATGAGTTCCCCTAGGTCTCAGGCCTTTGGACTCAGACTAAATTACACCACCAGCTTTTCTGGGTCTCCAGCTACAGACAGCAGATTGTGGGACTTCTCAGCCTCCATAATTATATGAGCCAAATCCTCACAGTAAATCTCTTTTTAGATATATACTTATCATGGTGGTTCTATTTCTCTGGGAAACCTTGACTATTAGGGCGAGAAAGGACATCCTTGCCTTATTCCCAAACTTAGGGAGAAAGCATTCATTTTCTCACTATTAAGTATCACGTAGGTTTTTGTAAATATTCTTTATCAAGTTGAGGAATTTCCCCCCTGTTCCTAGTTTGCTGAGATTTTTATCCTGCAGAGATGCATTACTAGATTCCCCCTTCACGGGATGACTTGTTGCCCAGCTATCAGCTCCATCAAGGTATGCCTCAGTTGCAGACAGCCACCTTGCCCAAGGGAACATTCTTCCCGGGGTAGCCCACATTCAGTGACTGATAAGGGGTGTGATGAAAAGGCACAGCCATTTCAGCCCAATGAGGGTCAACTCTGATGAAAAACATATGCTCAGAACTCCCCATGGAGTCAGGGAAAGCTGTGCCTGACCTGTATCACAGTTCAGCTTCTCCCTCTGCCTAATCCTGCTTCTTTCTCCTCCCTTCTACAGATCTTAATTTCTAATAAACATCCTGCACACTAATTCTACCTTGATCCCTATGTCCAACAACTCAACCTGTGACTCTCCTTACATAGAAAATTATTTTCCATGCTATTTCATAAAAGACAGTGAATTTTTTTTCCCTACCAGACCATCAGCTTCACAAAAAAACAGAGTAGAGGTAGAACAATAGGAAAGAATTTCTCTCCCCATTTGGTTATCACTTGAGAGTGCTAAATTTTAAGGCTTGGCTGCAGGGTCTATAGGCATTTATCACTGTCACTCAACAGAGACTCTCCCAGAGCTCCTTGTCCACACTGCAGGATAATGCAGCCACATTAACAGAGATGCTTGGACTCTGAAAAGGCCTGGCTTCTACTCCAAGAAAAAGGAAAATCCAAGTGGGCAGATGTTACAAGCAGAAAGTCTTCTCCACTGCAGAAAACACCAGACACAAAGCCAAAGAGTTCATCAAAGGGGTTACAAAGATGAAAACTCAAGTTGGAGTCAGAGGGTTGTCACTAATGACTCTGGCTCAGGATCACATGAAACAGAGCGTTACTACTTGGAACAGCATCTGGCATATAAGAGTAGATGTTCGATAAATATTTGCTGAATGAATTAATGAACACTTATTTGGAATTAGGAGAACTGGCTCTTGGTCCCAGCTTTGGACACTCAGTATATGACTAAAGGCCAACTCTAAAATTGTGATAAGGCTATGTTTCATTTCCACGTATCCAACTTCCAAGCAACCTATATGTTAATATTTAATGATTTAACTCCGTACATAAGAGCTTTTTTGTATCTGTTCATGGTTGGCTATTTCACAGTAGCACTGCTGGCCAGATGCCTCCCCATTTTTGAAAGTAAAGCAATGTTTGTGCAATTATATGAATATTTTATTGCATTTCTCAAAATGAGCAGAGAAAGGAGAAACGAAAGTGCTGATACCTGTGATAAGAAGCAGAGGTCTCATTAACTCAATGCAATTGAGGCAAAGATAGAAATCATTAGGCCTGTGGAAAGTGATGTCATTAGCCTCAATCAGATGCTCATAGACTTCAAGCTGGTCAACTTTCTGAAGCGAAAGAACAAAGTGAAAGAACATATATGAAATGTATGAATCATCAAGGACGATGCCTAAAAGGCAAAGTGTGATTAGGAATGTCAGTATATTTTTCAGCTCTCTGGTAACAGAACCCACATGAAATCTTGTTTAAGTTTTATACATTTCACTTGCCACAAGTTTTCAAGAGAACATTGTGTGCAAAATCAGGGGAATGCCGAAATTAATGCATGGACTTTCACTCTTATAGAGTTGTTGTATATCTCACATTAGATACTAAAATCTGTGATTGCAATACCAGTCTGTAATATTTAGATATACCTTGTCATTTTTGTAAGTGCGAATATATTGGTCATTTTGTTGGCCAAATACCAACAGATACAGAAAGATAGGTCAGGTGCAGGTACAGGTATAGGTACAGGTACAGGTATGGGTGTGAGCGTGGGTGTGGGTACAGGTATGGATATTATGTAGCCAGGCACCTTAGCATACTCCTTTTTCCAGAGTTCGGTCTATGAGAAAGGGTGTTAAAAAAAAAAAGAGAGGAAAGTCTCAGAGGGACAACAGCATAGTGAAGAGAGAAAGGAGGAAGGCAGACTCCTAGGCCCAATTTCCAGGACTTCCCCTGATGTTAACCATCTATCTTTCTTCAGAGCTAGATTACCCCACTCACTCTGCTTCTCTTTTACCTCCAGGCCACCATCCCTTCCATTAAGACCTGAACCGAACTATGCTAGGGTCATGTATTTTAATCAGGACTTTGGTTCCCAACTATCCTTCCTGGAGAGATTCAAGCCTGGAAGATGAAGGAAGCTCAGCCTTTGGCCTGGTCATCTATCAGGTGGAGCAATATCTGAGGACAATAGGTAAATGAGGACCGTAGCCTCTTATCACTTCTTAATAAAATAAAATAGTAAAAATGTAGCCATTTCAATATTTTCTTACATAAATACAGAAAAGCCTTATTGTCATTATGCTCTGATATTTCACTGATGCCATGAAAGCATTTTGAAAAATGCACAGTAGGCATTTTTCCATTTGCCAATTTAACAGTCATGGTTTTGACGATGTGGGAGAGACCCTGGAGGACTGTGACATGTAGCAATTTGTAATTTTGCTAAGGCACTAATTTGAATCATCCCCACTGTGCGCTGGTTTGTAGGGAATTAGTCATTTAGGTAGTGAGTGAGCCAGTACCTGCCTTTGATGTTAGTTTGTTGCTCACTAGTGCTTTTCATAAATCTGGGGGATTCTTGGAAGTCTCAGGACAAACACCAACAGTCTACTGTATAGCTCAATACTATTAAGTATCAGAATCATAACATGCAAAAACGCATATTATCTCCCATAATGCAGATAAATCTCACTAGGATGATCACATCTGATTGTCAGAGCCACTTGTTGCCCAGAGTGGTCAAAATCAGGTAACCCACCTCTATTTTACGTTCTGCCAGGGCATTGGGCATAGTAGTTGGAATAAAAATCTAACATTAATATGTTTGCATCATATGAACATTGTTAAAAATATTTTGTCCACCAGTATTAAGTACTGGTATGCTTCTCCAACTGTGGTAGACACTGTCACTGCCTCCACCTTTTTCTTGCTAATAGCCCCTCGGTGTTTTCCATGGCAGCATTAAATCCAGTCTCCACTTCATCCACTCCCGTTATGTCTAGGGGCGCCCCACAAATCCAGTTCTGGCTAAAGAGATGTAAGAGGAAGCCATCTGGAGAATTTCTGGAAAACTTTTGCTTTCATACAAAAGGGACAGATGTGGCCAAAACCATTCTCACCCCCTCTTCCTGCCTTGAATATGGATATGAGGTCTAGAGCTGTGGCAGCCTTCTTGCAACCATGAGGAGATAAGCACAGATAAAGGCCAGAAAAACTGCAGTGATGATGGATCCTGACATTTTTGAGCCACTGAGCCAACACTATCAGACTTCTTTGTGTAAGAAAAATAAAACCCTATTCTCTTTAAACTATTGTAAATCAGTATATCTGTTTCTAGTGGCCGAACAAATATAAATACACCACTAATAAAAGAACAGAAATTGTGAATACATGATTCCAAAGGCTCTCTAGTCCCACGTTCTATGATTGTAGGAATTCGAGAGGCTCATTGAGTGGTAAGCTCAATCTCAGACCCACTTACTTTACCCTTCTAGCTGAGGCATAGAGCTTCTGTAAGACTCTTCAATTTTTGCCATGCTTTTTTCACTGGGAGTTCATACTCCAAGAGAAAGACTTTTATCTATGGTATGTCATGATATCTCCTTCTATCTGTCTCATCTTTGATGTCACATCTCCATCACCAACGAATTATTTCAGGTAAGAGATGAATCCTTAGGAAGGACTGGCAAAGGCTGTTAGTAGTTTTCTGAATCATAAGAGAATCCAGAGCAGCCTGAACCTTCAGAAAAGGGAACACAATGAGTAAGTATAAAGAAACAGGGCCCCTCTGTAGTTCCTGTGATAAGCCTGTGCATGTGCCGTGGAATACTAAGCTAAGCAAATGCTTTTCTAGGCGCTCTACCAAGTAGGAAGACATAAAGATGGTGCTTCTGCCTGAAGGGCAATAGAATTTAACTCAATTATACTAACATTTTGAAAGTACCTACTACAGGACAGATCCTATGAGAGGAACCAGGGACATAAAAAGAGATAATGCCAGGGCCATGCTCTATGATGAGACATGTACTCCTTTCATGGATAAGAATTCTACATTTTCATTTTTTATCCAGGTAAGGATATAGTAACTTCATCTTCCTTGGAGTTCCAATGTCTCTCTATTTGCATTACTAAGCCAGATGTTGTTTACTGTACCTCATGCAGGGGGGAGCTGGGAGAGGGGGAAAGGTAGGTAGGCTTGTTAACTTAGCATTCATCCTCAGCCTATGCCATTCTGCAGGCAGGATGCCCAGCCTGGATGTCAACTTTTTACAAATAGCAATTGAAACTGTCAGTTACCTTGATGAGCAGTGCTCCAGTGAAAGAACAGCATAATTGTGGGGTGAAGTGTTAGTGAGCTAATTTTTTTCACCAGCAATAAGAACAAAACATCTTTCTGGGGATAATGTATTTACTGTTATTATTTGGTATATAGCACAGAAATCCCAAATAATACAAGAATGAAAATATCAAATTCCTCAGCTTTTAGGAAAGGCACAGCATACATTCTCTCAGGTTTAAAAAAAAGTACAGAGATTCATGTATTTCTTTCTTTCTTTATGAAGTTTTCTTCTTTTTTTTTTTTTTTTTTTTTGGCCTGATTTAAACAGAAAAACTCTGGTACTTATTTTTTGTTGGGTATTTATATGCTTAAATACAAGACATCAGGACTATTAAGAAGACCCCCGTGTTTAAGCCTCAAGGCGAAGATGATATGAATTTAAATGATCTATGACATTGTCATAGATTGGATGGCTCATTATTCAGTGAACAAGAATGTAATTTTTCCATCCCTCCTAGTCTCTAAACCTAAGACCCCAGCAGCCTGCCCACTCCTGACCATCCTTTAAAATCCAATTCAAATACTGAAATCCTCATGGAGGCTTCCCTACCTTCGCCAGCAATGCTAATGTTTCTTTTCTCAAGTTTCATCCCTCTTCTGCCTGTCTCTCATCTGGCGCTTCTCAAACTGTCTTCTAGTTGTTGTTTACCTTCTGTCTTCCCTCTGGACAGGCACTAAGTTTGTTCACCTTTGTACCCCAGGGCCTTATACAGTTTCTAGCACATAGAATATCCTCAGTAAGTTCTTGCTGAATGGGAAAAGAACGAAGGAATGTGGGAAGAGTGGAGCCTCTTGGTGGGTGCTTAGTACTCCAAGAGAAAGGGCTCCAAGGTAGAGCCAAGTGAAGGGCTCTGGCTCCCAGGACCCAGCAGAGGCCAGCAGAGAACTAAGGAGCAAAAGCTAACTCCCCAGAAGAAAGTTCTCCTGAGATTGCCAATGGGAAAGGCCACATAGCAGGGAGGGAGGACAACCCCAAAGACACCAAAAATCAGGGACATGTCATTGTCAGGTGTCATAGGATGCACATGTAGGACACTGAACCTGGCAGGAATGTATGAGGAGGTTAGGACACATAAGACACGTACAGTGGGTCCAAAATAATTTGGATGGATTGTATTTTGGGGGCAGGGCATCATCTGAAGGTCCACAGCCCTGGCTATGGGTCCCTGGGAAGAGAAGAAAATGGGGGTGGAAAGATTAGGGATGGGAGGAAGAAGAGAGAGAGGGTACAAAGAGAATGGTTGGGGACTGGATATGTGGGGCACCCTCCAAAAGCCAGGTTTGAAGAGTCTAAGAGCCCTGAGAGTCTGGGAGTTGATAGAAGCTGATGACAAAAAGAGAGCCACTCTGAAACCTGCTTCTACCTATGGTCTCAGTTCAACCTGAAGATAAAGGATCATTTGGAGTATTCTTCTGGACTCTGTGCTTGATTCCCAAGTATTAACTGTTCAGTAACGGACTGGACCACCATTGCCTTCCACAGATGAGGTTATAGATCCAGTCATGATACAAGTATTTACTGAGCATCAATGTGAACTAGGTACTATGACAGGAATGTGAAGATGAATAATAATACATGGGCTTTCCTCAAGAAACACAGTCCCAGGGACTCTTTGAGGATAATGACCATAGCCATTTAAATTTTCTAATGAATATGTTATTATTCTTTCAGAAAATTTTCAATAAACATACCAAGTTTTCATCAAAAAATATCCATGGCTGCTGCGGGTCACATCATAAATTAGAAACATAAACATGAAATTTAGAGCAAAACTTTTGAAAACCATGACCTCTTTCCCTTCTGAGCACTGAATGATAAGTAATATTTAGATAGCATTTGTCACATACCTCATTTCTCTTATTTTGTATTCATAATAGTATGAATACCTATGAAGTATAATATCTATAAATTCATAAGTGAATTCATGAATACTTAGATTTGTCATATCTATATCTACTTCATAATATCTGTTAAGTAGATATTACTACTACACTCCCCATTTCACAGAAGAAACTGAAGATTAGAAAATTTAATAAACTTAAACTCACTTTTTTTTTTCTTTCTCCTGGACAACCAACACAACCCACTAGGGCACCATCCTTTCTGGAGAGAGTAGCAGCAAACACTAAGACACAATGAAATCTTTGTTTTGATAAGTTTGGACATTCTTATGACGTTCTGGTTTGGCATCCGCTTATTAAATCTTAGGCAATAGGCCATTCTAGTTGTCAATTCAAATCTGTGCACACCAAATACTTTTTATTATTTTAAACCAGCAACAAAAATCACAAATAGGAGACGGGAATAAAGACATAGACCTACTAGAGAATGGACTTGAGGATATGGGGAGGGGGAAGGGTAAGCTGTGACAAAGCGAGAGAGCGGCATGGACATATATACACTACCAAACGTAAAATAGATAGCTAGTGGGAAGCAGCCGCATAGCACAGGGAGATCAGCTCTGTGCTTTGTGACCACCTGGATGGGTGGGATAGGGAGGGTGGGAGGGAGGGAGACGCAAGAGGGAGGAGATATGGGAACATATGTATATGTATAACTGATTCACTTTGTTATAAAGCAGAAACTAACACACCATTGTAAAGCAATTATACTCCAATAAAGATGTAAAAAAAAATCACAAATAGACACTAATAATACACAAGCAAACTTTGAGAATTTAATGTCACAACTGAATTCAGGTACTTCTTGAGGAAAAAGGTGAACTGAAAACAGGGAATATGAGACTTTATTGAACCTACACTTTCTTATAATGTTTTGATTTCTTTGTGTTCAAGTAAATGAAGATAATTCCAATAAAAACATGATTTTTTGGAATTAGAAGTATTTTTTCTTTTTTAAAAAAGCTATTTGTTTTTATTCTTCACAATGATTACTATTAATATAACTTATTAATTGTTCAATAATGTTCCCTATCAAAGCTACTTGGGATATATTCCTGGAACAACTATGATATGAAGCACTGTACTACTTCATATGAGTTTGTCCTCTGCTAAAGATGCTTTCTAAAAGCATAATGAAACACTTTAAAAGTCCCATAGCTGTGTACACAAAAGAGATGGGAGAGGGAAAACAAGAACAGCGGATATGAAAAGGGAAGATAGAATAAAAGGGGGAAGGGGGAGAGAAGGTAGGAGTAGTCAGGAGAAGAGGGAAAAGGAAGAAAGCGGGAAAGGAGAAAAAAAAAAGGGAAGGAGAGAAGGGGTTAAAAAAAAGCTCTCACTTTGGCTCTTGGTCTAATCCTGGCCTTTCCTATCCTCACCCCACACACCCACCACTCACACACACACACAACCACACACATACACTACTTCTTTGACACTTGCTTCAGCCCCACACATCTTGCACAGGATGTAGAAACTGGCAACATCTTGATCACCCAAGCTATTCCTTTCAAGAACACAAAAGTATGGCCATAAATATATCAGTTGTTTAAAAATTGTTTTTAAATTAAAATTTAAAAGATTCTCAGAATGGGGGCTTCCCTGGTGGCGCAGTGGTTGAGAGTCTGCCTGCCAATGCGGGGGACACAGGTTCGTGCCCCGGTCCGGGAAGATCCCGCATGCTGCGGGGCGGCTGGGCCCGTGAGCCATGGCCGCTGAGCCTGCGCGTCCGGAGCCTGTGCTCTGCAACGGGAGAGGACACAACAGTGAGAGGCCCTCATACCGCAAAAAAAAAAAAAAAAAAAAGATTCTCAGAATGGAACCATTTTCAAAAATAGTTCCATGAAAGATTAATACTTATGTTGCTTTCTACATTCAGAAATCTACAGTACTTTTTCCTGGCTTTTTTTTTTAACAAATAAAATATATTTGTTGAGTGGATGGATGGATGATACACAGTTAGAATTGATATCCTAAATCATTAAACAGCATAGCCACACCAGAATTTGCCCTCCATGCTATCTCCTACACACCTACCCACTCTGTCTCCCAACCCCTTGGGAATGTGAATTCAACATCAAAATTTTATCTTTGGGAAATATTTAAATGGTTGCCAAGGAAAACAACATAAAATATTTTAGACTGGGGCTGTTACATACACAGTCACACATGCATGTACTCATGTGAATGTGTGCATGCACACAGGTGCACACATGCACACACACACACATACATACACCAATCCCAAGTATATGAAAGCTATACATATAGCACTCTCATTCACAGATGTATGAAGGGAAATTTTGAGATTTGGACTGCAGCTTTTGCCTCCTCGATAGAACCATATTATATTCCTGGATGAGCTGTCAAACATCCTGATAACACTGTTTAAAATTCACAATCGGGCATATGTTTCAATTTAATCTGAGAAATAGGAAGGCCCATTCTGGCCAGTGATATGCTCCTTATCTGTCACTTCCTCTGTTGTCAGTGTTTCTTTTGTTGTTGTTGTTGTTGTTGTTTTAACATCTTTATTGGAGTATAATTGCTTTACAATGGTGTGTTAGTTTCTGCTTTACAACAAAATGAATCAGTTACATATATACATGTGTTCCCATATCTCTTCCTTCTTGCGTCTGCCTCCCTCCCACCCTCCCTATCCCACCCCTCCAGGCGGTCACAAAGCACGGAGCTGATCTCCCTGTGCTATGCGGCTACTTCCCACTAGCTATCTACCTTACGTTTGGTAGTGTATATATGAAATGCTACAGGCAAAGCACTCTACAGTGCTACAGGCAAAGCACTCTGATTAGGACGTCAGCCTGCCTTTGAGCAAATACTGCCAACTGCCAGCCTGTGCCTGGAAACTGAAGGTCCCTTAGCTCTAGACCAGGGTTGGGGAGCCAGTTAGGAAGTCCATGACAGATACAAGAAACTGATATGGAGAGCTGTGCTCCCAAAAGGTAGCCTGACCTATTTAGAAATGTGAGCCAGTATCAAGAGACGCTTTTTGTGGAGGGACATATTCAGGCCTGTGCAGGTTTCTGTGTAGACTTAAGTTTTCAACTCCTTGGGTAAATACCAAGGAACTCAGTTGCTGGATTGTATGGTAAGGGTATGTTTAGTCTTGTAAGAAACCAAGGAACTGTCTTCCAAAACACAACACCATTTTGCATTCCCACCAGTAATGTATGAAAATTCTTACTGCTCCACATCCTCACCAGCATTTGGTGTCTCAATGTTCTGGATTGTGGCCATTTTAAGAGGTGTATAATGGTATCTCACTATTGTTTTAATTTGCATTTCCCTGATGGCATATGATATGGATCATCTATTCATGTGCTTATTTGCCATCTGTTTATCTTCTTTGGTGAGGTGTCTGTTAAAGTCTTTGGCCCATTTTTTAATTGGGTTGCTTGTTTTACATTATTGAATTTTAAGAGTTCTGTGTATATGTTGGATAACAGTCCATTATCAGATTTGTCTTTTGCAAATATTTTCTCCCAGTCTATGGCTTATCTTCTAGTTCTCTTGATATTTATAGTTTTTCACAGAGCAGAAGTTTTCAATTTTAATGAAGTTCAGCTTACCAATTATTTCTTTCATGGATCGTGTCTTAAGTGTTGTTTCTAAAAAGGCATCACCATACCCAAGGTCATCTGAGTTTTTGCCTGTGTTATCTGCTAGGAGTTTTATAGGTTTGCTTTTTACCTTTAGGTCTATGTTCCATTTTTAGTTCATTTTTGTGAAGGATGTAAGGTCTGTGTATAATTCTTTTTTTTTTTTTGGCATATGGATATTCAGTTGTTCCAGAACCATTTGTTGAAGAGACTATCTTTACTCCATTGAATTGGCTTCACTCCTTCTTCAAAGATTGACTATATTTATGGGGATGTATTTCTTTATTCTGTTCCATTGCCTATTATTTCACCTTAACACACTGTCTTGATTACTAAAGTCTTGAAGTCAAGTTGTGTCAGTCCTTCAACTTTGTTTTTCTCCATCAATACTGTGTTTGCTATTTTGGATCTTGTGCCTCTCCATATAAATTTTGGAATCAGTTCATCAATATACACAAAATAACTTGCTGAGATTTTGATTCTGGTTGCATTGAATCTATAGATAAAGTTGCGAAGAACTGCCATATTGACAACACTGAGTCTTCCTATCCATGAACATGGACTATCTTTCCATTTATTTAGTTCTTTGATTTTGTAAGAGTTTTGTAGTTCCCTCATATAGATCTACATGTTTTGTTTGATTTATACCTAAGTATTTCACTTTGGGGGAATGCTAATAAAAATGGTATTGTTTTTAATTTCAAATTTTACTTGTTCATTGTTGGTATATAGGAAAGCAATTGACTTCTGTATATTAACCTTGTATTCTGCAACCTTGCTAAAATCACACATTAGTTCCAAGAGAGTTTTTGTTGATTCTTTCAATTCTTCAGATTTTCTATGTAGATGATCATGTCATCTTCAAACAAAAATAATTTTTATGTCTTCCTTCTTCACTGTATACTTTTTATTTCATTTTGTTTTCTTGCATTATTGCATTAGCAAGGACTTGCAGTATCATGTTGAAAAGAAGTATTGAGAGAGGACATCTTTGCCTTGTACCTGATTTAGTGGGAAAGCTTCAAGTTTCTCACCATTTAGTATGACGTTATCTGTAGGTTTTTTGTAGATATTCCTTATCAAGTTGAGAAAGTGCCCCTCTATCCATAGTTTACTGAGAATTTTTACCATGAATGAGTGCTGGATTTTGTCAAATGCTTTTTCTGCATCTACTGACATGACCATGTCATTTTTCTTTTTTAGCCTGTTGATGTGATTGGATTATATGAATTGATTTTCAAATGTTGAACCAGCTTTGCATACCTAGGATAAATCCCACTTGGTCACAGTATATAATTTTTTATACTTTTTTGGATTCAATTTGCTAATATTTTATTGAGGTTTTTGCTTTTACATTCATGAGGGATATTGGTCTTCAGTTTTCTTTTCTTGTAATATCTTTGCATAGTTTTGGTATTTGCATAATGCTGGCTTCATAGAATAAGTTAGGAAGTATATCTTCTGCTTCTATCGCTGAAAGACTGTAGAGTTAGTACAATTTCTTCCTTAAATGTTTGGTAGAATTCACCAGTGAACCCATCTGTCCCTGGTGGTTTCTATTTTGGAAGCGTATTAATTATTGATTCAATTTTTTAAATGGATACAGGCCTATTCAGATCATCTATTTCTTCTTGTGTAAGTTTTGGCAGATTGTGTCTTTCAAGGAATTGGTCCATTTCACTAGGTAATCAAATTTGTGTCCATAGAGTTGTCCATAGTATTCTTTTTTATCCTTTTACTTTCCACAGGATCTGTAATTATGTCCCCTCTTTCATTTCTGACACTAGAAATTTGTGTCCCCTCTTTTTTTTTCTTAGTTAGCATGGCTATTGATTTTACTGACCTTTTCAAAGAAACAGTTTTTGGTTTCATTTTCTCTATTGATTCACTGTTTTCAATTTCTTCGCTCTAATTCTTATTATCTCTTTTCTTCTGCTTACCTTGGATTTAATTTGCCCTCTTTTGCTAGTTCCCTAAGGTGGAAATACCTCATTCTTTTTCTTTTTTTTTGTGGTATGCAGGCCTCTCACTGTCGCGGCCTCTCCCATTGCGGAGCACAGGCTCCGGACGCGCAGGCCCAGTGGCCATGGCTCACAGGCCCAGCCGCTCCACGGCATGTGGGATCTTCCCGGACCGGGGCACAAACCTGTGTCCCCTGCATCGCCAGGCAGACTCTCAACCACTGCGCCACCAGGGAAGCCCCCTCATTCTTTTTAATGGCTGCATATTATTACATAGAAAAGGTGTATGATAATTTATTATTAACATTTATGTTAACATTTATATTAACATTTATGCTGTCTCCAATTTTTTGCTATTATAAGCAATACTGAAATGAGCTTTCTTATATATAGATCTTTACACATGTGTTTAGGTGTTTGGGGTGAAAAGTCTTCTAGAAATGGAATACTGAGTCAAAAAGTATGTGAATTTTAAAGTTTGATTAATACAAACCAAGTGCCTTCCAAATAGACTTGAACAATTCATATTTCTACAAACAGTATATCAGAAAATGTATTTCACTGCATTGTTGGAGAAATCTGGTATTACCAACCTTTTTGATATTTTATATTCTAAAGGATGAATATTTTTATCTTATTTTTATTTTCCCAATTACAATTTGGATGAGTTTATTTTCATAAATGTTTTGGATATTGGGTTTTTCTTCTTCTGTGAATTGCCTAATTTTTTTCTGCACACTTTTACTGAGGTGTTTCCCATTTATAGTTACTGATTTGTGAGAGCTCATGTTTGGATATTAATAAAATTCTGTTATTTATGTTGAAAATATTTTATATCAGTCTGTCCTCTCAGTACAAAATCTTAATTTCAACATAACCTTTGTTAATTTGTCTTTGATAGGCTTAGTTTTTTACTTGAGGTCATCAATTTTTGTTTTTTGGTTATGTAAGATGTTTGCATTAGGGGAATCTGGGAGAAAGATATACAAAAACTCTCTGTATTATCTTTGCACTTCTATGTAAATCTCAAATTATTTTCAAATATTTTTTTTACTTCCCAGTATGGTAGCTTTACAGCTTTGTTTGCTTGCATGGTTTGTGGTAGTGGTGGGTTTTGCATCTAATTCATTAATACACTTGGAATTTATTTTTGTGTATAATACACAAAATATGATATAATCTAGATGTCTGTCTAGATTTTTTTCTGAATGAAGAGATTATGATCCCAACATTATTTATTAAATGGTCTGTTATTTTTCTATTGATTAAATACTTCATCACAAACTGAATTCCCTATTTACCTAAGTCTGTTTCTGAATTCTGCCTCATTTTTTTCTTCATTTTATCTATTTTTAAATTAATACCCACACTTTTAAAACTACTATAGCTTCACAATATGTCACATTTTTGGCTATTTTTTCTTGGTATACCCACAGTTCCTCTTATACGAACTTTAGTATCCCTTTGTCCAATTCAAGTAAATTGGTCTTATCCAAAATTTATTTTTTAAAAAAGGAAAATAAATTACCTTTACAAACTGTTATCCTGCCATCTTATATAATGAAACTTCCATTAAAACTTCCATCAAAGAGCTTCCCACTTGGCAACGACATAGAGGTGCTGGGAAGGTGGTATGCCCAGAGAAGTCATGGAAGCTCCAAACCCCCTTCCCTATACCTTGTCCTATGAACTTCTTTATTTGTCTCTTCATCTGTATTACTTTGTAGTCTCCTTTATAATAAACTGGTAAATGTAAGTAAATGTTTCCCAGGTACTGTGAGCTATTCTAGTAAATTATCAAGCCCAAGGAAGGGAGCATGGGGACTCCCTTACAGCCAGTTGGTCAAAAGTACAGGAGACTCAGATTTGCAAATGATGCCTGAAGTGGTGGTTGGCCTTGTGGGTCTGAGCCCTTAACCTGTGGGGTCTGTGCTAATTCTGGGTAGTTAGTATTAGACCTGAAATAAATTGTAGGACACCCAGTTGATGTCCACAGAGAATTGGAGAATAGCTTGAAATAGAAAACCCACACATTTGGTGTCAGAGGTGTTTGTGCGAATAGAGGAAAAGCTTTGCTTTAACTCTGACTCAGGTTGTATGATCTCCAGGGCTGACCCCACCTCTGCAGCAGTCCTCACCTGTGGGCATTTTGCTACATTTTCCTCCATCAATGTAAGTATATCTGCTTTATTTTTTTAGGTATCCCGGATTGCACTCATCCATGTTTTCCAGGAGGATTATAAATCTAACTTCTTTTCTCATATCATTTCTTATATTTCATGAGGTTTTGGATAGGAGGAGCAGAGGTACATATGCTCCTTTCCTACTATCTTGAACCAATCTCTTGGAATTTGTAAAACAAGACACCAAATCATTCATAATCTCTCCACCTCTTACAAAGGTGTTTTTATTTTTATCTACTCACTTCTGGTCTTTGTCCACACATATAGTTTCATATTGCTATAATCAAAATGTACTCACAATTTTTCATTCTTCTTTTCCACTTAATATGCCTTAAACATTTTTCCATGTAATCATCATAATTACCAATTTAACGGCTGCATAATTGTACATTTAGGTGATCTAGTATCATTTGTTTAACCACCCTCTAGTTTTTCGCTATTATAGACAAGTGGAAATGAACATTTTCAAACATATACTTTCTTTTCTTCTGATGTATTACTTCCTTAGAATATATACCCAGGAATGGAATTGCAAGGTAAGAGGACAGGAATAGTTTTAAGGTTTTTAAGGTTTTAGTGCTGCTGTGTCATACTGTATCTCAAAAGGATTTTACCAATGTACACTTTTTACTATAATTTTATCAGCACTGGACACTATCATTTTTGCTTCAAAAATAAGTATAAGAAGTTACCTTGTTTTTTGTTTTCTGTTTTGTTTTTTGTTTTTATTTATTTTTGGCTGCATTGAGTCTTTGTTGCTGCGCGTGGGCTTTCTCTAGTTGCGGCAAGTGGGGGCTACTCTTCATTGCGGTGCGCAGGCTTCTCATTGCGGTGGCTTCTCTTGTTGCAGAGCACAGGCTCTAGTCGCGTGGGCTTCAGTAGTTGTGGCAGGTGGGCTCAGTAGTTGTGGCTTGCAGGCTCTAGAACACAGGCTCAGTAGTTGTGGCGCACAGGCCTAGCTGACCCACAGCATGTGGGATCTTCCCAGACCAGGGTTGGAACCCGTGTCCCCTGCACTGGCAGGTGGGTTCTTAACCACTGTGCCACCAGGGAAGTCCCAACAAGTTACCTTGTTTTAATGATGATTTAGTTTTCTTTTTTTAAGGAATAGACAGATTAACCATTTTCTTAGTTATTGGCTTTCTTCTACAAATTGTTAAATATCTCATTAATCAAATTAGGTATTATTTTATTTCTTATATTTGAATGAGTTTTACATAGTATAAGTATTCATTAAAACCTGTCTCATAATAAAGGCAAATATCTCCCCCAATCTGTTGGGTGCCCTTTTTCAATGATAATTTTGACTTTTTCATTATCCATTTTATAATGGTAAATCTATCAATCTTTTCCTTTGTGACTTTTTTCTCTTCAAAATTAAGTAAACCATTATTCATACAAATTCTTCTCGTAAATATTTTAACTTTTTAGATCTTATGGAGTTGATTTTGGATGGGTCTTTAGGTATGGACAGATGCCCCCACCCCACCCCAGACACTTCGGACATACATCCTCAAATACAGAATTAAACTCAAGCAGTGCCACTCTGCAAAGGAGGAAGAAAATTTTGTGGTGTCCAATACAGTAGCCACCTAGCCACATGGTTGCTGATTGCTTAAATGTGGCTAGTCCAAATTGAGATGTGCTTTAAAAAAGTAAAATACACAACAGATTTTGAAGATCAGGTATGAAAAGAAGAATGTAAGATAGCTCATTAATAATTTTATATAGATTCCATATATTGGATTAAATATATTTTACACATTAAAATAATTTCATCAGGGACTTCCCTGGCGGTCCAGTGCTTAAGACTTCACCTTCCAATGTGGAGGGTACGGGTTCGATCCCTGGTGGGGGAGCTACGATCCCACGTGCCTCACAGCCGAAAAACCAAAACAGAAGCAATGTTGTAACAAATTCAGTAAAGACTTTAAAAATGGTTCACATCAAAAAAAATCTTTAAAATAATTTCATCAGCTTTATTTTACTTTTTTAATGTGGCTACTAGAAAATTTTAAGTTGTATATGTGGCTTGCATACATGGCTTGCATTATGCTTCTATTGGACTGCACTACTCTGACAAATACGTTTCCTATCATAGCTCTTGCTAAGAAGCAGAGCTAAGCCCAGAGGACGATGACGCTATTACAGGTCCTTTAAAGGAGAGAATACTTACTTTACAATTTAATGGACTGAGAAGGGAGAAAAGTTTCATTAACCACTGCTGGCATTTTCTGTGTCAAGACTACCCTTGTGCTCATCTTTGAGCAAGATCCCCAGATTGATTCTTTGTTGAAAACTCCTTGGACGCCCAGAGGAAGGGCAAGGCTACAAGAGGACCAGCCAAACTTTTAGAACCATACATTTCCAGCTGCTATCCTTGAGTAATTTCTTGAAACACAAACCAGCCTGGAATCCACCTTTCTGCTCTCCCCTAAATTTCTCCCATTCTTCAAGGCCTTCGTATAGCTCCCTCTAATTACTCCACTTCTCACTGACTGCTCTTAGTCACCGAGTTCCTGCTCACTTGGTATCTGTAACATGATTTGGCAATTGTGCTTTGGTTATTATTTCAGGTGACACCAGAATCCACATGGGGCATTTTGATGCCTGTCATAACTCCAGGACAGGTTTTTCTGGTAATAGATATTTTCAGCATACGTGTCTAATAGTGTCCATTCCATCTGCTGGCCTAAATTATCTAAAAATTTAAATTAACATAATAATAACTCTATATTCCACTAGTATTCTCCCAAAGTATTTTCACTCTAATGATTTCACTTAAGCCCAAACAGGATTCAGATCTAACTGGCCAATTTTATGCCTCTGTTCCACAATGTATAATAATATAGGGATAAAGTGAGGGATTCCAGTCACTGCTCTTCTACAATGTACATGCTGCGAGGAGTCTTGACTCAATCAAAGAACTGTCCAGAATTAGGCTCTCCCTTTACAGCATTTGCTAGACTGTCATTATACAATTGCATCTTATGCCATTACTAACTTTTCACCACTTTGCATGGCAGTATGTATTTATATGACAGTAAAAGTGATTAAATAACTAAGTGGACCTTGTAGTACATGAGTTATTTCTTTGCTACCATTATGTCTAATTCACCATACATTATTCAGTCTGAAGGCTTTTCAGCATCATAAAGTAGCCAAGATCATTTTTCACCTCATCATCCCATTATCCGTAATGAGAAAATATTTGTAAATGTGAAGACTACTCTTTCCAAAGATCCCTGGTGAACACTCCTACAGACATTAGTGAAATCTATTAAACATATTTTTTTCTCACAGCAGAAAGAATATGTAGGGGATGCCCACAAAGTCCTTCTAACACCTTTCAAGACTCAGATTCCGGGCTTCCCTGGTGGCGCAGTGGTTGCGAGTCCGCCTCCTGATGCAGGGGACGCGGGTTCGTGCCCTGGTCCGGAAGGATGCCACATGCCGCGGAGCGGCTGGCCCCGTGGGCCATGGCCGCTGAGCCTGCGCATCCGGAGCCTGTGCTCCGCAGCGGGAGAGGCCACAACAGTGAGAGGCCCACGTACAGCAAAAAAAAATAAAAATAAAGAAAGAGTCCGATTCCTTCCAGAGTATAAATGGGCCCTTCTGGATGATCCTACTGAGGTGGTGACTGACGACCTCACCACAGCTTATTGCATGAGATATTAATGGGCTTCAATTCACACCCAAGGTTTCCAGGAAGAAGGCAAGTCTAAAGTCTAGATCTATCGCTAAATTTCCTAAGGAATGTCAGTGGATCTAACCAGATTCAGTTTGATTCCTCAGCTCTAATAACTTCTCTATGCACTTTACAGTTTACAAAGGGCTTCCAAACACATTATCCCATTTAATCCACTACATCCTGAAAGGTATTATTATTCACATTTTTCAGATGGGGAAAATGAGTTTCAGTGACAATCAATGATTTATCCACGATCACAGATGCAGTTAACAGTAGAGCCAGACCCTTGCCCAGGTCTTCTGAATTCAGAGGCCAGGGGAAAAGAAGTTTAAGGAATCGCTCCAGAGAACAAAATTCCAACATCTGCTTAGCCAGTGGCAGTTTGGGGACTTTAGGTAAGTCACCTCACCAAAATGAGCTGGACCAGAATATCACTACAACTCCACAATACCTTAATATTCTAAGGATTCTAGGAAACTAAATGTAATTCCCACTTCATGTCTGTTCACCCTGGTCCTTGTGCTGGACCCTTGACACAGTTTTCAAAGTGGATTTTCTACCATGTCCAACAGGATTCCAGTACCTCCATTTGACCCAACCCAGACCAAAAAGTTCTATCCAGTCCAAAAAGTCCATTCATACCTAAGAGTTTCTAAGTCTGCATGGAAGGTAGTAGGGGAGATAGAGCTCTTCCTCTGTTAGGGAATTCCCAGAACCCTGTGGTTAAAACGTCAAGCCAAGTTCATCCTTCCTTATTTCATAAATTGGATTTGAAACGGATTAAAAGTTGTTTCAATAATAATCTTTATTATTATAGATTTAATAAATTGTAGAGATTTCAGGAAATACTTGCAGTGTAGGAAGCTCATGCCCTCTTTTGTAAAATAAGCTTAGAACCATCAGTCATATATCAGATGACATAGGATGGGTATCTAAGTATATCCACTTCTGTTGAAAAGTGAATGCTCAGGTCAAGATATATGTCTGTCCCTGGTTGATTTGAACATGATAAATTTAGATTTTATAGTGTTAAAAATATCTTTTTCTTCAGTTGTCTCCACAAAACTCTAACCAATAATTCATGGAATTTCTTGCCCCCCAAGAGAGATACTATATCACCTTACAAACAAACTCATGAAAAATTTAGGTGATAGATTAAAACCAACTGCTACAGTCTCCCTCTTTATCTCCTCTTTCTCTTTCTCCCTCTCTCTCGCTCTCTTTCTCTCTCCAAGCTGAAGAAAAACTTCAGCAGCAAGTCTTGACTACAGTATACAAAAGAAACAAATTGCTAAGTACTCAATCTACATGTGTTAGTTTTGCTGTCTTCTCTTCCGTAGCACTGGAGGAGCAAGCAAAAACCCAAATGTGCTCAGGATTCTGAGTTGAGTTATCATTTCAGACACTAGCATTAGCATAAAAATTTTTAATTGTATCCATAAAAATGAATATAACCCAGAACTTGAGGGGAAAATTTTTTGAATAATCATTTGGTATGGTCCAATGCCTCTAAGCAAAACAGAATTCAATCTTCCTAAAAGAAGTAAATATGTCTCATGTGCTTAGGGATGGAACATCGATCTTCCTATTGCTCAATAATGCAAAGTCTACAGAGGCAGTATGCTATAGAAAGCATATAGGACTTGCATTTATTAGACACGGGTTCTAGGCCTGGCTACAACTTTACTAACTGGCTGTATTGCCTTAGGAAAGTCACTTAACCTCTCTGAGACTCATTTTCTTCATCTTCATTACAGAATTTTCATTGCAGATTTTTACTGTAATGTTCATTACAGTAAAAGAGAGGCTTTAAAAAAAGCTCTAGTGAATTAATAGAACTAGGCATTGAATATCAATGGCTAATAACATCATACACAAAAAGAAATATCTAGATTATGAATTAACAAGGAAAAATAAACCTGATTCTGATAAAGCCTCAAGATATAACTACCAGTTTACAGGAAACAGGAGGCAGGGCACCATATTAAACCACACCACAGAGAAGCACCAGCAAAATTCAGGCTGGGAAAAACTCTGTAAGATAGACAGCCCCAGTGTCTTCGATGTCATAACAGAAAAAACGTAGCAAGGAAAAACAAAAAGAGAGAAAAAGAGGAAGAAAATATAGATCAAAAAAGATTTAAGGGACATATAAACATTATGTTGTATAAATTTTATTTGGATTCTGACTAAAACAAACAATTGTGGGGAAAAAGCTGTGGAGCCTCCAGTTTCCAATCAGGGATATAGAGAGCTGGACAGAGCATTGCTCTCACCTGTACAACAGCAACAACCAAAAAAAAAAAGGCCAGATGACTGCAAATTCATGACTTTTCTCAAACCCATTAGAGAACTGAGGTATCAACTGGTCCAAAATACAAGGAGAGATAGATACCTATAGGGAGTGAAGAGATGTGACCATACCCTTACCTGGGGTAGATGTCACTGGATGGACACTTCTGAGAAGAGCTCAACTAAAATAGTTAACATAATATTAGCAAATCAGATCGAGCATTATATATAAATCGCACAACCAAGTTAAGTTTATCCCAGGAATGCTGATTTGAAAAATCAATCGACAGCCCAGAAATAAACCCACATACTTATGATCAATTAATCTATGACAAAGAAGGCAACAATATACAATGGAGAAAAGACAGTCCCTGCAATAAGTAGTGCTGGGAAAACTGACCAGCTACAAGTAAAAGAATGAAATTAGAACATTCTCTAACACAATACACAAAAATAAACTCACAATGGATTAAAGTAAGACCAGAAACCATAAAACTCCTAGAAGAAAACATAGGCAGAACAATCTTTGGCATAAATCGTAGCAATATTTTTTTTTAATCTGTCTCCTAAAGCAAAGGAAATAAAAGCAAAAACAAAGAAATGGGACCTAATCAGATGTAAAGGCTTTTTTTTTTTTTTTTTTTGCGGTACGCGGGCCTCTCACTGTTGTGGCCTCTCCCATTGCAGAGCACAGGCTCCGGATGCGCAGGCTCAGCGACCATGGCTCACGGGCCCAGCCGCTCCGCGGCATGTGGGATCTTCCCGGACTGGGGCACGAACCCGTGTCCCCTGCATCGGCAGACGGACTCTCAACCACTGTGCCACCAGGGAAGCCCGACCTAAAAGCTTTTGCACAGCAAAGGAAACCATCGACAAAATTAAAACACAACCTACTGAATGGGAGAAAATATTTGCTAATGATATGACCAATAAGGGGTTAATATCCAAAATATATAAATAGCTCATACAACTCAACATCAAAAAAAACAATCTGATTTTAAAAATGGGCAGAAGACCTGAACAGACATTTTACCAAAGAAGACATACAGGCACAGGAAAAGGTATTCAACATTGCTAATCATCAGGGAAATGCAAATCACCTCACACCTGGAATGGTTATCATCATAAAGACCACAAATAACAAACATTGGTGAGGATGTACAGAAAAGGAAGCCCTCATTCACTGCTGGTAGGAATGCAGACTGGTGCAGCCACTATGGAAAACAGTATGGAGGTTTCTCAAAAAATTTAAATAACTACCATAGGACCCAGCAATTCCAGGCCTGGATATATATCAAAAAAAAAAAAAAAAAACCACTAATTCTAAGATACCTGCACTCCAATGTTCATAGAAGCATTATTTACAATTACCAAGATATGGAGGCAACCTAAGTGTCAGTCAATAGATGAATGGTTAAGGAGAAGTGATACACACACACACACACACACACACACACACACACACACACAAATACTACTCAGCCATAAAAAAGAAGGAAATTTTGCCATTTGCAACAACATGGATGGAGTTGGAGGGTGTTTTGCTAAGTGAAATAAGTCAGACAGAGAAAGACAAATACTGTATGATACCACTTATATGTAGAATCTAAAAAATAAAACAAACTAGTGAATATGACAAAAAGGAAAAAAGACTCACAGATATAGAGAACAAACTAGTGGTTACCAGTGAAGAGAGGGAAAGGAAGAGGGGCAAGATAGGGGTAGGGGATTAAGAGATACAAACTATTATGTATAAAATAAATAAGCTATAAGTATATATTATACAACACAGGGAAAATAAACATATTATTTTACAATAACTATAAACAGAGTATAACCTTTAAAAATTGTGAATCACGGGCTTCCCTGGTGGCGCAGTGGTTGAGAGTCCGCCTGCCGATACAGGGGACACAGTTTTGTGCCCCAGTCCGGGAGGACCCCGCGTGCCGCGGAGCGGCTGGGCCCATGGGCCATGGCCGCTGAGCCTGCGCGTCCGGAGCCTGTGCTCCGCAACACGAGAGGCCGCAGCAGTGAGAGGCCCACGTTCAGCAAAAAAAAAAAAAAAAAAAAATTGTCAATCACTATGTTGTACACCTATAACTTATATAACATTATACATCAACTATATCTCAATTTTTAAAAGCTTTTTAAAAAAAAGGAAATCAAAGGCTTACAGATTGGAGAAGAAGAAAGAAAATGGTCTCCATTCACAGATGACATGATTATCTACATAGAAAATTCCAAAATATATATCAAAAAAATACATCTTACAACTAGTATGTGAGTTTGGCAAGTTTACCGGATATAAAGTCAGTTTTTCTATGACAAATAAGAATTCAAATTTCTTAAAAATTCAATTTACAATAGTACACCAAAAATGAAATTTAGTTTCATATGTGTGAAAGATCTGTACAGTGAAATTTATAAAATACTGAAGGAAGAGACAAAGAAAAACCAAATAATCACATTCATGGATTGGAAGACTCAGTATTATTAAGATGTCAATTCTTTCCAATATGATCTATATATTCAACACAAAATCACTGGTATACAATAACCCTCTATACTGCTTTTGAAATTCTTCCATAAATCTAAAATTACCTCAAAATAAAATATTTTTAAAATTATAATTTGGACAATTAAGGAATTATTGTTAATTTGTTTGGGGGTGAGATGAGGGTATTAAGGTTACATTTTAAAAATCCTTACCTCTTAGAGACATAAATTTAAATTTTAAATAATCAGAAAATCACTAAATGGCAACCCCCATAGAATAACTTGTTTCATGCAAGATTCATGAATGCTAAAATTAGTGAGTGAAACTGTTATGAGAAACAAGATATATGTTGTCTCAAAATATCTCCCCACAAGACACTTACTAAATATAAAGAGAATGATAGTAACTTTACAGTGAAGTAACCTGGCAAACATCTTAACCAAGTACCTCCTGATATCATGCACAGAGAACACAGTACCATTTCTTGTATTCCTGCCCCAAATGCATATGAGTCCTAATCTTTCAGAAGCATTACACAAAACCAAACTGAGGGACATTCTACAAAATGACTGGTCTGTACTCTTTAAAAATGTGGAGATCATGAAAGATAGAGACAGGCTGAATTACTGCTCCAGATTAAAGGAGACAAATGATATGTGAGATCCAAACGCAAAATGCTATCTGGGTTAGACCCTGGATCAGAAAAAAATATTTTCTTCACTGTAAAGGACATTAATGTGGCAATTGGCAACATTTAAATAGGCTTTCAGGTTGGCTAATAGTGTTGTGTCATTTTAACTTCCTGATTTTGTCCATTGTATATGGCTATGTTTTTTAGGAATCACACAATTAAGTATTTGGGGAATGGGGCATCATATCTACAACTTACTCTCAAACAATTCAAGAAGAAAATAATACATACATATATAATATATAAACACATATACTATATATACACACATAGAGAATGAAATTATAGATAGAATATTTATTATATATATGATAAAACAAATGTGTTAAAATGTTTACATTTAGAAGACCAATGTGAACTCTTTGCACTATTTTTGTAACTTTTCTAAAAGTCTGAAATTAACCCAAAATTAAAGGTTTTAAAAATTAACAAAAGAGATGTAATAACAACACCTTGAGTCTGTGGCCTCCCCTACGTCCACCTTCTGTCTATGCCAGAAGAAAACTGACTCTATGCCTATCATTCATAAGACCATCTCAGCCACTGTTCCATTTTCTGTGGTTGATATAACATATTACCACAAAGTTAGTGGCTTAAAACAACACAAATTTATTATATTATAGTTCTGCAGGTCAGAAGTCCAAAAGGACTCATACTGGGCTACAACCAAGGTGTCAGCAGAGCTGTAGTCTTCCTTTCTGGAGGCTCTAGAAGATAATCTGCTTCCTTGACTTTTCCAGCTTCTAGAGGCTGCCTTCATTCCTTGGTTCATAGCTCTTACCTCCATCTTCAAAACCAGCAGCATAGCATCTTCAAATCTTTCTCTGACTCCCTCTTCTGTCTTCTTCTTCCACTTCAAAGTACCCTTATGATTTAAAATGAGGCTTACCAGGATAATCCAGAATAATTTCCCTACATTAAAGTCAGCTGATTAACAACCTTAAATTCATCTACAATCTAAATTCTTCCTTGCCATGCAACAATATACTCACTGGTTCCAAAAATTAGGATGTAGACATTTTTTTAGGGGCCATTTTTATCTGCCTATCACAGCTATCCTCTACCAGAAATGCCTGGAAATTATGCCCTATCCTAAAACCCAGATCCCTAAATCGTAACTCCTTTAGAAACAGGTCCCTAGGTAATTGACATTGTTGTGGTGATCGCTCCAGATGTAACTTCCTCAACTCCCCCATCCCCAATAAACTTTACAGATTTTAGTTATTTCTGTTTTTGTTTGTTTGCTTGTCAGTTGTACAGTCTTCCTTTCTTTGACTGTTACCATTGTCTGACTGAGCCTATAACTTGGAAGGCTGATGCAGACAAAACAAATCTCGCCGATAAGAAAACACTTCCTAATGTCTAACTTAAATCACCTTTGTTGAAATGTAACCATAGTTCTTCCTGTCCTTGCTTTGGAAGTAACAGTAAGCAACAAGTCAATATCAACCTAATAAAAACCTTTTAATTTAGAGTCTATCTTTCTAAGGCAACACACACACACACACACACACACAGATAATATGTCAACCAACCAGCCAATCCAGGATAAAGGCCAGTCAAGTTACTTCTTGAAGTGATGGAGTGATACAGTCAAGCCCTAAGATAAATAGCCATCCACAAACATGACCTATATGATACCTCCAGCTTTTCTCCCTTAGCCAACATAACCCTACTCAGTCCTTGCCTATTTCCTAAAGTGCTGAGAGTTTAGGTTACCCTCTCTTAGTTCTGATTCCTTCCTAAATCTCCTATGTAAGTTCAGCTTGGACCTGGAGCTTTTTCCTTCTCCAACTGGCAACATCTTTTTCATCTTTCAAGACTTCTCACATGATCCTTTCTCCCCCAAGAACAATTAGCCATGCTCTTCTTTGTGCTCCCACTGGAGGCGCTGGGGGTTCATACCTCCAATATAACACTTAACTTGTGGAACTGAAATTCTCTACATTACCATCAGTTTTGAACTCAAGTCTTGTTTCTGGACTATGGATTCCAAGGAAGCTGCTATTGTTACATTTTATTGCTCATTAAATGAGTCCAGGATTTCTTCCTACCTTTCTGGCTATTCCTTCTTCTATTTTCAGGTTAATTCTCCTTTATCTAGAAGAATTCCAACTCAATGCTAGAATCCTTCAATACTTGGTCTTTCGTCCTCTTCTCTTCTCAGTGTATATTCCTCCCCCTAGTTGACGGTTATCCACTTCCTTAGTTTCAATGACTACTTTTATGCAAATTACTCCCAAGGTGTATCCAGCCCAGAACTCTGCTCTGAGATTAAGTCCATGCATCCATCATCTCTTGAATGCCTTAAAAGCACCTCACACACATGCTCAAAACAGAAGTCAGGAACTTTCTCCCCGGTAATGAGCACTTTTGGTTACCTTCCCAGTACTCATTTCCCCCTCCTTACAGCAGTAATATCCTAATTTCCTTTAAGGACTTCACTGCTCCCACTGTTGACCAATCTGGTCTCCATGAGGCTGACCACACCCTCATCCCCAGTTCTAGGGATAGACAGTAATTAACCTAAACCAATCCACATATCCCATCCCTCCCATCATCCTGGGCGGCATGTCTCTTGGACTGTAGGCATATAATCCAATCAGAGCAACGGAGTCACAGTGATGCCTTAGCTGGGGCTCCTCAAGAGCAAATCCCTCTTCCTGTATGGTGGTATGAGTATGTGGTCATCTTGCTTCTCTAAGTGGCCAAAGGTACCCAAGACACTGATCCCTGTCACACTGTTTGGCCCCTAGACAAGCCATTCCTAAAGCCAGTTTACCCTTTTTTTTTTTAATATGAGTCAACTAATTCTTTCTGTTTAAGCAAGTCTGTATTGAGTTTTCTATCACTCGGATCACATAGACTGCTATGATGAGACTTCTCTGGGAAGCCCCAGGGCAGACATTGTTCTGTTTTTGTTTTTTAATATGTAATACCTGTAGACAGCAACTGAATTCCCCTAGAGAATAGTTGAGAAAGAGAGAGAAGTCATTAATGTACATAAGAAAGCTACATGGTGCACTAAGACAAGGATGCTATCTAAAACAAATGGGTAGAGGTTATTGACCACAAGAAGAATAAAATTCACTGGTATTTGAAAACAAACTCCCAGAATCACTCTGAGCTCTCCCTTTTAGCCAGCACCATCAGTTATGATTATTAAGTGCCTGCTCGGCTTCTGTGCAGTAGAAGAGGCAGGGAGGTTTGGTAGCTAGGCAACAGCCCGGAAACTCAAAGGGTAGGAATTGTGATTCTGGCTCCTCCATAAAAGTGATAAGTGGCCTTGGGTAAACTTCCCCTGCCTTGTCTCCTCCATCTGAAAAGTAGCGTCACCAGAAAGTCTGCACCAGCAATGCAAAAAGTCTGCCTTTCTGCACTGAGGGAAGAAAAACAGAGTGAACAGTACACTGCAATCGTAGAAAAGTGAGCTTATGGGGCCTAAGAAGTGAGGAACTCATCACGGGACCAACCTCTCAACTGAAATCACCACTTTATTACAATCACACTTTATTACATTTGAGCCTGAGTAATCTGTGCCTCAGTTTATCCATCTGGAATGATTCACAGATAACGGTCAGGTCCTGAGTTAAAATACTAATTAAAATATGTGATCTTTATTTTTACAGGATCTAGGGGAAAACTTGGGTGGAAGAATCTCTCCCCACTAAGTACCTTTGGAATTCCTCAAGTACCTCTAACCTGTAAGCACCTCAAAAGAAAGGTCACAGCTGCCTGATTCACCACACAAACTCCAGTACCTGGCCCAGTGTCTAGTACACAGTTAGTGCTCATTGTGTTTAATGAATGAGTACATTAATTATTTAAATAATATCACCTCTTTAAATGGGGAAAAGACAATATATAACCTCAAGTGAAGCATAACTAGTCTTGAAGGAAAAATGTCCACTGAACAACTCTGGAGGAAGTAACCTTGATCTATACTCTAGGGCAAAGTTAAGTCCATGCCAGGTCATGAATAGCCATGAAACAAGATTACACTTTGACTAATTCTCTTTTATTTATTTTTACTATTATTTAGAGTAGACCCAAATAATACAGTTACAGCTCAACAGCACTCCTCTTTCCAAATATAACTGTCATTTCTGTAGAGCAAGTTTCAGAAATGTTTATATATTATCAAAATTAAGTTTCAAAATGAGCTACAGCATCTGAAAAAAGGGGATAATAATACTTCACAGAAACTAATTGGAAACTTGTTTTGAAATAAAGTAGTTATTATTTCCATCATGGAGAGATGAAAGTACAGAGATTTCCTTTTATCTCACCAGCCTAGTATCTTACATTATTTATTCACACTAAAATTAAAACCTGGCCAAATCCTACTGAGGCACTGCATATCAGTTAGAGATTATTCTTCTGGAAATGAACTTTTGTTCACAAATTTCATTATGCAGTTACAAATGACTATTATTAAAATGTAACATATAAAACTAAATTGTGTTTTTTTCCTGGCCATGCACAAGGTTCAATTTCCTATGCAGTATTATTCTTTTCTTCTGGACTTAGTGGCATCCTGTCCCTCTGCCCATTGCTTCAGCATCCAGAGAATCTCACAACACCCACTCCACTCGCCTGGAGCCCCCACCAATGCCACTTTTTATTCCTCTATCCCTTGCATCCCAACGAACAGACACCAAAGGACATTCTCCACCTGGAGACCTTGCCAAGGCCCATTTTTATTTTTTCTGCAGACTCAAACCTCAGGCAAAGTGACCACCTACAAAAAGTACCTGGAGCATGATATTGACCCACTTGCAGCTTTCTGAGTGCCTAACTCTGAAGCTCTTTCTTGCCCATCCCCCAGGCCTTGCCACTTCCTACTCATTTTGCCTGGAATGCTCTTCCTTGATCACCTAATTCTGACTTGCCTTTTGGTCTCAGCTTAGAAGGAACTTTCTCCAGAAAGATTTTCCTGACCTACCTCCCAGCTACTGGATCAGGTACAGCCTCTGTGTTGCCATGGCACCCTGTACCACGTGGCACTTGCAACTTCTTAATTGACCCTACCTCTCACCAGATTGTAAGCTCCAAGACAGCAATAGTTAGGTCATGTTGTCTCACCATGTTTTTACCAGTTTCCGGCACGGTGATGGGCATATAGCAATTGATCAATAAATAGTGCGTGAATTTGGGATTTAGATTCAACTCTGGTATCTGGCCTCTAGGAAAACCAATCTCCCATTTGAATTCCAAAGAATGCTCACTATCTTTGGGCTTTCCTGCAATTAACTTTGTGGTTCACTGGAGTTCTCCTTGGTTCTCCACCTTGAGAACTCTAATTTTTCCTCTGCTCGTTTCCTTCCACTCCTGGAAGGTCCTGTATAGCACTTCTAGGGTTTGCTCTTCTGGTCAATCTGTTTGAAATGTGCTCATCAACTAGTTTTCAAAACTGGTCCTACTTCTTGGGTTCTTCACATCCATCCTATTTCCTGTACATCCAGGCTATCTTTTGCCTTATTTCCACTCTCTAGTCTACTCTTTAACTCTCTCTAGCTCAATAAGGATGAAGCTTGGTATGAACTTGTTAAGAGAGATTAAAAATGCATCTAGGCACTGCATGGATCTTTGTACAGACAACAATTTTAAGAAACTTCCAATCTTAGTTTTTGTGCATCTACACGACCTAGGTCCTTCATTCTGGTCAAACTTTACCTTTCCCCTGGGACACTGACACTCCACTACCTCCTATTCTAAAAAAAAAGCCTCCCACCCCAGCTCTGAAAGTCATTTTCCAATCAGCTCAATATAGCTTTTCCCTCTGCCTAGGTGCTGCCAATAGCTCCTTATTCATCACAGGTTTCTAGGTTTACTTGTTTGTCTGTCTGACCCTGATGAAAGGTAGAAATAAGGGCAGGTTTTCCCAGGGAAAAGTCAATCAGGTTATTTTTGCACAAGCTGCTTAAAGACAGTCTTGGTTCATATCTTGGTTACATTTGAAGAAAGGAGAGAATGAATATTGCTTATCTTCAGTCTTATTGTTTGCATCATTGGAGGTAAGAGAGGATCAATAAATAATATCAAGTTCTCAAGTTAAGAATATATTGAGACTTTCTGTTTGAATAAAAAAAAAGAACATATTGAGAAACAAGACAAGGAAGACAGACAAATAGAGATCAAAACATCAGCTTTATTATTATTACTGATAAAACTGATTTGAGAATTTGGCTTGATGTTTGGGCACAAATGGACTTGCTAACACTACTTCTCAACTAGGCAGATTTACCCACCAATCACAGGCATCGCTACACTACTGTAGAACCCTCCCCACCCAGGCAGAAGCTGCTTCTGTTAAGTTTCTAACATGTGTCAGTACCCTGTAGAATGGAGACCTCCAAGAAAGAAAGGTCTGAGTTAAGTAAGTTTAGTTCTTTCTCCTATCACAAAATGCCAGGAATGTTATGATTGTTATGACAAAGGAAATCCATCCGTCATGAAAACATAAAGGCAGAGGAATGGAGAGTCCCTTGCATACAGCAACCACTCAAATCTATCAAAGCTTCCACCAAAGTCCCTAGTATTGTCCCAAGATCTGATAGCTCTGGATTCCCTTGGTGATTGCAAGTTTACCTTTTCATATTGTTATGAAACAATATTTTAGGATTCCCATGAGGTGTTGTGGATCTGTTTGGCTTCATATGAGACTAAGATAAGTTTTCCTTTAGCATTCAAACTAAGCCAGAAGGCTTGGAAATGGGTGTACTGGTTACTTGAATTCCCTGATGAGGAAGAAAGTCCTTTTTTAAAAATTTCAAACCAGATTCAAATGACAGTCTTTAAAAAAATTCATCCATTTATTTTGCTGCTGCCATAAGCACACTAAATGTAATTTAATCTTTCTTTGATGATTCATGGTCTTTGAGAGCCTCACATCATCATTAATCCTATGAATTCTCACTGTTTGGTACTGGATACACAGAAACACAAGATACACAAATTGGATTGAATGGGCAAACTGTGGCTGACCAGAAAGCTCTCGGATGAGGTCAGACTCTTTAAATATATTTGAAAGATCACAAGAATGCATTAGAAATGATTATGGTGGTGCTGGTTGTGATAAGCACTTACTATGTACCAAACACTATTCTAAGCACTTTATGTGTATTAAATCATTGACTCTGAAGTCCTAGGAGGTAAGCATTATTACCTCCATTTTACAGGAGTGGTAAATCAGGTTCGGAGAGGTTAACTAACCTGCCCACGGTCTCACTGCTACAGGAAGTGGAACAGTCAGGATCTGCCCTTGGACTGTGTGGTTCCAGAGCCTTCCCTCATAACTAAATGCTAAAACAAGAGAAAATGTGCATAGGAGTGTTGAACTGAAAGAACAAGGTAGGAGAGTTAATCCCTCAATGCATTGTAGTGAATATGTTTATGTGAAATATGCTTAAGCCTTTCATCCACAAACTCAGAAACACACACACACCCCTTATCAGCTACAATCAAAGTAAAAAGGATGAATCTAAAAATCACACTCACTGCTTGGGGCACATGATACAACATTAACAAACAACAAAGAGAAAGTCATATATCTCAACTTCTGTTGTATTTCCATCTTCTTTATCAAGGAGAATGATCTTTAAACTCAGGAGGGTTGAATAAATGTAGTTTAGAAGGAATTGAAGTATGAGATAAGTAAGGTGATAGCAAGAGACCATCTTGCTGTTTTAAATGAGTTCAAGCCTCCGGGCCTAAACAAATTACATCCCAGAGTATGGAGAGACTTTGCAGATGTAATCTAAGCGTCACTGTCAGTAATCTTTACGGGATCATAGAGACTAGAAAAGGTACCAGGGCAATGGAGCTAGAAAAACAGTATTCCAATTTTTCAACATGAGAAGAACGGTGTATTCCGTGATGTACAGATCCACAAGCTTGACTTGGAAACTCGGTAATACTCTAAAATGTTTATATAGACAATTTGTGAGCCTTTAGAAAAGGAAGTGGTAATCACTAGGACTCAGGACGAATTCACTGGGGAAAAGTAATAAAGATCCTGCATTCCTCTTCTTTATAGGTTTAAGGACTGGTGAAAGTGGGGATGCCATCTACACCATAAGAGATGTGAGAGCTACCTGGCTGAGGCTCCTATAACTCTTTGGGTTACCAGGGTTGACTCAGATGATCTGGCTGGCTGATGGGGTCCCCTTTGCTTTACATTCCATGAAGTCGTACATCTTCTCAGAGAGAAACACCAGAGAGAGAAAAACCTTCATATGAACAAGGGAATACAAATCCTGTGCCTTCCCAAAACCCCCAAACAAGCTCAGATCCATCTGTGGTTTATATCAATTAGGGCAAGCATATTTACAAAGTCTCTTAATACTCTTGGCATCTGATGGGTAAGTAAGACACTGTTTTTAAGAAAATAAATGTCTGGTTGACCATTCATACCAAAAATGCTTGAATTTATAAATCAGTGTCCTTCTGACTAGAGCCTTTCTCTACAGAGAGTTGCATAGCTCTCATCCTCCCTCCAACAGGACTCTCCCCAATGTCTCCTCCTTAGAGAGGTCTTCTCTAATCATCTAAGATGATTGCCCCCTATCATACTCTGAGTACCTTGTTTTATTTGTCTACATAGTTCTTGCAATTAGCTAATGTCACGTTATGCATTCTAGCTCTTACTACCATCTGACATTGTATTATGTACACTGAGATGTGTGTGTGTGTATGTATGTATATATTTATGTATGTATGTATGTATGTCTCCTCCTTTTGCAGAGCCAACAAATTCTATGTGAATGATGTCCCTACGTTATATGGTAGCCCTGCCCTTTTGAATGTCAGCTCCATGAAGGCTGGGATTTTGCTGTCTTTTTTTTTTTTACCACTATACCCCTAATCACTAGAATAGTACTGAAGTATAGCTGTGCTCAATAAATATTTATTTCTCAATAATATTTGTCTAATTAACGGATATCAACCTAGAGAATGGTTTCTAGAGGCTCTACGGCTCTGTTCTTAGCCCTATCCAACATATTAAATTTGACTCAGATAAGGAGAAAGAAAATAAGAGAATTGATTCTGAGTCTATGTCACAAAAACATTTATTATTATTATTATTATTATTATTATTATTACCAAAACCATCACCTACTCAGCAACAGGTACTTATATTATTGTGAATGCTCACAACAAACCTAAAAGGTAGAAATTGTTATCACCTTCATTTTGATATGAGGAAACTGGGCTTGGGGAGTTTCAATAACATGTCAACATTAGACAGCAGGTACAGGAAGCTAGGATTAAAAACCAAGATTGTCTCACTGCAAAGTGCATGCTTTTTTTTACAATACTATGATAACACTTACAAAAACATGGAAAAACCTACTTAAATGTGCAGCTGACAGGAAAGCCAGTACATTAGATGAAGAATCAAGATTTTACAAGAGTTTGACAGATTTGAATGGCAGGTCAGAATTCCAAAAACATATATATTAGGTATAAAGGTAAAGACCCATATGCCAATTTTAAGAGTCAAATGCAGGTACATGGTGCGGGAAGGAAGAGATGGGGGAAATACTCATTTATTTGAAACAGACCAAGAGGCATCAATCGACCACAAGCTTAATATAAAACAACATTAAGATGTGGCTGTCAAATGAACTAAAATGATATTAAACTGTATTATTCAAGACTTTTTAAAGGGAGGGGGGATGCAGTTCTATTCTGCAGAAACTAGACTAGGAAAACCACATCCAAAGTAGAGTGTTAAGGCCACTAGAATGGTGAAAATATTGTTATGAACATAAGGCTTGGTGAAGCTTGGCCTGGAAGAGAAAAGACTCACAGGGATAAAATAACCATCTGCCTATCTGAAAAGGACCATCATGACAAACAAAAGGACATCCTCTGTTGATCCAGATGAAACAGGTTTGACTAAAGATACAAAGCTTACTAATAATTAGATGCCTTCTCCCCAGTCTATCAGGGAAGATATTCAAGCAGAGGCTACACGACAACCTGGCCCAGATACTTTAGTATCTCCCCAACGAGGTATGAAATTTAGTTGATTTTGTGTATTTTTGTTCAATCACCTCCTTCTACATACAGTGACATAATTTTCTGAACCCCAAACCAAGACCTGTGGTTCTAAACAGACTTTTGTGTTGCTTCTAGGTTCAAAAGACAGTCCAGCAGATACAGTGCTATGCTACCAGAATACTGAGTTTCTGGGAGATGTCAATGATTGAAATAATGGGGAAAATATTTGAAATTAGGACTTTCCTGGAAAAGGGAATTTGTAAAATCATTCTAGGGTAGGCATTTTTCTCTCCTTGAGTACTCATCTTTTACCCAAATAGGCAGAAACTTTTGGTTGGTGTTCACTCGGTTCTTTCCTAGTACAGCAAGTTTTCTTGAACTATGGCCCCTTCTTACAAAAGCTTAGAACGAAAATATAACTACTTCAATTCATTCATATTTAGAAAATCAAGCAGCCCTCAGAAAAGCTTCTTGGAGCATAGTAAAACTCCAAGGCCCTCCTACAGAAGCTATGCCAACAATTCCCTCATGATATCACTTCCACCTTTGTGGGGATACTCTAGCCTGTGCAGCTAATCAAGCTCCCAAACTATCCTGGTTCCTCCAGCCTCCAGACCAGAGTGCCTCCCAACCAACTCCCCACCTTGGGATTCTTGCTTCAGAGTCGGGTGGGGCAAAAGAACCCCCACCCCCACCCTTGGCCAAATCTGGGCTCTCTCTCCTTCTGGAATTACAGTTCCAGAACTGTTCCCTACTAGACACAATGTTCTTTTCAATAGACTACTTTGTTTCACACTGACAGTCATTTTTCACCCTGCATGGCAGAATTTCAAAGCCAAGAATCCTGTATTACACAGTAAACAATCAAAATTAGACTCAAAATTGCCTTTTTTTTTGACATCTTTATTGGAGTATAATTGCTTCACCATGTTGTGTTGGTTTCTGCTTTATAACAAAGTGAATCAACTATATGTATACATATACCCCCATATCTCCTCCCTCTTGCAGCTTCCTCCCACCCTCCCTATCCCAACCCTCTAGGTGGTCACAAAGCACCGAGCTGATCTCCTTGTGCTATGCGGCTGCTTCCCACTAGCTATCTGTTTTACATTTGGTAGTGTATATATGTCCATGCCACTCTCACATTTCGCCCCAGCTTACCCTGCCCCCTCCCCGTGTCCTCAAGTCCATTCTCTACATCTGCATCTTTAGTCCGGTCCTGCCCCTAGTTTCTTGAGAACTTTTTTTAAGATTCCATATATATGGATTTTTTTAATAAGATTCCATACAGTATTTGTTTTTCTCTTTCTGACTTATTTCACTCTATATGACAGTCTCTAGGTCCATCCACCTCACTACAGATAACTCAATTTCATTTCTTTTTATGGCTGAGTAATATTCCATTGTATATATGTGCCACATCTTTATCCATTCATCTGTCGATGGACACTTAGGTTGCTTCCATGTCCTGGCTATTGTAAATAGAGCTGCAATGAACACTGTGGTACATGACTCTTTTCGAATTATGGTTTTCTCAGGGTATATACCCAGTAGTGGGTTTGCTGGGTTATATGGTAGTTCTATTTTTCGTTTTTTAAGGAACCTCCATACTGTTCTCCATAGTGGCTGTATCAATTTACATTCCCACCAACAGTGAAAACGGCCTTTTCTGATTTTGATATATTAATCAACTCTTCATGAAAGCTTCTAAACATTTTCAATTACATCAAAAACAGGGTGGCAACATTTTCCAACTTCAAAAAAAAACAGGCTTAGTTAAAGGTTTGTTTTCTATTCCACGGATACTCTATATTACATATTTGCAACTGTTTCTGTTTTAGGACAGATGGATTAATAGCATCAGTTCTAAAATCCCAGCATGTCAGCAGGGGGAAAAGAAGTATTTCCATCTGTGATCTTTATTAACCAAGGCAGATACATCTATTCTGGTGTGTTTGTTTCTTCCTTCAGCTGTAGCTTTGGGTACCTGCATCTCTCTGAGACTATAGGCTTCATTGTTGCCATTAAATGCCAATTGTTGGTCAGTTGTGCACTCTCACAGATAGTAGGCAAATAATGGGTCAAATGAGCCCAGGGGAAAGAGCAGTCTTGATCCCCCAAAGACCCAGCCTCCCTCCTGTACTTTACGTCTTACTTGACTGGGCAAGAAAACTGGCATTTGAACTAACAATGAAAAGATCCTGAAAAACAAAACAGGAAGTAAGGTATAGTCAACAGGGATGTATAAAAGAAAATGTATATAGGACAATTATATACTTAATAGATTAGCAGCTAAAGTGCTTAAATTATATAAGTCTATTACTTTAAGAAGTGGAAATCACAGGCAGAATGCTACTAAGACTACTGAAATGTTTACACATCCTTCCCTAAATGTATTCCTTTAAAAAAGAGCTTAAGGCTGCTCCTGCTGTTAATTGCTAAAGTTTTTTGGTAACCTCTAAAGGACTATCTTATCTACTAGTTAAAACTGGCAAGTTATAAGGATTTACTGAATCCCTGCAGTTTGCAGTGTATCATGTGCAAGATACAAAAGAATTAGAATACAGAAGATTTGTTCACAAAAAGGCTTACATTATAGGATAGAAACTGGACAAAAACACTTGCAAAACATGTAAGAATACTCTGAAATGTGGAAATGAATGTGATCTATTATATAATTAGATGGGGCTTTATGTGACCCTACATTGGAATTTCACCTCCCTTAATTGAAATGAAACACAGAACTTAAAAGCTTTCAGCATTTGAAAAAGTTTCTCCCAGAGGACAGAGCGGCTAACAAGTGATCACTCCTCTGCCCTGTGATTTTTCACAGACACACACACACACACACACACACACACACACACAGAGTTTTCTTGGCACTCCTTAATACAAATGAGACACACTAAAATTTTCAAAAAGACTTTACTAATTCACTTTGTGTAAGATGCATAAAAAGCAGTCAAGCTTATGGAGTCCATCATAATAGCTACATAAACCCCTTGGTCCCAACAAATATTCACATTCTTATTCCCCAAAGGAGCTAGTGATTCAACACTAATCTGAGGCTGTGGGCCTCATGGACACCATTAAAGACAGAATTTTTACGGCCTGTCCTAATATTCTCCCAGATTATGGAAACCTCTCATCTCCAGCATAAACTGTACTTTAATTCTTTATATCAAGATGGGGTGGAAATTTCAGGATGCCAGAAGATTGAGACTCACATGATTTTTATTTCCTATCACATGAAATGCCAAATAATATCTCAATATTACTCATAGTACTTCCAGAAGTCTGCCTGAAAGTGAAAGAATTTTAATCATCCAAAGCTGGTATTGCTCAATTAGGGAGTGAAGCAGAAAATGAAAAGACATTTCACCCCTACAGGTGAGCTTCTATAGGGACTGAATTGGAGGAAGTTTTCCCAGAAAGTAGACAGAATCCTGAAAAAGGTTTTGACTTGTCTATGGACAGAAATCGAAAACCCACAGTGACATCCTTCACACCTTTGTTTTGACTTATATGGAACAGGAAAGAACAGTTTCTTCCCAGTCTCTCTCTACAGACATACCTACTAAAAGTGCTGGCAAGCAGGTGTTCTCAATTAACAGGATTTAAGCAGGTATTTCTTAAGCTTTATGCAGATATTTCTTTTCTTCCTCCTCATTCTAAATATACAGCAGCCTTTCTACCAGAAAGGGGAATAGCGCTGTTGTTCTTTGATTAAGAACAGTGATCATAATCTATTACTCTACTGAACACCAAGAAAAGAAGAAATCACTATATTGCAATGCCAAGGGCGTGGGTCCCACGTGAGTACTTTCCTAAGGGTCTCTCTGAACAGGCCCCATCTGTGCAGCTCACTCACAGTTTTCTTTGCCTAGATGACTGATAAAATACCTAAGGGTACACTGTCACCCTTAACTGAGACCCCCATCCTCTAAATTCGTGGTCTGGTTGCTAATGACAAATCTCTTCATGGAACCTCCTTAAAAGAAAGGTTACTCCCCCTTTACTATGAAACGGGGATACTACTCGGTCAGTAACTATACACAGTAAGAATGTGTAAAGAGATAGTAGCCAAAACGGAGTGTCTTATTCAGGAGTCAAATTAATTAAGGAAGATTTCCTAAAGGTGGTAAGGCCTCCTTATAGAGTTGATCATTATCCAACTGTATTTATTTTATAAGGCTCCTATAAATTGTAACCCTGGTGATTTACATGAATGAATTAACACCTATGTCTAGTAATCATCCAACAGAAAAATTAAATATATCTGAAATATATGTCAAGTTAATTTTTTGTTTCATTTGTCACAACATGAATCCCAATTCACATATGTCAGTCTTCTTAATCTACAGCTGCTAGTGCATGATTCTGTCCTCATGACTTTAAAAAAAAAGGAGGAAAGCTAATTTTAAGACACCTAAGACACATTTTTAAGACCTAAGACACATTTTAAGGCACATTTCCGTTAGGAAAACACTATGTCAATTCAAAGGCGATGGCTGTGCTAATGTAACAAAAGATCTCTAGCATTCCTTATACTGTCTGAAGTAATCCCCCATTCAGGTTGGCCCCAGAATGATGGTATCCAAAGAACTTAAGAGAGGAAACGAAATTGCAGCAAAATGGGACCCTATGAGATTAATAATTTTATAATTTAATATTTACATAATTGTACCTAAAACATTAACTCAAGGTATAAGGAAAGATAACTGGTTAATATAAGTTTAAATACTTACAGTTATCAAGACAGTGGTCATTGGCAAGTGAAACCACAAGAGAAGAGGCCCATGCTATGCCTGGTCCTGCTGAGCAATTTTCAGACTTCAGCTCATTCTGGCAACTACGATTAAAGAATACACAGAAACCAGAATTATAATTACATGACTTTACATTGTATCAATTAGCATGTTTCCATTGAAAATAGTAAAAGGCTGAGTAAAACTGGCTTAAACAATGACTTTTACTATATCACAAAACAGGACGTCCAGAGGTAGAATAGCTCCAGTGAGTTTACTGAGTAATTCAACAACATCAAGAAGGACCCAGGAGGGCGGAGCTTCAAGATGGCAGAAGAGTGAGACGTGGAGATCACCTTCCTCCCCACAAATACATCAGAAAAACATATACATGTGGAACAACTCCTACAGAATACCTACTGAACACTGGCAGAAGACCTCAGACCTCCCAAAAGGCAAGAAACTCCCCACGTACCTGGGTAGGGCAAAAGAAAAAACAGAGACAAAAGAATAGGAACAGTACCTACACCAGTGGGAGGGAGTTGTGAAGGAGGAAAGGTTTCCACACACTAGGAAGCCCCTTCGCGGGCAGAGACTGTGGGTGGCGGAGGGGGGAGCGTCGGAACCACGGAGGAGAGCGCAGCAACAGGGTACGGAGAGCAAAGCGCAGAGATCCCCGCACAGAGGATCGGTGCCGACCAGCACTCACCAGCCCGAGAGGCTTGTCTGCTCACCCGCCGGGGCGGGAGGGGACTGGGAGCTGAGGCTCGGGCTTCAGAGGTCAGATCCCAGGCTGAGGACGGGGGTTGGCTGCGTGAACACAGCCTGAAGGAGATAGAGGTCACAGCTACTGGGAGGGAGTCTGGGAAAAAGTCTGGAGCTGCCGAAGAGGCAAGAGACTCTTTCTTTCTTGCCTCTTTGTTTCCTAGTGCTCGAGGAGATGGGAGTTTAAGAGCGCCACTTAAAGGAGCTCCAGAGATGGGCACTACCCGAGGCTATCAGCGAGGACACCAGAGACGGGCATGAGATGCTAAGGCTGCTGCTGCCGCCACCAAGAAGCCTGTCTGCAAGCACAGGTCACTCTCCACACCTCCCCTCCCGGGACCCTGTGCAGCCCGCCACTGCCAGGGTCCCGTGATCCAGGGACAACTTCCCCGGGAGAACACACGGCACGCCTCAGGCTGGTGCAAAGTCACGCCGGCCTCTGCCGCTGCAGGCTCGCCCCAAACTCCGTACCCCTCCCTCCCCCCAGCCTGAGTGAGCCGGAGTCCCCTAATCAGCTGCTCCTTTAACCCCATCCTGTCTGAGCGAAGAACAGACACCCTTAGGTGACCTACATGCACAGGCAGGGCCAAATCCAAAGCTGAACCCCAGCATCTGTGCGAACAAAGAAGAGAAAGGGAAATCTCTCCCAGCAGCCGCAGAAGCAGCGGATTAAATCTCCACAGTCAACGTGATGTACCCTGCATCTGTGGAATACCTGAATAGAAAACGAATCATCCCAAATTGAGGAGGTGGACTTTGGGGAAAATAAGTTTTTTTTTCCCTTTTTCTCCTTTTGTGAGTGTGTATGTGTATGCTTCTGTGTGTGATTTTCTCTGTATAGCTTTGCTTTTACCATTTGTCCTAGGGTTCTGTCAGGGTTTTTTGTTTGTTTTTTTTTAGTATAGTTTTTAGCACTTGTTATCATTGGTGGATTTGTTTTTTGGTTTGGTTGCTCTCTTCTTTCTCTCCTTTTTTTTTTTTTTTTACTTTAAAAAGTTTTTTTAATAATTATTTTTTACTTTAATAACTTTATTTTATTTTACTTTATTTTATCTTCTTTCGTTCTTTCTTTTTTTTCTCCCTTTTATTCTGAGCCGTGTGGATGACAGGCTCTTGGTGCTCCAGCCAGGCGTCAGGGCTGTGCCTCTGAGGTAGGAGAGCCAAGTTCAGAACCCTGGTCCACAAGAGACCTCCCAGCTCCACATAATATCACATGGCAAAACTCTCCCAGAGATCTCCATCTCAACGCCAAGACCCAGCTCTGTTCAACAACGAGCAAGCTACAGTGCTGGACACCCTATGACAAACAACTAGCAAGACAGGAACACAACCCCATCCATTAGCAGAGAGGCTGCCTAAAATCTTAATTAGGCCACAAACACTGCAAAACACACCACCAGACATGTACCTGCCCACCAGAAAGACAAGATCCAGCCTCATCCACCAGAACACAGGCACTAGTCCCCTCCACCAGGAAGCCTACACGACCCACTGAACAAACCTTAGCCACTGGGGACAGACACCAAAAACAACGGGAACTACGAACCTGCACCTGCGAAAAGAAGACCCCAAACACAGTTAGTTAAGCAAAATGAGAAGACAGAGAAACACACAGCAGATGAAGGAGCAAGGCAAAAACCCACCAGACCTAACAAATGAAGAGGAAATAGGCAGTCTACCTGAAAAAGAATTCAGAATAATGATAGTAAACATGATCAAAAATCTTGGAAATAGAACGAAGAAACGACAAAAAACGTTTAAAAAGGACCTAGAAGAACTAAAGAGCAAACAAAAAGTGATGAACAACACAATAAATGAAACTAAAAATTCTCTAGAGTGGATCAATAGCAGAATAACTGAGGCAGAAGAACGGATAAGTGACCTGGAAGATAAAATAGTGGAAATAACTACTGCAGAGCAAAATAAAGAAAAAAGAATGAAAAGAATTGAGGACAGTGTCAGAGACCTCTGGGACAACATTAAACACACCAACATTCGAATTATAGGGGACCAGAGGAAGAAGAGGAAAAGAAAGGGACTGAGAAAATATTTCAAGAGATTATAGTTGAAAAATTCCCTAATATGGAAAAGGAAATAGTTAATCAAGTCTAGGAAGCACAGAGAGTGCCATACAGTATAAATCCAAGGACAAACACGCCAAGACACATATTAATCAAAATATCAAAAATTAAATACAAAGAAAAAATATTAAAAGCAGCAAGGGAAAAACAACAAATAGCACACAAGGGAATCCCCATAAGATTAACAGCTGATCTTTCAACAGAAACTCTGCAAGCCAGAAGGGAGTGGCAGGACATATTTAAAGTGATGAAACAGAAGAAGCTACAACCAAGATTACTCTACCCAGCAAGGATCTCATTCAGATTCTATGGAGAAATTAAAACACTTAGAGACAAGCTAAGAGAATTCAGCACCACCAAACCAGCTTTACAACAAATGCGAAAGGAACTTCTCTAGGCAGGAAACACAAGAGAAGGAAAAGACCTACAATGACAAACCCCAAACAATTAAGAAAATGGTAATAGAAACATACATATCGATAATTACCTTAAATGTAAATGGACTAAATGCTCCAACCAAAAGACATAGACTGCCTGAATGGATACAAAAACAAGACCCGTATATATGCTGTCTACAAGAGACCCACTTCAGACCTAGGGACACATACACACTGAAAGTGAGGGGATGGAAAAACATATTCCATGTGAATGGAAATCAAAAGAAAGCTGGAGTAGCCATTCTCATATCAGACAAAATAGACATTAAAATAAAGACTATTACAAAAGACAAAGAAGGACACTACATAATGATCAAGGGATCAATCCAAGAAGAAGATAAAACAATTGTAAATATTTATGCACCCAACATAGGAGCACCTCAATACATAAGGCAAATGCTAACAGCCATAAAAGGGGAAATGGACAGTAACACAATCATAGGAGGGGACTTTAACATCCCACTTTCACCAGTGGACAAATCATCCAAAATGAAAATAAATAAGGAAACACAAGCTTTAAATGAAACATTAAACAAGATGGACTTAATTGATATTTATAGGACATTCCATCCAAAAACAACAGAATACACATTCTTCTCAAGTGCTCATGGAACATTCTCCAGGATAGATCACACCTTGGGTCACAAATCAAGCCTTGGTAAATTTAAGAAAATTGAAATCTTATCAAGTATCTCTTAAAAACACAATGCTATGAGACTAGGTATCAATTACAGGAAAAGAATCTGTAAAAAATACAAACACATGGAGGCTAAACAATACATTACTTAATAACCAAGAGATCACTGAAGAAATCACACAGGAAATCAAAAAATACCTAGAAACAAATGACAATGAAAACACGATGACCCAAAACCTATGGGATGCAGCAAAAGCAATTCTAAGAGGGAAGTTTACAGCAATAAAATCCTACCTTAAGAAACAAGAAACATCTCAAACAAACAACCTAACCTTACACTTAAAGCAGTTAGAGAAAGAAGAACAAAAAACCCCCAAAGTTAGCGAAGGAAAAAAATCATAAAGATCAGATCACAAATAAATGAAAAAGAAATGAAGGAAACAATAGCAAAGATCAATAAAACTAAAAGCTGGTTCTTTGACAAGATAAACAAAATTGATAAACCATTAGCCAGACTCATCAAGAAAAAAAGGGAGAACACTCAAATCAATAGAATTGGAAATGAAAAAGGAGAAGTAACAACTGACACTGCAGAAATGCAAAGGATCATGAGAGATTACTAAAAGCAACTCTATGCCAATAAAATGGACAACCTGGAAGAAATGGACAAATTCTTAGAAATGCACAACCTTCCGAGACTGAACCAGGAAGAAATAGAAAATATGAACAGTCCAATCACAAGCACTGAAGTTGAAACTGTGATTAAAATCTTCCAACAAACAAAAGCCCAGGACCAGATGGATTCACAGGCGAATTCTATCAAACATTTAGAGAAGACCTAACACCTATCCTTCTCAAACTCTTCCACAATATAGCAGAGGGAGGAACACTCCCAAACTCATTCTATGAGGCCACCATCACCCTGATAACAAAACCAAAGATGTCACAAAGAAAGAAAACTACAGGCCAATATCTCTGATGAACATACATGCAAAAATCCTCAACAAAATACTAGCAAACAGAATCCAACAGCACATTAAAAGGATCATACACCATGACCAAATGGGGTTTATCCCAGGAATGCAAGGATTCTTCAATATACGCAAGTCAATCAACGTGATACACCATATTAACAAACTGAAGGAGAAAAACCATATGATCATCTCAATAGATGCCGAGAAAGCTTTTGACAAAATTCAACACCCATTTATGATAAAAACCCTCCAGAAAGTAGGCATAGAGGGAACTTTCCGCAACATAATAAAGGCCATATATGACAAACCCACAGCCAACATTGTCCTAAATGGTGAAAAACTGAAACCATTTCCACTAAGATCAGGAAGAAGACAAGGTTGCCCACTCTCACCACTATTATTCAACATAGTTTTGGAAGTTTTAGCCATAGCAATCAGAGAAGAAAAAGGAATAAAAGGAATTCATTTGGAAAAGAAGTAAAGCTGTCACTGTTTGCAGATGACATGATACTAGACATAGAGAATCCTAAAGATGCCACCAGAAAACTACTAGAGCTAATCAATGAATTTGGTAAAGTTGCAGGATATAAAATTAATGCACAGAAATCTCTTGCATTCCTATAAACTAATGATGAAAAATCTGAAAGCGAAATTAAGGAAACACTCCCATTTACCACTGTAACAAAAAGAATAAAATACCTAGGAATAAACCTACCTAGAGAAACAAAAGACCTGTATGCAGAAAACTATAAGACACTGATGAAAGAAATTAAAGATGATACCAACAGATGGAGACATATACCATGTTCTTGGATTGGAAGAATCAATATTGTAAAAATGACTACACTACCCAAAGCAATCTACAGACTCAATGCAATCCCTATCAAATTACCAATACCATTTTTTACAGAACTAGAACAAAAACTCTTAAAATTTGTATGGAATCACAAAAGACCGCAAATAGCCAAAGCAGTCTTGAGGGGGAAAAATCAGACTCCCTGACTTCAGACTATATTACAAAGCTACAGTAATCAAGACAATATGGTACTGGTACAAAAAGAGAACTATAGATCAATGGAACAGGATAGAAAGCCCAGAGATAAACCCATGCACCTATGGTCAACTAATCTGTGACAAAGGAGGCAAGGATATACAATGGAGAAAAGACAGTCTCTTCAATAAGTGGTGCTAGGAAAACTGGACAGCTACATGTAAAAGAATGAAATTAGAACACTCCCTAACACCATACACAAAAATAAACTCAAAATGGGTTAGAGACCTAAATGTAAGACCGTACACTCTAAAACTCTTAGAGGAAAACATAGGAAGAACACTCTTTGACATAAATCACAGCCAGATCTTTTTTGATCCACCTCCTAGAGTAATGGAAATAAAAACAAAATAAACAAATGGGACCTAATGACACTTAAAAGCTTTTGCAAAGCAAAGGAAACTACAAACAAGATGAAAAGACAACCCTCAGAATGGAAGAAAATATTTGCAAACGACTCAACGGACAAAGGATTAATCTCCAAAATATATAAACAGCTCATGCAGCTCAATATTAAAAAAACAAACAACCCAATCAAAAAATCGGCAGAAACCTAAGTAGACATTTCTCCAAAGAAGACATACAGATAGCCAAGAAGCACATGAAAAGCTGCTCAACATCACTAATTATTAGAGCAATGCAAATCAAAACTACAATGAGGAATCACCTCACACCAGTTCAAATGGGCATCATCAGAAAATCTACAAACAACAAATGCTGGAGAGGGTGTGGAGTTAAGGGAATGCTCTTGCACTGTTGGTGGGAATGTAAATTGATACAGCCACTATGGAGAACCGTATGGAGGTTCCTTAAAAAACTAAAAATAGAATTACCACATGACCCAGCATCCCACTACTGTGTGTATACCCAGAGAAAACCATAATTCAAAAAGATACATGCACTCCAATGTTCACTGCAGCATTATTTACAATAGGCAGGTTATGGAAGCAATCTAAATGCCCATCGACAGATAAATGGATAAAGAAGATGTGGTACATATATGCAATGGAATATTACTAAGCCAGAAAAAGGAACAAAGTTGAGTCATTTGTAGAGACGTGGTTGAATCTAGATACTGTCATACAGAGTGAAGTAAGTCAGAAAGAGAAAAACAAATATCGTATATTAACGCATATATGTGGAACCTAGAAAAATGGTACAGATGAACTGGTTTGCAGGCCAGAAACTGAGACACAGTTATAGAAAACAAATGTATGGACACCAAGGCGTGAAAGCAGCGGGGGGGTTGGGGGTGTGTGTGATGAATTGGGAGATTAGGATTGACATCTATATACTAATATGTATAAAATGGATAAATAATAAGAACCTTCTGTATAAAATAAAATAAAATTCAAAAAAAAGGAATAATAAAATACTATTTGAATATACTCAGACATACATCATTTAATTTTTTCATTTCATTCCAAATTCTTCATTTATTACATAGCCATCTCTCACACGGAAAAAAAAATAGTCATGATACTTGTTAAATATGTGTTCTTTTCTAAAATATTTTATCAATTCTAATGAGAAATAACACTAATGAAACATTTTTAATCCTATATCAAATATATTTAAGGGATGTCAGGAGAAACAACTATATGTGGCACAACTATAAAGCAATCAACTGAGAGGTAAGAAACATAAATTCTAATTCTAACAGCATTTATTCAGTACTCAATGTATACCAGGCACTGTGCTAAATGTTTAACTCATATTCATTTATTTAATCCTTATAATATCCCTGCAAACTATGTACTATGACTATCCTATTTTCAGATGTGGAAACTGAAGCACAGAGAGGTGATTTGACTTGCACAAGGTCACACAGCTAATAAGTGGCAGGGGGGCACTGTGGGACTTCAGAGCCAAAACACCTAGCCATGGTTCAACATGATCTCTCTAGCCCTGGAATTGCCACTAGCTGCTTAACTTTGTTGGAGCCACAGTTTCCTAATGAGTTAAAGAGTTGAGTAGAGATCTTTAAGAAAATTTCCAGTCCTAACACTTAAAATATCATGAAAATCATGACCTTACAGAATCTTCCTCTGCCAAATGCTTTATATTAAAGTTACATTTATCACACAACCAAACACCCATATCTGGACACTTACTTTCTAGCAACAACTGCAAGATAATCCAGAGGAAGAATTAACTAAAAAACCAATCATGGTATGTAAGTCACAGGAAAAATACGTCTCCTTGGAGGAATAAGGTTGCAGTTTATCAGTCCTAAACTCACGAATTTCCCCAGACACTGATGTGAGACCTACCTAGAGGGCAGGTTACAGAACTGAGTTTCCTACAATATGGTTTCTGAACTAACTAAAGAGCTTCCAAAGCATGTACATTTCCTGACATTAGGCGGCGGAAAATTTTTCCCCCTTCAGAGCAAAACGTCCCCCAGGACCTCCTAAAGGAGTTATAATTGATTTTAAACCATCTCACCAAACATAATTATAAGTACTTGTGTGCTCGCTTCGGCAGCACATATACTAAAATTGGAACGATACGGAGAAGATTAGCATGGTCCCTGTGCAAGGATGACATGCAAATTCGTGAAGCGTTCCATATTTTTATGTATATGTATAGCGGATTCACGTTGCTATAAAGCAGAAACTAACACACCATTATAAAGCAATTATACTCCAATAAAGATGTTTTTAAAAAAAAGTACTTGTAAGATTCCTCAAAATACCTCTTTGGAGTATCCATACAGAGACACAGAGTAGAGCTATACATTTGGAGAAGAATTAATATTAAATTTATTTCACCAAACACTGTGACCTACCCACTAGAGTGACCTACCATTCAGCTTACCTGAAGAGCAAAAATTTAAATCTAAATGACTAAAGTCTCAAATCTTATTTTAATAATACAAGCAGGATTGGACAGTACCTTCCTGCAGTGTGTGAAGTAGTTCATACTCGCTGTACTTTTTCACTGTGTGTAAAGAGGGACATCAAGTGGTCTAAGTTCTGGAAGACGGGCATTTTCTCAAAAATCTTTTAAGCTCCTATGGCTCCCTGACAGGATGGATAGAAAAAAGGAGTGCAAAGGATAGAAAGTTTCAAAACACTCACCTTTTAAAAAAATTACTTGAATAATTTCAGCCAATTTTTGTAAGGATCAATTTTCCTTAGTTAGAGACAGTTTTCTTTTGGATACTCAGTCATATCTCAATTATCCCTAGTAGGTAAGGGATATAATACTGTTTAGAATACATAAATAATTTATGTATCATAGTATGTGTGTATATAGGCATTTTGTTATATAGGCTATTTTGCTTTCCTATTGCATTTTTTATGTTACATAATAAAGTTAATTTGTTATTCCTGAACAACAGCAACAACAACAAAAAGACCTGAAAAAGCCCAAAGCATTGTGAATGCTAAGGTAAAGTTGTGAAAAATAAATTTGCTACAGTATGGAAGGACTAAACGATACAACTTTTTTTAAAAGATAGTTATAGCTTGTCTACATCTATGATTTGAAATGTATCCCAAATAAAAGTGCTGGGCACTTCTATTCCCATACACTTGTAATCCCTTTGTCCTGTTTATGGAACAGATAAATGAAGAAGAGCTTTATAACAATTTTCAGCAAGAAAGAAAAGTTAGGCTGCTGGATAACTGCACAGAAAGCCACTATTGACAAGAACCACCTGCCTACTATTATTTAAATGTTTCTCATCTCAGAAAAGCATGAAGTTCTTTTGAGGTTGTTTCTCCCCTTAGTCCTTCAGGCCAGATTCTACAGATAAGGGGGGAAATGAGAGGCATTACTACTTGGTCTTGCCTGAGCTATTGAGTTTATAGTAAAATAAAAAAAAATATAGTAAAATAAAAATTAAGGGCTTCCCTGGTGGCGCAGTGGTTTGAGAGTCCGCCTGCCGATGCAGGGTACGCGGGTTCGTGCCCGGTCTGGGAGGATCCCACATGCCGCGGAGCGGCTGGGCCCGTGAGCCATGGACGCTGAGCCTGTGCATCCGGAGCCTGTGCTCCGCAACGGGAGAGGCCACAGCAGTGAGAGGCCCGCGGACCGCAAAAAAAAAAAAAAAAAAAAAAAATTAAGCTAATGTGGACACTAAGCAACAAAAGAGTTAAACAAGTATAAATTGAAATAACAAAACTCATTCTATAACAGTGACACCTTCAGTTCTAAGTGAAGTGGAATGATCAATGAAGTACATGGGCAGGGGAGTCCCATCACCTCACTTCCAAGCCAGGTCAGCCTCTTCCAAACTCTAGCAAGCTATTTAACTGCTCTAGATCATGTTTCTTCCTATGTGAAATGCGAATACCTACCTTAACGGGTTATGGTGAGAAACAAATAATCAGATTGAAAGCATTTGTCAAAGTGTCTGGCACATAGCCAACACTCTGTACATGCTAGCTGCTACTCTTATTAACCCAGGAGTGAGATTATCCAACTGAAGGACAATATTTGGACAGGACATCCTGATCTGAGAATGTCTCTCATTTCTCATACTGACATAATTTAAGTTCTCCCTTTCATGAATTCTTTTTTGAAAACTTAATTCCAAAAGTAATACACATATTTTATAAATAAAAGCACTAAAGAATAGGTTCAAAGTGAGAGTCCTATACCCATCTCCAATACCAACTGTGATTATTCTTACTTTAAAAGTCACAACTGCTCTTGGTTTGAGAACCAGTTTTGTTCTTCATTTTATATGTGTCTATCCGTTTATATGTTTAAACAAAAACAGATGTAGTTATTTATAATCTTTTAAAATAGAAATTGAATCATGTTATAAAAATTATTCTAATATTTGCACTTTCACTTAACAACATATCCAGGATCTCCTTCAGTATATGTTAGTGTGTGAAGATTTATGCTGTTGACATAAATTTAATAGTAAATTTTAAATAAAGAGACAAGATAAGGACACAAAGTGTTCTTTCATCACTGTTTAACTTTTAAGAGCAATGACTGCGTTAAGATTATGTTGATTTTTTTAAGTCCTTTACCATTTAGAGATATCTACTGAAATATTTACAGATAAATTATATGATGCCTAGGATTGGCTTCAAAATAACTGGAAAAGGGATAGAGAGAAGGAAAATGAGGGGATAAAAATAAAACAAGATTGGCCATGAGTTAGTAATTAAGCTGGTTGGTGAGTATATGAGTGTTAGACTGTTCTCTTCTCTGTACTTTTAAATATTTCTGAAATTTTCCATATTAAAAAATTTTTAACATTTTCTATCCTTAAAATTTAGCTATTAAATTCCAAACAGCTATGCATTTAACTTACAGCAATTAATTTCTGATTAGTTTAATCAACAAAACCAATGGTTCCCAACACCCATCCCCTAAACAGCACAAACAAAAAACAACTTAGCTTCCTTGTCGTTTGAATGTTGCTATAAAAATCCAAATACAATAACCAGCCCAGAGAAGCAGTGTTCACTAATGTTATGGGGATATTTATCAACAGGTGTAAATTATAAACTATTATAATTATTGCTTTTTACAGTTAATGAAGAAGTGTTTTTTCTCTTATGTTGAAATTATAGCAGCTGGTTGAAAACAGAAAAACAGTTTAGTCTATGTACAGCCAAAAAAATCAAGAAGATAATGTTGTGTGCTTTATTCTCCCAGATAAAAAGACATACAATCTGGAGTGTACTCACCAAAACTCTGCCCTGCTGAAGCCAACAGGAGAACTTTGTTATGCCACTGGAGTAGAATAATTTTTTGAATCTTTGATTTGTATTTTGCTCTATGTACACCTCAATAGTTTCAAGGAGGCAGACAAACCCTTAATATCTTAAAGGGCACAGAACACAAGCTGCTTGGATTCTACAGCTCTTCCTGACTCTTGGCAATGTCTACACTCACTGAAGAGGTAGGTCCATGTGGGCTGAAGGCAGATGGGACAGCCAGAGTACCTTCTAGGGCAGCAAAAGGGAAAAGGAAAAGTTTTCTCAATATTGGAAAGAGGTCAGGATTCAGAAGGTGCAGTGAGACACAGAACCTGGCAAGACAAGAGGGTGTCTGTGTGGTGCACCCAGAGAGGCTGAATGGTTGACCCCCCAGTCCTTTCAAAGATTCCTAACACCAAGCATGAACTAGAAACAGTGGAGGAGCAGAGTCTAGTAGGACCAAGCTAGCTGGACAATGGCCATCTCCATATTATCCAGTGAGAGCCAATGATCAATGACAAGAGCTATGATCTTCACTATGGTTTGGCACCATTTAAGATCCTGAATCTTTGCACAATGTTTGGGACAAGAGAGCACTACACAAATATATAGACTTAATTACTGCCATCCCAGAAGTATGATGAGATTTTACCTAGATTTGGGTTTAAGTGACTTTAAAGAAAATAAACATGTGCAATAGTTTTTACAGATCTGGGTTTGTGTTTGTTAATTCACACAGATGACTCCATTTAAAAAGCAACCATGCCAATAAAAGTGGCTATAAAAGCAACCTGCATCCATGCTGTAATAATAACCATCTTTCACATCTGCACAGCTTTGTACATTTGGTAAGGTGTTTTCACATGTTATGTCATTTGATCCTCACAGAGTTAAGAGGGTTCAGTGGCTCTCAAGCTGTTGAGAGTAGATGGGCAAGAGCAAACAGCTTAATGGAAGAGAGGATTTTCTCCCAGGCATCTATCTGGTCACTAGATATTTCCTTTGCTTAGCTGCATTCTCATTCTCTGTCTCTCTCTTTCTCTCTGTCTCTGTCTGTCTCTGTCTCTCTCTCTCTCTGTCTCTCTCTGTCTCTCTCTGTCTCTCTTTCTCTCTTTCTCTATCAGAACAAGAGGAAAAATTTATTCAACTCTTCCTTTAAAAACATCTGTACAAAGTTGTCAGTTCTCAGATGAATTTCACAGAACCCAATGCCAAGGATGACTTGACTTCTTAAGGGGTTGTAATTTAGGCTGCCACCCAATGGTGGTAGTAAGTCATGGTGAAACCTTCTCATGAAACAGAAAAACAGAACAAAACAACGAAACAAATACTATTTGAGAAGGAAAAGAGATTATAACACTTTGCAATGCCTTCTTACTATCAGAAACAGATATCTTTCTTAAAACAACTCAACAGATGTAAAGTTTATTTAAAAAGTATTTTTCTATTGCAAACTTTTAAAGCCAAAGGATTTAATAGAAGTTGCCTCTGAGGAATGGGAGTTGGGGGAATGAAGCAGGTAAGACTTTCATTTCTCTACTTAGTACATTTCTATATTTTTGTATTGGTTACAATAAAATATATTACTTTTGTAATATGCTTAATTTGAAAACTAAAGAATTTTTTAATCAAAGGAATCTAATATCTAATTCAGTTCTTTTCCTCTTTATCACAAAACATCATTGCTAGTTCTCTTTTCCTTCTATACCTTACAGGGAATGAAAAAGAAAACCCTCGTTTCTTTAATTGTTCACTTTTGTCATGAATAACCCTGCCCTGGCTTGTCCATGTCCTCTAGCCAGGAATTTCCAACTGTGGCAAGAACACCAGAGAAGGACTCAGAACCAGCATCAGAATTAAAATTTCACTCTCCATCAACCTACACCATCTGGTGAGGGTACAAGGCTGAATGCATCTGTCATTGCTTTTTCAGGCATACTCAGAGCAAACAGGCAGTAATCTAGGAGAGCAAGTTTTTTTGTTTGTTTCTTTTGTAAAGTTGTAACAGGAAAAATTTCTCCAAAAGGCAAAATGCATTTTAACATCTGCAAAACTTACTACAAATAATAAAAAAAATAACAGAATAGCTACAAACATATAACTGTCCTTGTAAGAAAAAGAATGGGCTTTTTATTTTTGTAATGTGGGACTCATATTCTTAAGAGTGGTAGAGGGATATGAAACAGTGAAAGACACTGATTTGGCCTGGTTCAAAGTCCCAGCAGCCTCCTTTTCAACTACCGGCTTTGACTTCTATAAGTTTTCTTTGTACGTAAGAACTTGTCGTAGGTAAAAAGAAAACCATTCAGTCTCTCCAGCCCTCTGATTTAACTTTTCTTTTGTTCTTCCTTATTATTAGTAAACACACAATTTCCCCTAGAGGAAAATAAACATCCCTCTTAGCTGTGTCTTGACTTCCACAACCATAACATGTTCCCCTAACAATTCATTTCCACATTATTTTTCTTTCTGAGAACCCCCTCCATCCTTCAAAAATGTCTTCCAGGTTTAGACATGGTAGCTTCATTTGCATAAATTAATCATATTTTTAAATTTTTTCTCTTCACAATCCCCATAGCAACTGGCTTCTTTAAAAACTTCTACAGAGAGTCCAAAGATATCATATCTTTTAACTGAACAGAATATTTTGAATAGAATTAGTACAGGAAAATAAGATGGTTTCATTACCACGTCCTTGGCCTTTCATTCCTTTTATTTTTTTTTCTTTTGTAAAATAAAACTTTGTCAATTCCGCTATACAGAATTGGTTAGGTATTCTGGGGCTTATCAGTTATTTAAGAATATGTATTTTAAAAGATGCTATCTCACCCATTTTAAAGAGCAGTTTTTCAAGTATTCATTCCGTAAGTATTTGAGTATACTAAGAACCGCTTGAAGCTGTGATTCAGGCAACTATAAAACTCAGAACTGCCCTCCTGCACCTGCAATCATGTTAGGTGACAATAAAAAGCAGTGTATAATTAAACACTGAAACTGTAAAACAGCCCTATCAGCATTCAGGAAAAAAAAGGAAATCATCATTTTTGGTTGATGTAAGAGGAAGATGAAATTTGAATTGGGTTCTGAGAGATAGGCAGGATTTGAAAAGTTGAAAAAAGAAAACATTATTCCAGGCATCACTCCAGAAATAGAAGGCAGTATGAATATTTACATGCAGGGTAAATATGGAATGTTTGGAGGCACAACGAGTAGATTAGTTTGGCTAGAAGAGGATAAATTGAGGCATACAAGACAGGGCTAAAAAGCTAGGAGATAAGGCTAGAGGGCAGGTGTAGAAAGCCTTGACCATCAGCCTGGATTTTATCTCATAGGTGATAGGATGAACTAGTTAAAATAGGAAATTAAAAGAAATTAGGAAGAGTAATCTAAAAGAATGTTTGAGATTACTTGAGGGCCAGACTTTCTCCCTACCTTGTTTTTTTCTTCCTCCATTTCCCTACTCCACTTTCAGGCAGAGTAATTTTTTTAAATTCAGTCTCTAAACACTTTTTATTGAATTATAATTAGCATTAAATATCATATTAGTTTCAGCTGTACATGATTCGACATTTTTATTCATTATGAAATAACCACAATAAGACCAGTGACCATCCATCACCATACAGTTGTTACCATATTATTGACAATATTCTCTATGTGTACATTACATCCCCATGGCTTATTTATTTTATAGCTGGAAGTTTGTACCTATTAATCCTCCTTCACCTGTTTAGTCCATCCCCCGACCCCCTTTTCCCCCGGCAACTACTAGTTTGTCCTATCTATAACTCTGTTTCTGTTCTGTTTCATTTGTTCATTTTGCTTTTTAGATTCCACAAATAAGTGAAACCACATGGTATTTATTTTTCTCTGACTTATTTCACTTAGCATAATACCCACCAGGTCCTTCCTTGTGGCTGCAAATGACAAGACTTCATTCTTTACTATATATATATATAGAGAGAGAGAGAGAGAGGGGGGGGGGGGAGAGAGAGAGAGAGAGAGGGAGAGGGGGAGAGAGAGAGAGAGAGAGAGAGAGAGAGAGGGAAGGAAGGAAGGAAGGAAGAGACCACATCTTTATCCATTCATCTGTCAGTGGACACTTAGGTTGGTCCTATATGTTGGCTACTGTAAACAATGCTGCAATGAACACAGGGATACAAATATCTTTTCAAATTTGTATTTTCTCCAGATAAATACCTGCAAGTGGAGTTGCTGGATCATATGGTAGTTCTATTTTTAGTTTTTTGAGGAACCTCCAGTTTTCCATAGTGGCTGCACCAAGTTACATTCCCACCAACAGCGCACGAGGGTTCCCTTTTCTCCACATCCTCACCAACACTTGTTTCCTGTCTTTTTGATAACAGCCAATCTGACAGGTGTGAGCTATCTCATTGTGGTTTTGATTTGCATTTACCTGATGATTAGTGGTGTTTAGCACCACTCCACGTATTTTGACCATCTGTATGTCTTCTTTGGAAAAATGTCTATTCAGGTCCTCTGATTTTTTAATGGAGTTGTTTGGTTTTTTGGATATTGTGTTGTATTAGTTCTTTATATATCTTGGACATTAACCCTTTGTCAGATATATCATTTGCAAATATCTTCTCCCATTCCTTGGTTGCCTTTAGATCTGTTGGTGATCTCCTTCACTGTGCAAAAGGTTTTTAGTTTGATATAGTCCCATTTGTTTATTTTTGCTTGTTTCCCTTGCCCGAGGAGATTGCTAAGACCAATGTCAAAAAGGTGACTGCCCAGTTTTCTTCTAGGAGCTTTATGGTTACAGGTCTTACATTTAAGTCTTTAATCCATTTTGAGTTTATTTTTGTATATGGTGTAAGAAGTGGTCCAGTTTCATTCTTTTGCATGTAGCTGCCCTGTTTTCGCAACACCATTTATGGAAGACACTATCTTTTCCCCATTGTATATTCTTGTCTCCTTTGTCATAGATCAACTTACCATGTGAGCAGGGGTTTATTTCTGGACTCTCTATTCTGACCCATTTTTCTATGTGTACGCTTTTGTGCCAGTACTGTACTTTTGATTACTAGAACTTTGTAGCATGCTACACATGCTGAGTGTGTGATACTTTCAGCTTTGTCTTTCCTTCACAAGATTGCTTTTGCTATTTGGGGTCTTCTGTGGTCCCATACAAATGTTACCATTGTTCTAGTTCTGTGAAAAATGCTATGCATATTTTGAAAGGAATTGCACTGAATCTGTAGATTGATTTGTGTAGCACATACATTTTAAGGATATTGATTCTTCCAGTCCATGAGTACTGTGTATCTTTCCATTTATTTGTGTTGTTTTCAAATTCTGTCATCTATATGTTATAGTTTTCAAAAGTACAGGTCCTTCACCTCTTTGGTTTAATTTATTGCTAGGTATTTTTTTCTTTTGATGCAATTGTAAATGGGACTATTTTCTATGTTTCTCTTTCTCATAGTTTATCAGTGTATAAAAATGCAACAAATTTCTGCATATTAATTTTGTATCTTGCAACTCTACTGAATTCATCTATTAGTTCTAATAGTTTTTGGTTGTTGGTCAGAGTGATCTTAAGATTAACAATTCTGTTGTGCCGTTTTTTTGTTTTTTTAAATTTATTTTATTTTTGGCTGCATTGGGTCTTTGTTGCTGCACACGGGCTTTTTCTAGTTGCGGTGAGTGGGGGCTACTCTTCATTGTGGTGCGCAGGCTTCTCATTGAGGTGGCTCCTCTTATTGCAGAGCACAGACTCTAGGCACGCAGGCTTCAGTAGTTGTGGCACGCGGGCTCAGTAGTTGTGGCTCACGGGCTCTAGAGCGCAGCCCCAGTAGTTGTGGCGCACGGGCTTAGTTGCTCCGTGGTATGTGGGATCTTCCTAAACCAGGGCTCGAACCCGTGTCTTCTGCATTGGCAGGTGGATTCTTAACTACTGCACCACCAGGGAAGTCCCCATATTGTACAGTTTTTAAATGATGCCATTCTCCTGGTAAAACAGTTCAATAGCTTCACAGGAACTTTCAAAATCCTACCGACTTAACACATGGCCTTTAAGATCTGGCCCCAGGTTGCCTCTCCAGACTTGTCACTTACACAATAGCCATTGTTCAAACACCCTTCCATCTGAATTAAATTCTCCTTCATTACTCCTGCCCCTTTCCCTTTTTTGTCTGGTATATACTTAATTCATCTTGAGGTCTCAGCTTAGGTGTCACTTCCCCAAGGAAGGCTCTCCAAGCTCCTCAAATCCAGATTAGGTTTCCTGCCATAAGTCTTATCCCTGACAGCATTTAAGACCTATATCCTTGTCTGTGGCATACCATCAGGGAAGGGGTATTTTCCCCACCACCTACCAAAGGGCCAGGAACATAAGAAATGCTTAAAAATATTTGTTAAAGAATGAAAAAGGCAGAAGGCAGAAAAAATAGGAGTCTATGATTGTTAGTCATAAAGTAGTAAGATTTAGTAGTAAGAGGGAACACATTTTGTGAGAAAGGGAGATTTGATATTGTATGTCAGTTTCCCAACTGATGCTCCTTATTTGTCCTCCATGGCTGTGTCAACAGAACTCTCCTCCTTCCTGCCTTAAATAGACACTTAACCTTGGCTTTGATGGTTTGGCTTGTAAAATGATTATCTCTTCTTTGGTTATAGCACCCAATTTCTCTTTAAAGAATTACCCTCGGGCTTCCCTGGTGGTGCAGTGGTTGAAAGTCCGCCTGCTGATGCAGGGGACACGGGTTTGTGCCCTGGTCCGGGAAGATCCCACATGCCGCGGAGCGGCTGGACGCGTGAGCCATGGCCGCTGAGCCCGCGCGTCCAGAGCCTGTGCTCCGCAATGGGAGAAGCCACAACGGTGAGAGGCCCACGCACCGCAAAAAAAAAAAAAAAAAAGAATTACCCTCCCCCATTCTGTATAGTCCTAAAGGGACTATAAATCAGGTCTTGACCTCTTTTAGCTAAGACTCAATGAGATTCTCTCCTTGACTTTGAAAAATTGAGTGTCCTAAGAGCAATCACCTGATGCTCATCATTCCTACAGTGGCACTTAGTTCCTGCTTCCTAGATACCTGGGCTGCCCTGGTTTCTGTGCTTTTAACTTGTCCTTGTTCTCAAACCTTATTATGAACTAGTAGAAATGTCCTTCTAATAAATCACCATTTTATTCAATAAGCCATTGTCAATTTCTGGTACTTGCAAAAAACAAAAGAACAAAAGGTAACAGGAAAAGAGAAAAAGAAAGAAGAAAGGGGAAAGGGAGGGGGGAAGGGAGGGAGGGAAGAGAAAGAAGAAAAAGAAATGCAAGATATATATATAATTTTAAATTTTCTAGCAGCCTCATTAAAAAAAGAAACATGAAATTAATTGTAATGCTAGGTTTTATTTAGACCAATACATCCAAACTCAATATTTCAACATGTAGTCAATATGAAAACTATAAATATTTTACTTTTTTCAAGTCTTTGAAATGTGGTATATATTTTACACTTACAGCCCATCTCAATGCAAACAATAAATTTGCAAAGGCTAAAGTGAAATGCAGTCCTTTCAAAACAATGAAATGTGTATAACAGGAAAATATTTTACACTGCTATAGTTTTTAAATTTAACTAAATTTAAATATTCTGTTACTCAGTCACATTAGCCACCTTTCACGTGCTCAGGAGCAACATATGACTAGGCTTACTGTACTGGGCTGCACAGCCTTAGACATGATCAGCTCCAAGAGTAAAGACACTCAGGGGATGTGTTCTTGATGGATCTAGTAACTGGAAGGAATTGGAGGTTCTCACACTTCCAACAAATTCCATTATGAAAGGATTCAGAATTGTGTGAAGACCTATGAAAATATCTCTTCCCCCAAAATGATGTTTCCTTGGCTGTGTAACTAAAACAGGTTAACACATTATTGAGTGTGAAACCAATCCTCTGTATTCTACAATTCAACAGCATAGAGAGATCAAGGAGTTATCTTCCCTGTCTGGGAGTTTAATTCAAAGTTAAAATCACATTATTACTTTTAAATCACTTCTCATTTATTACATTTTGATGGGTAGAAAGAGACTTTGGGGACTAGCTTTAATTATAAGTATTTTCTATGTCAAATAAAAATGTAGAATTTTGAAGTTTGAAGAATTTGACCTTCATCCCTCAGACAATAATAGTCATTGTAAATTGTGGAGTAGGTCAGCGGCCATGATGAGGCCAATGTTTCAGGAAAAGGAATCAGAATCCAGTGTGAAAGTAGACTGGTAACAACAGAGGTCCAGAGGGAAGGTCTGGAGCTTCTAGCATCCTTAGCTGGTGTACATATGCTCTTACTTCTGTCAAGAATTGTTTTCCTCTTAAGCTGATAAGACATGTGCCTATCCTTCAAGATCATATTCATAGTCAGCTCTGTTTCCCAGATGCAGACTACAGAATGGATCCCTTCTTCATCTTTGCTCCCACAGAACCTCTTTCAAAATCCTGAACAGAAGTCAAATTCACAGAGGCAGGAAGTGGTATCGTGGTTACCAGGGGAGGAGGGAATGAGGAGTTATCGTTCAATGGGTAGAGTTTCAGTTTTGCAAGATGAAAAGTTTTCTGTGGATATATGGGAGTTACGGAGGCACAAAACTAAATGATTGGAAGGCCTTTCCCCAGGCTAACTCCTCCCCTTTCAGATCTCAACTTAAATGTCCCACTTTTAAGAGTCCTTCCCTTTTCCAGGCCAGAATGGTTTAGGTGCCCTTGCTATACTCTCTCATGAGCCCCATACTTTTCATGTAGGGCTCTTATTATAACTGTAATCAATACCTAATTTTGTGTCATATTAGTTTGCTAGGGCTCCCATAACAAAACAGTTATGACTAGGTGGCTTAAACCACAAAACTTTATTTTCTCACAGTTCTGGAGGCTGGAAGTTCAAGATGAAGGCATAGGCAGGTTTGGTTTCTTCTGAGGCCTCTCTCCTTGGCTTTCAAATGGCCACCTTCTCACTGTGTCTTTCCCCCTGTGCATGTGCATTCCTGGTATCTCCCTGTGTGTTCAAATTTCTTCTTATAAGGACACCAGTCAGATTACATTGGGACCCACTCTAAGGGCCTCACTTTAACTTAATCACCTCTTTACAGGTCCTGTTTCCAAATACAGCCACATTCTGAAACAAAATTCTGATGAATTTTGGAGGGACACAATTCAACCCATAACATGGGATCACCTCTATTGTTCCCACTTGGTAAACTCTATGACAACTCATCTCGTTCTCATTTCAGGACCTTTACAGTCGCTATTCCCTCTTCTTGGTACACTCTACCTCCAACCCTTCATCCAACAGGTTTTTCTCAGCTTTCAAGCCTTGGCAATATCATCTGACAAGAGCCATCCCAGATCACCTTAACTAATGAAACCCTACAAGTCACTCTATCACATCATCATTTTCTTTCTGCCATGGCACTCAGCAGAATGTCAGCTCCAGGAAAGGGAGGTCATGTGTTTTTACGCACTAGTGTAGCTCAGAGATTAGCCCAGTGTTTCACACGCACATGTGAATGAGTAAGTTTCTATAACCACTTACCACATTATCGTGACTTTCTGAGAAAACCTGCCAGGGCATGGCCATGTTTTATTCATGTGTCAGCTCTCTGGTCAACCTCAGCTCTAACACTTACTAGCTGTGTAAACTCTGGTACGTCCCTTAACCTCTCTGGGCCTCAGGTTCCCAAACGAATACCTTCTTCAGAGTTCTTATAAGGATTAAATAAAATAATACACGTGGGACACCCAGCATAAGAATTCGGCATACAGTGCACGCTATCAGCGGAAAAGCTACTAGGCTGGGTGTTTTCCAAAGTGTGGCAGCTGTGAACGGCGTGAGAACCGTCTTTAGGTGATACACGGAGCATTAAAAGTATCAACTTGGCAACGTTCTTTTAATTTCTCAGATTAAAACAAGGTCATGTTCTCATTCTCATATGTCTTTGACATCTACCTCTTCCTATTCTTCCTCGTTGACAGATCATTCAGGTTCAGAGACGCACACACCAGTTAACAGGTGGATTTAACACTGTTTGTAAGGGCCATTCTGCGGCCAGGCCGCCTGGGTTCATCCCCCACCTCCCTCCCTCTGGCTTTGGGCTAGTTCTGGAACCTGCCTGTACCTCAGTTTACTCAACTGTAACAAGGGGATAATGACCGCCCCATAGGATTATCGAGGATATAAAATGAACTTATGACACGTAAAGTGATGCAGAACATAGAAAGCCCGCCAGCCACGTTAGAAACACGTGAAAGAAATGGTCGGGGGGCGGGGGGGCGACGGCTGCTGTGGCAACTATCTCAAAGGTCTCACCAGGGTGACTGGGTCGGCGAGGCAGGACTGGGTCCGTGAGGCGGGCGGCGCTCAGCCGGTGCGCGGCCTGAGGGGCCCGGTCGAAGCCCTCGGGGAAGGCCGACAGCGGCCAGGACTCCGGCCTTCTGCGGCTGCGGCCTCTTTGGGGTCTCCCTCCCGGCGTCAAGTCGCTGTCACTCCTGCTTTGGCGGCCGCGCCTCTCCCCTGAGCTTCTTCACTAGGCGAGCGCTCCCTGAGGCGACGCGCGAAAAGCGCGGGCCAAGCTGAAGCGCGAAAAACGGGGGCGGAGCCACGGGGCGGCACGACGCGATGTACGTAAGCAGGCGCTGACGCGCACGCAGCATCGCGCATGCGCGGCGGACCTAGTGGCGGAGCGGGGCCGCAGCGGTGCTCAGTATGGCGGCCGAACGCAAAACTAAGTTGTCCAAGAACCTGCTGCGCATGAAGGTGCGGGGACGCGAGGGATGCGGGTCGGGCGGCGGGAGTACCCGGTCTTCCAGACCTGGCTCGAGCCGAGGCGGCGGGCGTATGGGGGCATTCGAGAGGCCCCGGAGGACCTCCAGCTCTCGCGGTCGTTCATTCACTTAGCGCCTGCTCTGAGTTAGGCACTGGGAACCGGATTATAAATCCGTCGGATTCTCTTTTAAAGCCCGCGGCCGGATAGGAGAGACGCCTAAGCAGGCAGTTTAGGATGCAGTGTACTAAGTGCAGTGATGCTAGAGTCGCCGGAAGCCCCTGGAACTTACTTGGGCTTCTGAGGGAAATGGCGTCTAGTAGAGAGTGAAGGGTAGGTGGGAGGGTTGGGTACATAGCGGCAGAGACTGTGGGGAAAGCGAGTTCAGAAGTCTGAGAGGCAAAACCCCAAAAAGCCGTTATTTCCAAGAACTAGAGGTCATTCAGTATGTCTGGAAGGCAAGTAGCAAGAAATGGGCCCGGAAAAGGAGACAGTAATCACAAGATGCAAGAAATTTTAGGCCAGGTTAAGGATTTTTTTCTTTGTCTTGTGAGCATTGGGAAGCAGTTGCGCACCGGGGAAAGTATCATGAGCTGTGCTTTTTACTTTTCACCGTTACTTTAACTGTCCAGTGGAGAATACATTGGTGAAAGAAAGACCCGACAAGGGACCAAACTGCAGTCATGACGACCAGCTAGAACTAATGATCTGGGTGAGGGGTTTCAGGTGATGGTGGGAATGAAGAGAATTTTAACAGTTGAGGTGAAAGTGAATTATGTCACCCAACTTGAAAGAAAAGTGATTTTCAGATTTGAAATTGAATCAGTTTAACCAAATAATTTCAGGGTTGTGTGGAGGAAGACAAGGGTGTATGAAATGAATACAGGAATTAAAACAAGAGAAACACCCAAGCCTTAAAACTTAATAGTAGTGGCAAACATACTATGTGGTAGACATTCAGTGCTTTGCATATTATAACGTGTGAAATCCACGTAATAACCCTTTGCGGTGGGCACGATTATTATCCCTCTCTTACAGCTGAGGCACCTGAAACAAGAAGTAGTTAACTTGCCCAAAGTTACACAGCAATAAAGAGTATTGGCAGGACTTAAACTCAGGCAGTCTGGCTTCAAAGCCCCTGCTCTCAATTACTATCTGTACTGCTTGTTGCTGAACACCACTCATAGATGCAGACTGTTAGCTGTCATGTTTACAGAATAATGGAATTTCCAGTGAAGGGAAGCAAGGCATGAGTAATGTTTTGAAAGACTGGAGAGTAAATGTTGCGTGTGCAAGACATGAATGGAGATGCGCTAGGGTGTAACTAGGGATGAATAGGGAGAGTGAGGGTGCAGGGTAAATCATAGCATAATTTATCATTTCTAAAGTACTTCTTTCAAGCATATTAGCAACATTTGAATCATTACTGAACAGAGTTTTTATTTTTGCTTATGGTTTGTAACATCATGTAAGTTTCAGAGAAGTGGACTGGCAAAGCAGACATTGAAAAGATTTTAGCAGTTGTTTTAGCTCTTGGAATAAGTCAAGTGAAGATGTGCTGGGTAATTAGGGCTCAGACCAACTATCTGACTCTTCAATTAGGAAGGAAGAAGTTAACTTAAAAAAATTATCCACCCCTACTTGAGTGATTGGGGAAGACACAACTGGACATTGGAAGCAAAAGAGAGAGAAAAAAATTACACAGGTTCTCTGTGGGTTAGCAACTTCAGTCATTGATGAGAAAGAACTTACTGGCAGGATACCAGCAGACACAGTGTATACAGATAGAGTGGGGTATCCTTTGAGAAGCAATGGAGCAGCTGCATTCGGTTTCCTTATCTAGCATAGCTGTTCAGCCAGAGCTAATTGTAGAGTAAGAATGAGAGAGTTGAGGATTTAATGTTGACTCATTTGTTTTCTAGCGTACTCGAATTCCTCTGTCTTGGTCAGCTATTGGGGGCTGGAGGGTGATCCTGAGCAGAAGTAGAAAGTAAAGGAGGTAGGTGGAAGGGCTGTCAGTATGATGGAACGGTTGTAGAGAGGGTACTTACTTGTGATTTTAGCTCTTTTGGACTCTTAAGACAGAAATTAGTGAATTTTTTCTGTAAAGAGACTTTAGTCTTGTGGGCCAAACGGCCACTGTTACAACTACTCAGCTCTTCCATTGTGGCTCAGAGGCAAATGAATATGACCTTGTTCTAGTAAAGCTTTATTTACAACAATATACATCCAGCCTAAGGACGGTACTAGTTTGTGAGACCTGCCGTAGGCCGTCAGTTGTGAGTAAAGTTAAATCACTATCTTTAGAGTATGTTCTTAGATGCTGTAGAGTCAGGAGAATTGGGCAGTTTCTTGATTCATATTCACAGGATGATCTGTCCTTTCCATGTGTACAGAATGTGTATATGTGTGTGTGTGTGTGTGTGTGTGTGTATTTTGTATACCATAAATAATATCTACCTGACTAAAATTAGGAGGTAAAAGGGCAGTTGAGCAGGACTGATGAGTTTCACCACCAAGAGTATAAGTGATGAAATGAAGCATCTAGGTTTAAAGAGAGCCATCCAAGAAAGGGAATCTGGAAAAATAAGACAAGTCTAGACTCACGTTCAGAGAAAATTTATTGAGTTCCTCTCAGGTACCAAGTACTGCCTGAGTACCAGTAATACAAGATGAACAAAAGACATGGTCTACTATTCATAATTTTAGTCTTTTGGGAGGCACAGAAAAAGCATAATGAGCCAGTGTTCATAAGGCTGTCTTAGAAGTAGGGAAAGGTATTCTTTTATGGGAACAGACCTGAGAAGAGCTTGGCCAGAAAAGTCAGGGAAGGCCCAAAGGACACATGCTCTGGGCCTTCCCAGAGAAATATTTTGCCAGGGAGAAAATTGAAGCATGATGTTGAGTAGCAGAGGCAGAGGAGTGGGAAGTACAGGGTATGCATTACAGAAATTGCCAATTCTTCTTTCCTATGGTGAGGCTATAGACACAGAGGTGAAAGGATGAGGACTACAAAACACTTTAGATAGATTGCAAACATTTCTTTTATGTTTATTTAAAATAATGATAGATTCACAAGAAGTTGCAAAAAATGTAGAGCGATGCCGTGCACACTTCACCTCCCTGTCTTATATTGCTAGAGTACAGTGCAAAGCCAGGAAATGGACAGTGGTACAATCCACAGAGCCTGCTCAGATTTCACTGTTTTACATGCACTCCTTCATGTGTGGGGGCAGGTGTATGTGAGCGTGTTTATCGTGTGTAGATTCATGTAACCATTACCACATTCAGGATACAGAATTGTTCCGTCACCACCAAGTTCCCTTGAGCGACCCCTTTGTAGCCACGCCCACTCCCTTCTATCATGCCTAACCTCTGACAACCACAGATCTGTTCCCCATTCCTATAATTGTGTGACTTCAAAGATGTTGTATAAATGTAATGATTACAATGTGTAACCTTTTGAGATTGACTTTTTTCACTCAGCGTAATTCACTTGAGATCCTTCTAGGTTATTGAGTCAATCAGTAGTTCCTTTTTATTGCTGAGTAATATTCTGTGCTATGGATGTACCATATACTTAACCATTCACCTCTTGAAGAGTATTTTGGTTGTTTCCAGTTTGGGGCTATTGCATATAGAGCTGCTGTGAATATTCTTGTATAACTTTTTGAGTGAATGTAAGTTTTCATTCCCTGGGATAAATGCCCAAGAGGACAGTTGCTGGGTTCTATGGTAAGTGGATGTTTACTTGTGTAAGAAATTGTCAAGCTATTTTCCACAGAGGTTATACCATTTTACTTTCCCACCAGCAGTGTAGGAGTGATCCAGTTTCTCTACGTCATCAACAGAACTTGATGTTATCACTGTATTTGTGAACATTTTTCAAGTCTTGTCATTTCATTTTGTAGCCATTGGTAAAGCCCTTATGCCTAAAAATGCTTGTGTTTCTGGAAGAGCTGGAGTAGAGGGGAAAGTAATATGGAGCCTGGATAAGGGAAATAAATGGGGATTAATGGAACCCTAGACCTAACTTCTGGGGTGCTCCTGGATGTTTTCTGAATGTATTTTTTCCCATATTGATACTTCATCATTTTGCTGCAGTTAACTTCTTGGTTTGTTCGTCTGTCTTCTGAGGAAATATAGTTATTGTTTGTGCTAGGAAGAGACTAACAGCAGGACTGGCCTGTTTTGAGTTGAGCTTCTGCAGATTTTAGAATAAAGTGCAGCCGTAGAGTTGATGAGCGTTTCAGAAGATAGATGTAAGTGAAGAGCAGTGAGGTTACAGATACAGCTTTGCGGCCATCTGTGTTCACAGAGCCCTTACAATGCATCATTCGTCATGCTGGTACTGATGGAGGTGATCCAAACACAGTCCTTGCCCTGAAGGTCTTCAGAAAAAACAGATACTCAAGAAATTAAAATGTCCTGAGACTAGTTGAAGCTGCCATGGGAAGCTTCTAGGAGAGAGATGCTGATTTCGCCTGCAGCTGTCAGGGACGATTTTACAGAGATAGAGTAGCCTTACCTATGTCAGAAGGGCTAGAAGTTGGCCAGGTGGAAGAATTTGAGAAGGGCATTACAAATCCAGGTCAGCAGGTGCAAAGGCCGATGGGCTTCCCAGGTCAGAGAGACGTTCGGATAGTACTGAGCATCCTCTCCTTTGTGCCCCCCTCACTTTCTGTCTCAACCTGCCTGTCCTGCTCTGTGGATCAGCCTTTTGTCTTAGCCCTTGCTCACTGGCTATTATGTAAAACTGAAATATTTAACATGATACTTATTGAATACAGTTGGGGTTTTTTGCCTGTTTTATTAAATTAGAAAAACTAAAATGTGGTAAAGCTCTTTTAAAGTCTTCTAAAGGAAGTACACATGTTGCTTTTTATGTGCTCTAGCAGGCTCCCTCCTGAAGTGGTGGTGTCAAGGGCAGGGCTAAGCTGCTTGGTCACCCCACCCCCACCCATGAGACAGGATTTCCAGAGAAATGAGGGAGGGCAGGTTGAGTTTTCCTCAACTGTAAGCTGGGAAAAATAGTTGCTGACACTGATTTTGTTTCGTTTTGACAGTTCATGCAAAGGGGACTGGACTCAGAAACCAAGAAACAACTAGAAGAGGAAGAAAAGAAAATCATTAGTGAAGAGCACTGGTACTTGGATTTGCCCGAGCTTAAAGAGAAAGAGTAGGTTTTTTATGACACTTTGGGCATTCAAAGGGAAATCCCTGTAAATGTGATTGATCATTGCATGACATAAAACCCATGAAATAGTATCTATTCAGTTTCTTGAACTAGACTTGCAAATTTTTTAAAATTATTAAGTCTGTAAGAGTTCTGGTTTGATTTATACATTTTTATTGGTCCTCGGCCATCATTTATAACATCCTTTTTTTTTTTTTACATTGAATAAAGGAATCCAGCCTGTATATCTCTGGTAATAACTGGAGACCTTTTATGAGAATCAGTAATGTGCTCTGTATCATATTAAGTTCTGAAGATTAGATGTGTTCTTCAAGCCTCTCCAGTTTTGTTTCAGTAACAGAGTTCTCCATTAGGCTGAGCTTTGTAAAGGCAGGTCAAGAATGTTTTGTTTATTTTCTTTTTTTTAATTTTTGCTATTAATACCAGTCATCTTAGCTAAGATGAATTGAGTCTATAGTGTGTTCTAGGAACTGGGCTAAGCACTTTACATCTCTTAATTATTTAATCCTCATAGCAAACTTGAGAGCTGGCTACTATCATTCCATCCATTTTATAGTTGATGAAACTGAAGCTTAAGGGAGGGTAACTAGGCCAGGGTCACCAGCTAGTCGTTACTGAAGCTTGATAACACACTAGATCATTTCTCTTCCACCTCTAAGCTTGGTTGATGCATGATAAATTTTGAATGAAGGAGTGAAGGATTCACATCGTCAATTAATTTTTCTAAATTCTTCTGGAAGCTACTTATCATTTCTCCTTGATGCTTTTCTTATCTGTGGTGTGGCAGTTTTATTCAAATTTTGTCCAATGACTGAAGATGCTGCTTATTGTCTCCAGGCCCATTTGTGTCTTTCCTTTCCATACCTTGTAATTTATTTTCTTTTCAACACATTGTTTTCCATGGTTCATTTGGTGGGCTTTTTCTGAATCTTTTCTGGAAGGTTAGACATGCTTCTCTAAAGATAGAAAGTACGTCCCACCAGGAGGGATGGAAGGAAGGTACTTTGTTTTCTCTGCTTGCTTCTCAACTTGCTTTTCTCTTGCTTCTCAGAGGAAGCAAGATGTTAGTGAGGAAGGCGAAGATGATGCTGAAGATGGTATGGATTTGGGAGCAGGGGCTGGTAGGAAGGGACCGTTACTGGTAAGGAGCTATGATTTAATTTTATGCCTTGGCTAAACTTGCTCGAAGTTTTGCCACATGTTTTGTTACTTGGCTTTTATTGAAAAGCAAGACAGTTTGTATCCTGTTTTCAGTATTGTTTTTTTTCCCCCAACACAGCATGTTGGTCCCAGAAAAATGACCTCTAGATTCCTTTCCTAGGGAGGTAGGTGTCTCAATCTGTTCAGGTACTATGACAAAATACCACAGGCTGGGAAGCTCATGAACAACAGAAATTTATTTCTCACAGTTCTGGAGGCTGGAATTTTAAGATCAGGATACCAGCATGGTCATGTTTTGATGATGGCCCTCTTCCTGGTTCATAGCCAGCGCCTTCTTGCTGTGTCCTCACCTGGTGGAAGTAGCTAGGTATCTCTGTGGGGTCTCTTACCTAAGGCCCTAAACCCTTCATGAAACCCCACGCTCATGACTTATGTACTTTCCAAAGGCCTCACTTCCTAGTACCATCATCTTTGAGGGTTAGGATTTTAACATATGAATTTGGGGGTGGGGGGGGACAAACATTCAGACCATAGCAGTAAATAATAACCTTTTGCCATCATTCAGTGTCCTATTTATGTATAGGAACGAATTACCAGTTTAGGATGTTGGCAGGAAGAGATGACACTGTCAAATTGGGTAGTTTGAGGAGTGTATAACAGAGACCACCGAAGTGTGAGCAGGTGTAGGGAAGCCACTGTGGACAGTGCATCACCTTGGTGGCTTGTATAGTAGAAATAATTTCCACTCCAGGCCTGGAGGATCAAGAGGAGGGAATGGTTACTGAATCTCAAGACAGACTGTGTTGGGAGAGCATCTTACAAGAGCTGCTACCTTTATTTGAGGGCACGGCCAGCCCAAGTAATCCCATAGGAAGGGAGCCAGCCGTTCCAGACAGCAAAGGAGCCCTTCCATGTATTACATTCAGATCAGCCTCCCAAGGCATTGATGGGGGGCGGGGAGAGTGGGGAATAGATCTGGAGGGGTAAATGGATGGTATGTCCCTGGGGTGTGTGTGTTTTAACACCCCAAATAGGGAGACAGTGGAATGGATTGGTTAATTAAGTGCATGGGCTCTGGAGACAGGCAGACCTGGGTTTGATGCCCATCTCTGCTACTTGCTTACTTGGGATCTTGGGCAAGTTATTGAACCTGTCTTGTCATTTGTATATTGGGTGTGATAATAGTATCTGTCACTTACATTATGAGAAGTAAATGAGATAATGTATGTGAAGCAGTGAGCACAGTGCCCGGCATAAAACACAAGAAATGTTAGCAGTATATGTGTTTCCTTATACTTGAATATTATGAAATTCACCCACTCTTTTTGCTCATTTGTGTCTGTGAATCTTTACTTGGTATTGTCATCTGAATTATTGCAGAGGGTTACTACTATCTGTGAAACTGGAGATTCCATTGTGCTCTGGGAGTCTAGAGGTTGCCATTCAGCTGCACTGGGCTATAACTCAGTGACTGTTAGGACTGTTCAGTGTTCATACCTCCCCTTATAGGACACCCCTGGCCAGTGACCAGGCTATGTAGGGGAATGAGGGTCTGGCTTCTTTGTGTCAGCTTGGAACAACTGCAGGGCTTCCTAGAGTTTCTTGTAGGGGCTGAGGTCTTGGCATAGCCACGTTGCAAGTCAGCTTTTCCCTCAGCCCAGTCTTGCAGTCTTCGTTTCCATAGAGGGGCATCTGCCACGCAGCACTCACCAATAAAACTTCTGCACATAACTCTGTCTCAGAGTCTGTTTCCAGGGAACCTGACATAAAATACTTAGGAATACTAGGAATAGAATTTACCAGATCCAAGTTTTGCTGTGTTGTGGCTATATGGTTTTTCTCGAAAGGATGTGCCGTGGTATAGAGGATGTGAGTATAGCCATTTTAATTACTCCTTTGCCATAGGATGTTGTTTAAAAAGTATTTTTGCCTCCTGTGCTTCTCGTGCTTGTGCATTGTGGCCTGGTGAACTTTAAGAACTGTGAGCTCTGAGATTGACCCTACTTAGCAAACTGACAAGTTAGCCTGCCACAGTTTCATGGATACTGGTGGAAGGTACGAGATTCCTGAGTCAGAGACAGAGGACTTTATTACTCACAGCACAGCAAGCAGCATGAGCATCACATTGGCATCATTTCCCCTAATGCCAGGGAGAATGATGTGGCACCCACGGTAGGTTTGCATCACAGCAAAGTCCTGAGCTTAGGAAACCTGAGTCTTTGATACTAGACTGCAAACAGACTTGCCCTTGGCTCCAATGGAGGCATTATCTTTATTATACTGGGCATTAAGCAAGTCTGCGCTTTGCTCCAGAGGAAGAATGAAGGCAAAGCTCTGCCTTTCAAAGCTGTTCACTGTGCATATATCCTTAAAAAGATATTTCGGAACAAAAGGGCATGTAGTGCCTCACTCACAAGGTGTGCGAAAATGAAAGAGTCCCATAGAGAATTCTTTCTCAGCAGTGAGTTTTTGCCCTGTTTTGCCGTGCATATTATTTGTGGCCTGAGGCAAGTTTGTTTATTTTTTTCTGAGCAGTAATTTCTCATCTGCAAAAATAGATGAATATTTCCCTTATTTGCTAACTGAATTAGTGTCGCTCATCATTGAAACTATCCTGTAGATAACAAACCACTTACGCTCCTTTCTATATTAATGTTACAGTTATTGGGCCAATAGAAACCCATGGGAAAGCCCTCTGAGGGGCCAGTGGCCCTACTATGAATCCTTTCCTGGCCTTTGGGTCCACCTCTTGACTTAAGTGAATGCTTAAATGCATATGTATGGTGCTTTCCTGAGGGAGATGATTTACTGGGGACATTCGTGATGTTTTATCACCTGTACTTCACAAGAAACAAGATCGGTTGAAAGGGAATCCCTAGATTATGGAAGAGGCTGGACAAAAAATTCAAGAGAACATGTGCCTAAATTTTTTGGTTACAGTCGGCGGGCTGGTTTGGTACCAGTTGCTCCCTTGTGGCCAGGAGTGGAATAACCTTCTTCATGTTTATCCATTGTATAAGTCTGTTATTTATTATCTGGCCCCCCTCTAGAATGTAACCTCCATGAGAGCAGAGCCTCTCAGTAATGGCTGTCTCCCCAGCTCTAGAACAGTGCCTGGCACACAGTTTGGTTTAACAAGGGTTTGCCGAGTGACTGAATGAATGAGCGCATCTTGACAAGAAGCAGGGCAGGATTGCTTGACAAGGAACAATCTGCCATAAAGGCCAAGTATTTGCTTTCCTGGCTTGCTTTATGGTTGATTGCTGGGCTGTAGTCGGATATGCTTACCTGGAATTGGGGTCATAAACTGGTGACTCACGGGAGAATCCCTTTTGGAGACTGAAACATTCACACTTGCATCACATTTCCAGGGCAACAGCGCCTCCTGGATGCCCTCTCAGCAGCAGTGTCATTTTTACCAGGGTGGTTTTGTAGCATGATTTTGGTTTGGAGTCAGCCACCTAGCTGCCCTGTTTCTGCCCATTTTCCAGTTCTGCTCATCCAGCTCTCCCATTGATTCTGTGAGATACCAGTATCCTTATAATAAATTACTTCTCTACTTAAGTCATCCAGGGCCAGTCGTTATTTACAGCTAAGAGCTCCAATTAAAACACTCTTTTAAAGCTACCTAGGACACTAATTTCTGCAGATTTAATAAAAACTTGGTGGAGGGTATAAACGTCAACGAACCTTTGCTTCACTTTTGGAAAATTCAGGTGCCCTGCCACTCTTGCCTCCTAATGCCTTTGTTGACCAAATTAATCAGTTTTTATTTCTAATCCTAGGTCAGAAATATTACTGTATTTTTTCTTGATTCCGCTGAGAACCATAAGATGTATTTTTCATTTGAGATCTTGACTTTTATTTGCTGTGCTTTGTTATAAGTAGTCATGGTATTAATACAGGTTTATTTTCTCGTCTAGGAGTTTCATAATAGAAGAGCAGAGTTTCTCGTTATGTGAAGATCTTCTCTACGGAAGAATGTCATTCAGAGGATTTAATCCTGAGGTTGAGGTATTAAATATAATTGCTTCACATTTAAGATTTTTCCAATTGAATTCTTTCTGCTTATAATTGGGTTTAGGTTTTTCCCAACCAGATACCATTTCTCCTCATTATATAGAAAATAACAAATCTTGAACTATTGCCATAGCTATTTAAAGAAATTATAGGCATTGCAGTCTAGTTTTATGATAGAATTGAGTAGATAATTTAATATAGCAGTATACAGTCCCGGACAGTGCCACTGTTAAGTGTTAGAATTTTACCTCAGTTCTTTTGCAGGAATTTCAGGATTTTATTCATATGATGCTATTACAAAAAATTATTTTCTGGCATCTATAAATGTATCTTTTCTAGTGGAAAAAATGTTACTTAAAATTTGAGTAATTTGACTTTTTAATGGACAGGTTTTAATCCAAGCTTGTAAATAGATTTTTAAATGAATCTTTGGAAAGTTTCTCTGAAAACGAAATATTCAGCTTATAACTGAGACGTTCATTTTAATTTTCCTGCCTCGGGGTTGTAGAGAAGCACAGACCTTCGTTTAACAAATAACTATTAGAACTCTGGCTTATATATTGAAAGCCATCTGTCAGGTACTTGACTGACCAAATGGAGGTTTGTGGTATAAAGCTTTAGTTTTGTAACTATCACTTGAAGCCAAGGTTTCTTAGCCCTGGCACTTTTGACAATTGAGGCCAGATTATTCTTTATGGTGGGGGCTTTCCGTGCACTGTAGGATGTTGAGCAGCATCCCTAGCTTCTACCCTCTACCCACTAGATACATATATACACCCCAGTTGTGACCCCCAAAAATGTGTCCAGATATTGCCAGAGGTCCCTTGGCAAGCAAAATCATACCCGGTTGAAAACCAGTTCTCTCAGGATGCTTATAGGAGCCACAGTTAACCAAACTAAATGCCAGAGTTTATTTAAAGATTGTAGGTTGGTTTCCTTTCTCTTCCTTTTTTGAGGGGATATGATAATTAAGGTGTTAAATTTACTTTACACAGAATCAACACAAAGTGTTTGTTTTTAATATATTTCCTTGTTTTGGCCTGCTTAAGCTTTAGATTAGGAAGACAAAGAGGACAATGGGGTAAAAGGGAAAAAAAGATAGCAAAGATTATGAGTGGATGATGCCCAGAGACTAGGGTATTGGGCAGGCAGGGACTCCAAAGTATGTCTGATACAGTGGGAAAAGGAGTTGATCTGGCCCTCCAAATTTGACGTGGGAAGTTATTAGAAAATGACTTTAATCACTGGCACTCTGTAACACTGAATATATTCTCTCTGGGAAAGGTTTTGAACTGTTTGGCTTGCAGGCCTGAGCTGTCATAAATTGTGAGAAAAGTTCAATGTACCTGGCTATAAAAAGAATGATACCAACTTGAGAGTACTTACTTTATTATAAGCAGGATGAACTTAGAACACATTTTTTAATATCTATGTGTTTCTAGTGATAAGAGGTAGTGTACTTTTTTTTTAAGTCTGTCAGAGGATAACTATCAAGAAAAGGTTAACGTGAGAAAAAGAAATGAAGGAGAGACCCATGACGCGTGGACATCATGTGGAAATCAGTGCGTTATCCACCCGCGTGTTCAGGGGTGAGGAAGGTCTCCCAATTATACCAGAGCCAGCCTTCCAGTTCTTCCAGCAGTTTGCTGCTCCCCTTCCTCAACCACCACCAAAAACTACATTTAAAATTACTCTTGACTGTAGTGTTTCTCCCATTTGGCTCAAAGTTGGGAAGTTCAAAAGGTATCTGAAAGTTTACTTCTTCTTTCCCCCAGTCACTAGAGTGTGTCAGCAGTGTGCCTGCTTTAGATACAAGTAACTAATAAATTTATGATCTAAAATACATTTAAATTCATTAACAGTAAGTCTAATCTAGTGGAACTTTGTCTTATTATTATTTTAATTCAGAGCTGGCTTCTATCTGCTTATTGTAGAATAAAGTATTATAGAGAATCCCTTATAAATTTTGGTTAGTCCTGTAGATTCTGTGGCTTCTGTGTCTCTACCTTCAAATACGTTTGACACCAGTTCCTTTAACAAGCTTTTTCCAGCCCTGCTAGTCCCCATTGTTGTATTTTTCAGAAATTAATGCTTCAGATGAATGCTAAGAACAAAGCAGAGGAAGTTGAAGAGGAAACAGTGGAGCTCGATGTGTCAGATGAAGAAATGGCTAGAAGGTAACTGTTACCTTGGACCAGCTTTATAATCTGAGCCCAGCATTCACTGGCTCTCACATGTGCACTCTTTCCGCATGGTGACTGGTCTACCGTACCTTTGAAGGGAGTACCCCAGCAGAAAGTCATCTTGGCTTAGTCATCTTCTAACACGGCCTGGGGTGGATTTATACCTGTCACAGGCTGACAAATTGAGGGCTTATTTCTAGTGCTGCTTCTAATACATATTTTAAAATATACATCTCAGTTTATTTAGGATAATGGAAAAACAAAAACAGAAGAATTTAATCGTTCATAGAGAAGTTCATAAATTTTAAATCAGATGGTTTCTTTTAATCAAAGTTTTGATTTTTCTTATTCTTTGTTACGTACTTGGTTTGATATTCTTGACAAGTCTTGGTTCCTACCTTTTTTATTTGAAACTAAACTTGTTCTGTATATCATCTTAACAGATACGAGACCTTGGTGGGGACAATTGGGAAAAAGTTTGCCAAAAAAAGAGACCGTGTCAATTATGAAGAAGATGAAAATGGAGACATAAAACCAATTAAAACAAAGAAGATGTTCTTAAAACCCCAAGATTAAAACTGATGGCTTAAGATATGGCTCAGGGATGCCTTGTGAGAATTAGCACATTTTAGAACTCATTCTGTTGGTTCCTCTATAGTTACTAATGCTGTAATGTTTATTTGTAAAGAAATGTATAATTTTGGAAACATGCTGTTTTTGGAACAGATGTGTGTTGGATGTTATACATCCTTTGCTTAATGGTATTCATCAAGAGTGGATTTTTAACCCTTGATCTTCAACTGTACATAGGTACGTGGTTGCTTCCTAAAAAATTTTTTATCTCAGATTTTTTTAATATAGTTCTCCAGTCACTGACCTTGAATTGACTCATGTAAACTGATACCAGTGTTTAAATTGCCCTTATGTTTATAATCATGTCAAGTCAGTTCATACATATATTTCGGAATCAAATGTCATGAGAATTTATTATATGTAAATTCATCAAGAACAAACATGCCTCTCCAGGCTGAAATATTTCCATGCTACCAAGTCAATGTCAGTGTGTGGAATTATGTTTTTTTGTTTAAAGCCTTTAATTAATTAAGAAAAAAGATTGTTCTGTAATAAATACCTGTTTTCATGTACTTTTTCATTCTCTTATACTTTCAAATAATAATTTTAGTCTAATTCAGTATTGGAGCTTTTGTCCAATTAGTAACTTTTAAAAAACAGCCATTAATTTAGAATATGGTGATGTATTAGGTTGAACCGTAAGAAATTGCCTTGGGCTTCCCTGGTGGCACAGTGGTTGAGAGTCCGCCTGCCGATGCAGGGGACACGGGTTCATGCCCCGGTCCGGGAAGATCCCACATGCCGCAGAGTGGCTAGGCCCGTGAGCCATGGCCGCTGAACCTGTGCATCCGGAGCCTGTGCTCCGCAACGGGAGAAGCCACAACAGTGAGAGGCCCGTGTACCGCAAAAAAAAAAAAAAGAAATTGCCTTTCATGGGTCAAAAACAATTATCGATTTTTGATAGTTCAGCCCAGTAGAATTTACCGCCAAGCAGACCATATCCTAATCTGAACCTTATTCCAAGTAGTAAATACAGAAGCCCATGGAATTAAGTGTGTAGATGTGTCTCTCCGTCTGGAGATATGTACCTAGGACATCTAAGAAATACTTATTTCATCTAATTATGTTCCCAGAAATTAAATGAGGTGCATTTCTCCTCTCTCTCTGAATCTCCTTAGATTCAGATTGCTCTGTGACCTCAGTTCTGAGTTATGAAAAGGTTGTGACTTTGAAGTTAATCTGACTCTAATTCATTGTGAAGGTGAGGACAGTGCACCTCCTGGCTCCCTACATCCTCGGGCAGAAGCTTGAAGTTTTTCACAGTGCTTCGCTGGCACCACAATCGTGGATTTGTGGAATCCCTCATGATATTCTGCACAGCCTTACTTCCAATAGCTGAACCCATTTCCCAATAGGAGAAGTGGAGCATTGGGCTTGTGCCTCTGGAATTCACTGGTCTTAGCACATACCCCAACACCCAGGAGCAGTGGGTGTAATAGGATGGTGGAATGGTCTACTGAAGATTCAGTCATGGCCCTAGGTGGGGTGCAACACTCCATCTTACAAAATGTAATCTATGTTTTGAACCACTGACCTCTCAGATGGGGCTGTTGCTCTCATCGTGGTCAGAATGTGTGGTCTGGAATCAACAGAGGCAGAGGGAGTGGCTCCTCTCACTGTTACACCCAATAACCCACTTAGGCATTTTGCTTCCTGTCCCTCAATTTTGACCTCCATTGTTTGGAGATCTGGGTTCCCAAGGAAGGTGTGCTCCCACCAGGGAGGACAACAGTGGTCCCATTAAGACTGAAATTGAAACAATCTGGTCATTTTACCAGTAAATCAGTGGGCAAAGAAGTTTACTCTCCTGGCTGGTGCATGTGATCTTGGGAACAAAGGGACATGTGTTTTGTTCCTACACAATGGGTGATGAAGAAGGATGTCAAACCCAGAGCATTCTCCAGGGCATCTTTCTTAGCACTTCCCTGTCCAATGACAAATTTTAATGAAAAACTACAACCTCAGAGGTGGGAACGATTTCAACCCTTTAGGTTATGAAGTCTTGGGTCACCCTAGCAGGTGTCAACCCTGAGCAGTTGAGATGCTGGCTGAGGAAAGAGGAAACATGGAGTGTGTAGGGAAAGAATGAAGTTTATTAACTTGCGACCCTTACAGCCTTGTGACCAATTACAGGAACAAATTACGGAGCAGCTTCACATCTTTTTTTCCTTGGTGTGTGTGTGTACTAACTTCTTTCTCCTCCGTCCTCTTATTATTGTGTACATTTTTTTAAAGAGGGTTAACTTTGCTCCTAGCCTTGAGATAATAGAATATTCAGATGGGTCTATGACTAAAGTCCAGGTGTAACTGACAGGAGATAAGATGAATGTGTAACTGTTTCCCAGAAACAGATACAATGTTTGCTGGGATTTTGGAGAACGAGTGCGAACATCTTTTGTACAAAGGATGTTTGCAATTTGTTAGGTAGAAATGGAGTTTTTCTTCTGGGAAGTTTAATCACGTTCAGAAGTGTGCGTGTGCGTGCATGTGTTCACGCGCACGTGTATGCTGAATGGCCCAAGGGACAGACTTGCAGATATTAACCTGTTGTTTCTCAGATTCAAACACTCTTCTATACTCAGCTTCTGATGCTGGGCTGGCACTAGGCAAACCCCGTTTCTCATTCGCCAGCTGCCTCCTTACTAGGATCAGCCGATGGAGCCCAGAAGTAGACAGCAAAGCTAGAGGGGGAAGAAAGGGCTTGGCCCTTCCTGTCTGCTTCCTCTTTGCTTCCTCTTCCTTTGCCCACCCCCCACCCCCCCAAACAATACCTCTTCACCCCAGCAAAGGATGGCGTTCCAGTCACAGTTGTTGATAACACTTGGTGCCCCTCAGATGTCTGCCTGGTACCCTGGCCCACAGGGCCCCCCACTCAGCTCAGAGACACTGGTTTTACGTGAGCAGCAGCTTTTTTAAGTTGTTTTTTTTTTTTTTAATGTGGACCATTTTTGAAGCCTTTATTGAATTTATTACAGTGTTGCTTTTGTTTTATGTTTTGGTTTTTTGGCCTCGGGGCATGTGGGATCTCAGCTCCCCACTAGGGATCAAACCCGCACCCCCTGAACTGGAAGGCAGAGTCAACCACTGGACCGTCAGGCGAGACCCTGAGCAGCAACTTCTTGTCAGAGGTCTTGAATTTCAGCTCTCCAGGGCCCTCCAAGCTTCTAAAATTGAACAATTTCAGCCTCTTCCCTAAGAGTGGCAGCTTCCTGCATGATAACCTTAAGCGTTCTCTTTTTGCCTTTTTAGCTTTTTAGTACCCCATTAACAATTATTTATATTAGATTTCCCCTGTTAAAATAAGGATGGCTTTTATCTCCTGACTAGATTTTGACAGATACAGACTCATCCTACAGCAGTAATATCTGAAATCATGGGCTCCGTACGGCTTGAAACCCTGCTTTTTCTAATCTGCATTCAAGTTTACAACTATTAAAGTAAAAACGTTCAACCCTTTCCACTTCCTGGAAGTTATCTCGTGTAACCAGAAGTTAGCAGACCACTTTTTGGAGAACACTGCCCAGCACAGTAATGCCCATCGGCTTGGTTGCTGAGTCATTCATGTTCATCCCCTTAGTTGTCAAGCTACTTACTGTCCTCTAGGGCAGGAACTATATCTTACCTTTTTTTTATTTACTCCTGCACCTAGCAAGGGATATGGCTCATATTAAAGGCTTTGATAAATGTTTCTTAAGTGAATGGATTTGGGAACCAGTTGGCCTACAGAGCATGTTTAAACCACACTGCTGTGGAAGTAATGACCAACCAAATGAGAAAAAACAAAGACTTTTTTCTGAGCTTGCTGTATAGCTAGGAAGTCAGCCACCATCACTTGTGCCTTAGCAGACTCAGGCAGGCAGACAGACAGTGGGAAAGCTTTACAGTGGGAAAAAGGGAAGGGTTAGGCGTGCCTTGATTGGAGGCTGTTGGCATGGGAAAGTTATAGACAGCCAACTAGCAGCAGGGCATCCTAAGTCATTGGTTAGGGTCTTGTATTTTACTTTCTCTAGTTGGTCCCAAATTGGAAATAGGGAGAAAAATTAAGCAAGTTGTCAGTTATTAAGCAAGTCCTGACCATTTGGGGCTGATTGTTACAAAGTTATTTTTTAGCTTCCTGGATTGTCCCTGGAGATAGCCATCTGACTTCCTGCCAAGTCTGGCTTGTAGCAGGCTGGCTTCCTGAGTTGTTTATTATAAAGGTTTGATTTCTTGGGCAGGTTGCTGCAGGTTATGAATCAAAATTCTGTTTTTATATGTGGTCTGGCCATTGTCCATTTGTGTATTCAGTCTCACAATGCTCAGGTTTATTTCTAATCGTACTATAAAATACAACCATTTGATCATGTCTCTGAGGAAGCCTGCACCCAATTTAAGAAGAGGATGCCACCAGTGGGATCAGGGATGTTTGTGCTCCAGCCATTAAGGGAGCTGTCTCTGCTGGAAGCAGACCCTTCAGTGGTTAATGCCACAGAGACAAAGCCACCAAATCAGGCGACTGAAACTTTTTGCCCTCCCAGATCTTGGGGAAGAAAACTGAATACCACTGGCTAATGGATACAAAATTCAATTTAAAAGATAATCATCATTTCACTCATATACAACCAGCCATTCGCTGACATTCAAGTTGGTTGACGAACTTTATCAAAGTGGGCTATTTGGGGAGGGAGAGAAGATATAGCTATAATAGTAATTGCAAGAAAATCTCCAGAGAACTTCCCATGTATAATGTCTTTTATGAAGATACCAGTGTCTCCACTTGCCTACCAAAACACTCTTACATTTTCCCAATCCTGGCTTCAGAGAACACATAGGTACCTTATCATTTGAGTCCAAGGTGTATTGGCAGCTTCTTAAAAGAGAGTCTGTGGTCTGACTTCCCCTCTCCCTGTAGGCAAAGCCTTCCATAAGCAGTTTACTAAAATTATTTGGTGTCTCTGTAAGTTTTTATAGAGCTATAAGCTTCTCACTACACGGTAAGTTCTAATTTTAATTTTAATCATCATGAAAGTCATTAATCCATAAATGGGCCCTGTTTAGCCCTCTTTGGACAAAGAAACTATTTACACAGAGAGGATACTACCTTCCAAGCCAGCAGCTCAATTTTATATCCTGGAGTTTCCCTTCAACATATTTAGCTTGTTTTCCATGTGGCCTGTGTTTTCACTTGCCCCAGGAAAAAAGATGCAAAATCACACTGTTCTCTGTAAGGCGTATTTAATCTGGTTGCTATCCCTTGCTAATTTCTCTTCCATCCGCATTGTCTGGATGGGAGAAAAGCCTGTCTGCCCATGAGTAGCAGAGGTAATCATGTGTTGTTGCAAAATTGCAGCAGGATCAAACAAGACAATCAGGTAATGAAGATGACAACCTGACAAATATTGGCAGATTATGATTCCCGGCGACTTGTCTTCCTCCTCTCCCACTCATGGCAAGCTCTCACACCCACGTCCCCATCTCCGACCTCTGCTCTGATCATTGTTCCTGATGTGGCTTTACCACATATGACACCCACGCCAAGTGGATGGGTCCTTGAACCTTTGCTACTCCCACCTCAGATTCTCATTTAACCTCATTGGGATGGGAACAACTTAAAAATGGATAATAACAAGCGTGCTGTTTGAGCCATAGACCAGATTCTGGAGTCCATGGTAACAGAAAACATGAGCTACCTCAGGAGTACAAAGCAGAAACCCACACTTGATCATCAGAAGCCCTAGCAGGTATTTAACCAAGAAGGGAGCTGGTAATGGAGGACCCAGATGTTACCTGGAGGAAAATGAAGCAAGGTAGAAGCAGTTACTCATACCACTGCAACAGGCATGCGAAGATTTGTCATTAAATGCCAGCCAAGTGCCGGGAATATTTCTGATATTATTCGACTGTTTGTTTGTTAAGCAAATGTTGAGTTCTGACGCTCAGCCAGCCACTGACTTGTGGACTGGAGATATAATTTATTGCCTCCATTTTATCCATGAAGAAACTGAGGTACAAAGACATTCTGTAACTCACCTGATGTCACACAGCTTTTAAGTGATAGAGCAGTATAGGAGCCCAGATTTACTGAACTGAAAGCCCACACTCTTTCTCTCGTGTCACACTACAGGGGAAAGCAAAAGACTAGAATTGGGAAACAGGCATAAAACAACCTAGCCCCATAAGACCCTAATTGTTCCCAAACAGAATCTCACAGAATTATATTGTACTACCTGGTATTTTTTTAATATTTCCTTTTTTCTAAATTTACTTTTTCCAGATGGTATGGGTTAAATTCACATTAATAATCTGTTTTCAACATAAACGATTAATTTCGTAAATAGGGTATTCTCTATATTAGTGATCCCGTATTAAGAAAGATTTCACATGTCAATCTATGGTAACAAAAAAATTGGAAAAGCAATTATTTGATGAGTGCTCACTTGGAGTATAACTGTGTCATCACATATTCATTTAGGTCATATTCTATGATATATTACCTAATTTCAAAGCAGGGATTATGCCTCACTGTTCTTTGGTTCCAAACCAAGTCCCTCATGTAGGGCTTTGTAAAGAAGTAGGTATTTAAAGATAATAGTGAATTGAATGGAAAAAAAGTTTTTTTTCTGTTTACCTAGCCTCACATAAATGTTTTTAGTGACTCTCTGTGAATTTATTTAATAAATATTGGCTCCTCAGAGATTTTGCATACTTCACTGTTTTGTGAGATAATTCTATCTGCAGGCATATATTCACAAATTCAAAGTCTTTAGTTGAAGTTTCAAGAGTAATGGAGTAGAATTTCAGTACCTTCCCCAGGAGGTTAGAATTATAAAATTCTTAGTTTGGGATTTACTTCTCCCTTCTGATTTATTCCAGGCACCAGATTCTACTCTCTCTGTCAAACAGAATATGCAAGCCATCTGAGGCTGATTCTTCCCGGAAATTAACTCCAGCGCCCACCCCATCTGGTAAGATCTGGCTGGGGAAATTCCCAGGTAGAAAGTTAAAAGCAACAAATGGCTTCTTCTGGCTGCCTGTGGTAAAATAGGTAAATATGGTTTTAAAAAGCCAGAGAGATGAACTACAGAAGGAACTGTTTAGTTTTGTAGCAGAATTTAGAGGAAATGTGAGGGACAAGGGTGGTCTTTCTAGCAAGCAAAAGGTCCTCAAAGTAAGAAAACGCAAAGATCAAATCTGGAGTGTTGTCAATAAAATTTGGTCTTAGAATAATTTTCAGGTAAATCGTCAAAAGTCAAGGATGCAGCTGTAGACCATTTTCTGATTTTGAGATGTCAGATTTAAAGGTATGTCTCCTAGATCTTCTTTGTTATGTAAGAGAGATTCCAAGAATCTTAAGGGGGGCACTTCGTTATGCAGCAATACCTAATGAAAATACCAACTTTAAAACGTTTGCCAATCTTACCTGTACAAGGCGTGGCACTTTGTTTCTTTCATCTGCATTTCCCCGGCTGCCAGTGAGTTCGGGAATCTTTTTTTTAAATTATTTATTATTTATTTATTTAGGCTGCTCCGGGTTTTAGTTGTGGCATGCAGGATCGTTAATTGAGGCATGCGGACTCTTAGTTGCGGCATGCATGCAGGATCTAGTTCCCTGACCAGGGATCGAACCCGGGCCTCCTGCATTGGGAGCGCAGAGTCTTACCCACTGGACCACCAGGGAAGTCCTGGGAATCTTTTTTTTTTTTTTAATTGAATTACAGTTGATTTACAATGTTGTGTTAGTTTCAGGTGTAGAGAAAAGTGATTCAATTATATATATTTTATATATTTCAATATATATATTCTTTTTCATTATAGGTTATTACAAGATATTGAATGTAGTTCCCTATGCTATATGGTAGGTTCTTGTTGTTTATCTGTTTTATATATAGTGGTATGCATCTGCTAATCCCTAACTCCTAATTTATCCTTCCCCCCACCCCTTTCCCCTTTGGTAGCCATAAGTATTTTTCCTATGTCTGTGAGTCTATTTCTGTTTTGTAAATAAGTTCATTTGTATCGTTTTTTTAGATTCCACGTGTAAGTGTTATCATATGTTATTTGTCTTTCTCTGTCTGACTTACTTCACTTAGTATGATAATCTCTAGGTCAGTGGTCCCAAACCTTTCTGTTACCAGGGACTGGTTGTGTGGAAGACAGTTTTTCCAGGGATGGGAGGGGGGATGGTTCAGGCAGTAATAGGAGCGATGGTTCAGGCAGTAATGCGAGTGATCGGGAACGATGGGGAGCAGATGAAGCGTCACTCGCTCGCCTGCGGCTCACCTTCTGCTGTGTGGCCCTGTTCCTAACAGGCCGTGGACCAGTACCGGTCCTCGGCCTAGGGATTGGGGACCCCTGCTCTAGGTCCATCCATGTTGCTGCAAATGGCATTAGTTCATTCTTTTTTACAGCTGGGTAGTATTCCATTGTATATAGGTACCATATCTTCTTTATCCATTCATTTGTCGATGGACATTTAGGTTGCTTCTCTATCTTGGCTATTGTAAATAGCGCTACCATACATGCATTGGGGTGCATGTATCTTTTCAAATTAGAGGTTTCATGTTTTCTGGATATATGCCCAGGAGTGGGATTGCTGAATCATATGGTAATTCTATTTTTAGTTTTTTAAGGAACCTCCACACTGTTCCTAATAGTGGCTGTATCAATTTACATTCCCACCAACAGTGTGAGAGGGTTGGGAATCTTTTCTTGAATCCCTGTAAATACCTCCTACCGCTGTAAATTGGATAATAAGGTTTGGAAAGGGAAAAAACATGTTTCTCCGAATTAGCCGGGAGAAATCAACTCTGTGGGATAAACTGCAGTGCAGATATTGCTCTAGAGAAATTTGAAGGGAAGCAAATAATCCCAGAATGTTAGGTTGCTGGCTGGCCAGTTATTACACAGGATGGTAGTTATTGCACAAGCTTGTGGTAAGACTGTAGCTGATTTCAGAACTGTTCAACAGATTATGGCCTCTATGCCCTTGATTCTGGGAAAGCTGGCATCTGGATTCTTAGACATTACAATCCATATGGCCAAATGTACAATTCTGAGGTGAATTCTAGCCTCTGTAGCAAAAGTAGCAGAAGCCCTAGAGCTTCCAGCAGGAATCGAGTAGGAAACCACTGGGCCAGAAGGCTCGCTGGTGAAAGAAAGTGAGGCTGAAACACGTGTCCTCATGATGAGGCAGACAGCTGGGTGGCGGCAGAGGGTTTCAAAACACCCTCCAGCATCCATGGATTGGCAGTCAGTAATTTTCAAATCAGAAACTGTATGTTTCCAAGTGTTTATAGCTGGGAGCAGAAGAGCAAAACTAAGAAATGCCTGAAGTCTCCCTGAGCTTACTTCTCCCAGATGAAGAGATTACACAAAAATGAGAAATAGATGCCAGTGATTCCAAAGGTGTGAGGAAGTAATAATTATGAAGCTAAGAAAAGCCGTCTCGTGAATGTGAATTATGCGTGTTGGAAGCTTATTGGCTTTAATACTTAAAAGTGTTAGAATTAGTACTGTCTTATTCCAGAAATTCTAATTCGTATTAAATCAACTCTGAATGTAAAAAATCGAATATAAATTCACTCTTCATTTCCTTGATGAGGAATAAATGCTTTCTTCCTTAGGAAGAAAATGAAGAGGTGGAGGAAGTATGGAAAGCTGTTTCTTCACTGAACTTCCCTGAGAAGGGGCCAAGGAAGAGATTGGCTTCAAGCTGAAGATTTTGAAAATAACTCTTTTAAAAGGTCAGGTCATTTTATATGTCTCTTTTATTTTGACACTCTTATCAACTGGTAAAGGGAATTTCTGTTTTTAGTCAACATTGAGGTATAATGTGTATGTGATAAGATGCAACCATTTTAAATCTATGGTTTGATGACTTTTGACAAAAGTATTCACCTGGGTAACCATCACCACAATGGAGATGTAGACTGCTTCCATCCACCCTAGAAATTCCCTCATTCCTCCCTGTGGTCAATTCCTGATCTCCTGTCTTAGGCAACCACTGATCTGTTTCTGCCACATTATGTTAGTTTTGCCTGTTCTAAAATTTCATATAAGTGGAATCTTATAGTACATATTTTTTTGTACCCAGGTTCTTTTGCTCAGCATAATGTTTTGAGATTTATCCATGTTGTTTGCACGTTTCCTGCACTTCCAAAATAAACTGCTTGCACTTGAACCTTCATTTCAGGGTCTGCTTCTGGGGGAACCCAAATTAAGACAGCAACTCTGAGTCAGACTTTGGAACAATTGTTATTGACAATGTATGGGTAGATTGGCAGGCAGACAGATAGATGATAGATAGGTAGATAGATAGATAGATAGATAGATAGATAATACATAAAATCAAGAAAAGAATGATTGGAAAGGAGAAGGATCACAGACTTTTATCTAGAAAATTTGTATTGATTACATTCATATTTCTTACTGAATGTTTAAAGATGGCAAATTTCTTTCAAAGATTTTTATTGCAGAATTTCAAATCTATACAAAAAAGTAGACTGAATAGTATCATAAGTTTCCATGTACCCATTTTCCAGCTTCAACAACTTACTTACAGCCATCTTGTTACATTTATACTTCCATCCACTTACCCCACTCTATGTTATTTTGAATGAAATATCATGTCATACCATTTCATCTGAAAATATTTTAGTATATATGTCTAAAAGATAAGGACTTTTAAAATAACTATTATCACATGTAAAGTAACATTTTCTTAATATCATAAAATATCCAATTCAACTATCTAACAAATGTCATATTTTTTTTTTACGGTTTGCTTAATTCAAGATCCAAATAAGTTCTCCACATAATCACTCATTGATATTTCTCTCAAGTGTCTTTTAATCTATAGTTTCCCTACTCCATCTCACTCTTTTTGTTGCACTGCATTTATTAAATAATTACTTGATATATTTTAATTTACTAAGATTTGGCTAAAACTAATGCAAATTGCATTTTTGCTTCCTTTGAGTCATGCAATTTATAACCCAGTATTAGTCCAGTTCTTTACCATGATTTCTTCTTTTCTGCAGACTAATGTTGGAAACTTTTATTTATATTTTGGAAGTCATTCTCAAAATGTAAATGCTTGGAGGCTGTGGAAACAGCCATATGTATATGAAAGTAAAATCAGGAGCTCTCAGAAGCTAGATAAGTAAAGAGAACGAGAAAGCCAGCAATAAATGCCAAATTACTTTTTAAATCTCGAAATCAATCATGTCACTTTCTCTACTTAAAATGTTTCTATGGTTTTCCACCACACTGGGAATAAACTCAAAACTCCTTACCCTGGCCCTGTGTGGTTCAGACCTGCCTTTGTAATCTCACCTTATTAGCTCTCAGTCTCTTATGACCATACAATCAGACGGCCTTCTCTCCAAACCTCTCTCCTCAGTAGGGTTTGTACACTTGCTTTGTCCTGTGTCTCGGTAGTGCTTGTTCCTGAGTGTAAACAAGTCTGCCCAAGATGGAGGACTAAACAGATACAGACGACTACGCCCCAAGTTTAAAAACATATAGCCAAACCTGAAAACAAAAGACAAAATGTTCCCGTGGCCGCCAGGGGAACTTAGCCCCAGCAACAAGCAGAAATCAGAACCGTGTGGCCCGGGAATGCAAAGTGGTGCAGCCACTTCGGAAAACAATTCGGCAGTTTCTTACAAAACTAAAATACATTCTTACCATCTGATCCAGCAATCACGCTCCTTGGTATTTACCCAAGGGTGTTGAAAATATGTCCACACAAAAACCTGCACACAGATGTTTACGGCAGCTTTATTCATGATTCCCCAAACTTGGCAGCAACCAAGATGTCCTTCAGTAGGTGAAGGGATAAATAAACTGGTCCATCCAGACAATGGAATGTTATTCAGTGCTAAGAAGAAATGAGCTATCAAGCCATGAAGAGATAGGGAGGAAACGTAAATGTACGTTACTGTGTGAAAGAAATCAATCTGAAAAGGCTACATACTGGATGATTCCAATTTTGTGACATTCTGGGAAAGGCAAAACTATGGAGACAGTCAAAAGATCAGTGGTTGCCAGGGGAGGGAGGAAGGGCGGATGAATAGGCAGGGCACAGAGGATTTTTAGGGCCGTGAAACTATCTGTACGATACTACAGTGGTGGATACATGTCATTACGCACTTATCCAAACCCGTAGAATGTATGACATCAGTAAAACCTGAGGCAAATTCTGTACTTTGGGTGATTATGACGAGTCAATGTAGGTTCATCATTTGTAACAAATGTACCACTGTGGTGGGACATATGGATAGTGGGGGAGGCTATGTATGTGTGGGGACAGTGGTTATATTACAAATCTCTGTACTCTCCCCTGAACTTTGCTATGAACCTAAAACTTCTTTCTAAAAAATTGTCTTAAAAAAAAGAAGAAAACAGCTGTGTGACTCATGTGAGGCTGTCTATAAGATAAATCCTTTGGGAACTAGACCTTGAACTCATGCCCAGAAATGGAATCACTCGTGATGATAGCTCATTTGAGCATAGAACTCTGGATTGAAATTCATTTTCAGAAACCCAGAGATCAAGAGCTATTATTCTTCACAGACCCTCCCTGAAAAAAGTATTAAAAAATGGAACTAGGAAAATAAAGACAGATGTTGTGTCATGTAAGAAGAATTAGTGAGGACAGAAATCAGCAAAAATTGATTGGACAGTCTACGTGTGCATTGATTGTAAGTTGTGTAATTATTTAAAATTTTTAAATATGCATTGATTGTAAATAGTCTAATTATCTGGTTTAAAAAATAACACCAGGGGCTTCCCTGGTGGCACAGTGGTTAAGAATCCGCCTGCCAATGCAGGGGACACGGGTTCAATCCCTGATCCTGGAAGATTCCATATGCCGTGGAGCAACTAAGCCCATGTGCCACAACTACTGAGCCTGTGCTCTAGAGCCCGCAAGCGACAACTACTAAGCCCACGTGCCACAACTGCTGAAACCCGCACACCTAGAGCCTGTGCTCCACAACAAGAGAAGCCACGGCAGTGAGAAGCCCGTGCACCACAACGAAGAGTAGCCCCCGCTTACCGCAACTAGAGAAAGACCGTGCGCAGCAACAAAGACCCAATGCAGCCAAAAATAAATAAATAAATTTATTAAAAAAAGAAAAAACCCTTAAGTGTACCTGTTAAAATTTTGAGTAACCACCAAAGGAATTGAAGTAGAATATAGTCAAGTTGAAAAAAGGAGGTCAAAAATAAAAGACAGAAAAAGAGGGGGAAAACAGAGAAAGCATATGGTATTGGCATAAGATAGACAAATATATCAATGGAATAGAGGAGAATCCAGAAATAGACCCATAACTGTATGACCGGTAAATTTTTTACAATGTATGACAGCAACTCAGTGAGGAAGGTAAAGTCTTTTCAACAAATGGTTCAGGAACACCTGGATGTCTGTATGGAAAAAAGTGAACGTTGATCTCTACTCCCACCAGCGTGGGCTACACAGCTCTATTCACTTCTCAAAACTCTTTGAGCCATGTGCTTAAGGGGTGTGTGTGTGTGTGTGTCTCTCATACATGAAATAATACTCAATTTAAAAAATCTCTGTTTGAAATGATAATGTCCACTAATTCCTCTCAACCTTTGCTCTTAGCCTAAATGTAACCTCCTCAGAGAGGTCCTCCATTACCACTCTAGACCTTCAGCCCCTTCAGCATTCTGGATTGTACTGACTTCAACCTGAGAAAAATAGAATGTTATCCAGCCAAGATTCCTCATCCCCCTGCTCTACAACCGACCTCCTTCCCCCCCACCCCCCGCTTACCCTCTCTTCTTTTTCTTGTTGCGCCCCTTCCCCTATATATTTGCCCCATTCCCTCCCACCACCTCCAGCCTCTGCTCCACCCATCATCTCCTTGCTTTCCCATCCCAGTCTCCTCATCTTCTTCCCCTAGAAATGCTTTCCAGGCTGCCTCCTCCAAGATGTTGAGGATCACAAAGTAAGAGGTAATAACAACACACCTGATTGTTAGTTTGGACTTTGAAACCCAAAACTTGCCCTGCCTTCTGGGTGTCCTATCAGAGTCTCTGTGGTTTTTCGGTACCTGTTCAGGATCCAGAATCATTTCTGGTGCCCCTAAAACTGAAGGCTTCGCCAGGGAAGTGGAATTGAAGCTGGATTACTACCTTTTGTTCTCTGATTGCTACTTGCTCATCCCCTTGGGTCTGATGCTAACTCTGTCCTTGCAAGGTGCATTTTTGTTTTGTTTTTTTTTGCGGTACGCGGGCCTCTCACTGCTGTGGCCTCTCCCGTTGCGGAGCACAGGCTCCGGATGCGCAGGCTCAGCGGCCATGGCTTCACGGGCCCAGCCACTCCGCGGCATGTGGGATCTTCCCGGACCGGGGCACAAACCCGTGTCCGCTGCATCGGCAGGCGGACTCTCAACCACTGCGGCACCAGGGAAGCCCCCAAGGTGCATATTTTAAGGAGGGATGATAGAAACTGTCCTTGGACATCATAAAGCTCAGCAAGGCTGACATGCACGGTTACACAGGTTGTACGTTTCACAGCACATCCTGCTAAGGCAGTAAGAGGGACCTGAAACCCAGCCTTCACTCCCCTTAACAAGCCATACATCCTTGGGACTGTGTCTGTCTAGTGGACAATTAGTAAAATTGTGTACTAATTTGCAAAAGGTACTAAAGAGTCTAGCATCCACCCTGAAACCTAGCCTGGGGAAGACAGGAAGGGAACTGACTTTGGCTGAATTCAGAAGCCCTGCAGCCATTCAGGGCCCTGATTTACAGGATTTTCTGAGAAGGTATGAAAGGAGCCGCCTAAAGGCATGAGCCAGTTTTCAATGAGGCCTGTTATCTGATGTTCAGCAAGTTACATGATGTAAAATCAGCCACAACCCCTGCCCGACAATTTCCATCCATCCACTCAGCTTTCGCTAGAGAGGCCCTTACTCCCTCATGGGACTCCGCCACCTGGCCTGTACCCAGGTGTTTCAAAATCAATTACCAGATCAAACTGATTCTGCAGTTTGTCACCTCAAGCCAGAACACAGGTTCCTCCTTGTGGCCCAGGGCCTGCAGACCTGGGTGCTGAGGCCCCACATTGGGGCTGACTTTACAATCAGCCCCCTGAGCGGAGCCAAGCGTTCCCCAGAGGTGTCGGATGGGGATGGTAGTCACTTCTCAAGAGTCTAGGAGCAGCAGACATCTGAGTTAGAGTTGACTTGAGCAGCCTGAAACATCAAGCAGTTATTCAAGAGAGGGCTGTCATCCTTCTTAACACCTCCTGGGGCTGATTGTCAAGGGTTTCATCCTCTACTGGCATCTTTTCAGAAGAGCCAGTGGTAATTGGCTTGGTGGTTGGAGCCCTGGTGGGAAACAGCTAAAATCAGGAACCCCTTGTCATAGGTCAGTAGAGCTCCCTGTGCACTCAAAAGTAATAGCAATGACCACACGTTTACCTCAGACTCTAGTCGCTGCATGTTTGTCTTCCTCGTTATACTGTCAATTCCCAGGAGAGCAGGGATCCATCTATCTTGTTCCCAGATGTACCTGGAGCAGCATGGGAACTCAAGAAAAACTTGTTGAGCAGGAGAAGGAGTTGGTAATGCAGTGGGTGAGAGATGAAAGCGAAAACCTAAGGTTCAGGGTTGAGGCAGAACTCCCTCCTTTTAACAGTGTAGGACGGATGGGCAAAGCGGACAGCCACGATCTGGCTTGACATTCACACCCCAGGGCAGATCAGAGAAGGCAGAGTGGCCAGGAGTCACAGAGCAGAAACATTTCGGCTCCAGTTGGGGTGTGCAGGATATAAAATGTATGAAACACTCTTTCCCTTAGAGTCTACTTTGTCTGGCATTGGTATAGCTATGCCAACTTTTTTTTGATTAGTATTTGCATGGTGTAATTAATCCTACCTACGATCTTAGGATGTTTCTCTTGTTCTCTTGTTCAATGTCCTTGTGGACGTTGACCCTGAGAAGGCTGATAGTCTTGGTATATTCCTGTCTCCTACATGGTGAGTTCTGGGAGGGCAGGGGCTGTCTTCTTTGCTTTGGACCCACCCCACCCTCCCATAGCTTCTCACCCAGTGCAGTTGCTTCATGGTCTACCAAAGTGGGGCTGTCTCCCATCTCTCAACAGGGTAGGAATTTCACTCATAATGAACAGTGAAGCAGAAGTCACAGGACACCAAGACACAGAGATGGGTCACATCTTCCACTTTCCCTTTACTACATAAAAATCACAATGCCAGGTATCACCTGCTCAGCTTCCAGCCTCTGCCTCCTTGTGCTGTTCTTCACCTGACCATTCACAGCTGTCCTGGGAGGGGAAATTTCCTGTCCCTTTTTATCATTTCACTCAGGACAGAAATGAAAGACCTATGATGACACTGAATTAGTGTCCTCTTACCTTATTTGAAACATTGATGAACCAACTTCTTCCCAATTTTGCATAGAAATATAAATGTCAAGTGTAATTTTCAAGCAGGAGTTTTTGTTGACAATTTAAACACTGTGTCATTATAAGAAAGAACACTCCAAGGAAGGACACTGACACAGTACTTAAGTCTTCCCTCTAGCTGCAAATAGACCAGAAGCACGTGAGCCTTGGTGTAGCTCACAAAGGAAATTTGTTCTATGGTAGCATCTCATGGTCTTTCTAGGGGAGAGACTCACTGACAGCTTCCAATGGACTTCAATAAAGCTTGGCACATAGTAGGTGCCAGGGGATGCCTTGGAATGAATGAAGGATGATTGCTTCTCCTCAGGGGCCTAATCTTCCCATTTCTCTTGATTACAACAAGTCCGTTGACTGGATGGATGGACCATACGCTCTGTAAGGTCATTAGCAGCACCCAGTGTAACTAAGAGCAAATTTCCCATCCCCCTTCCAAGCTCCTCACCCATTAACACACAACTCTCTACACTAGGAACAATCAAAGCATCCCATCAGCCTGACATAAATGGCTCTGAAGCCATGTAGCTTATCTATGAAATCCTGACTTTAGGAAGAGCAAGTGAACATTCATCTAGGATGAAAAAAAATAGTTTCCTTTGACCTCCCACTTCCTTTGGCCTCTCACCTTCTTTCACTGAGAGATGATGCTTGTTTAGGTCTTTCCTCGTGGCTAAGCCAGAGCTTTGACTGAGTCATTGGACTAGCCTCAGCCAGCTGTGGGAGAAGCTATCTGGAACTTCTAAACCAAGCCACGGTGGATGGCAAATCAATTTCGTCCCTTGCACTAGTTCCCATCAACTGGTAGTGGCTGCATGGAGCACAGTTCTGGAGAAGCATCTGAGGCCTTATCTAAGGCTTGGTGGAAAACAATTTCTGATTGCTCATCAATCCCTACCTTGGTTATTATTATGAAAATGTCACCCAAAACTTGGAAATAAGGCACAACGACATCTGTGATCTTTCTAGTATCAGGCCAGAGCATTGTCTAAAAGCCCTCTAAGAACCACCTGACCCTCCAAGGAAATGTGAACTTACATATTGACCAGGGACCCAGTTCTGCAATGGTAGATAGTAACTTGGAAAAAACTTGGAGGGTGCAAATTACAATATTTTTATGCAGTAGAGATGCAGATGATTTCTGATCAGCCGAGAATATAGACCCAAACAGTATGAACATATTGTTTGTAGAACCTTAACCAGTCTTGAAGTTTTGTATTGCATTTAGCAATCTAATTCTAGCATCCTTCTATTATTTTAAGAGCGCTATATTTTATATATCAGTTCTCATATCCTCTTTGAAGCCAGCTCTGCCATCCCACTGGTTCTCTCATTATGAGTTAAATAAAACTTTGGGGCATGCTCACTCTGCATTTGTTTGAGATTTTATATATATATAAACAACTCCCATTTTGTTCAGAGTCAGAACTCAGTTTCCATTGCTTACAAGCACAAGTATTTTAATTATCTCCTCCTCATCGCCACAGTGTTTTCAAAGGCCCACTCCCAAAACACAGCCCCACATTTTCATGGGTCCTCAGGGTGAATGGCTCCAGAAGGATGCACCCTCTACAAAGAGGGACAGAGTGTACCATCCCAAAAGCCCACTCCTCCTCTCGCTCTGTCTAGGACTCTGCCTCACCTGCAGGGACGCAGTAGCATGGGGACCCAGACAGGCCCTGGATGCCCATCTCTCCTTTTTTGGTTTCTACTGAGAAACAACTTCATAATCCCAAGTCATTAGGTGGCCTCCCCTGGACGGAAGGCTTCAGGCTATAATGTAAGGGGTGAGACTAAGATTTGACCTGGGCATGTTGGGAGAGGAAAGGGAGACTGGTGTTTGAGGGAACACTTTTCCAGGGAAGCTTATAAGAAGAACTGGGGAGACTCTACTAGTCTCTCCCATTTTAAGGTCAAAGGAGAACTCTCTCCTCCTCCTGCACAGTGGTTCGTTTTGTTTTGTGTTTTGAATTCTGGTTAATATTGCTCCAAACACGTCACACTCTTGGTAGCAAAGCAGCATGGTGGTATAATATGGGTATTTTGGAATTATTTTTAGAGAGTGTTATGAGCTGAATGCATCCCCTCCAAATTCATATGTTGAAAACCTACCCCACAATGTGACGGTATTAGGAGTGGAACTTTTGGGAGGTAATTAGTTCATGAGGGTAGACCCCTCATGATGGGATTAGTGCCCTTAGAAGACGAGAAAGGAAAGAGCTTGTTTTTCTCTCTCTCTGCCACGTGAAGATGCAAGAAGATGGCCATCTGCAAACCAGGAAGTGGGTCTTCTCCAGACACCATATCTGCTGGCACATTGATCTTGGACTTGCCACACTCCAGAACTGTGAGAAATAAATGTTTGTTGTTGAAGTGTGTCCTTGGTGTGTCCTTTCTAGGTTGAGGCTGGATGGTGGGACGGCTGATGATTGGCTAATGCTTCTTCCTCCCACAAGAGTACAAGGTAGTCTTTCATGGACAAACAATGAAGTTCACACCTCCTATTCTTCCTGATAAGAATCTTTACTGCCTTTATTTATTTATTTATTAAGCTAACGATCATTTCTGTCCTCCTATGTGCCAGGAACTCTGTTGGGCAATTTACTTGAATTAATGAATTTGATCCTTACAGCAACCCCATGATGCTCGTACTGTTATCATCTCCCTTTTTAGATAAGAAATCAGGCTTAGAAGGTTAATTTGCCCAAAGGCACACAGCTAGTATGTAGTAGAACTGAGTTCTTTAAAAATTGTGGTAAAATATATATACCATACGAATTTATCATTTTAACCACTTTTAAGTATGTAACGCAGTGGCATAAAAAGTACATTCACAGTGCTATGCAACTATAACGACTATCCGTCTCTGGAACTTTTTCATCATCCCAAGAGTTGAGCTTTTTAAGTTGAATTTGTGCAACTTATTCAACTCTTATTCAAGAGTTGAGCTTTGTAAGTTAAATTTGTGCAATTTGTGCAATCTCATATATATATATATATATATATATATATATATGAGATTCACTTAATCAAGGCAAGTCTGGAAGACTAGTTTTGAAAAATAGAATTGATGGGACCAAGTGCCTCCAAAGGGTCAAGAAACAGGAAACGCAACAACTATCATTTGTGGGAGACTTCCGTCATCACTCTTCATATCCCTCGGTCGACATTCCATATCCTAGGAAGGTCATACATTTGTTCACGATGCCCAAGTCCTAAAGGTTAAGATTCTGGGAGAGGCAGGCTTTAGATCTCTGGCTTCCGTAGTTGGAGGAAAAGAAAAGCGTTGCTTTCCACCAAGATCTCACACCTGGGGAATGACTTCCAAATAGGAAGGTAAGTGGATGCTGAACCACAGAACATCCCCCTTACCCCCACTCCAGCCAAAAAATTCCAGCCATTGCAATAGCAATGACATGTATTAATATCAGTAGCCCTTCTAGGATCTTTTCCAGTCCCAGTTTGCTTGAATACCATGAATATTCAAGACGAAAGTGTAACTTTTGTGATCATCCATGAAAATGTCTTGCGCAAACATTTGTCTTACCTAAAAATCATACCCAGTCTAAAAAGTAACATGTTTCCAGTTAAGACGTTCTCTATATGGAATGAGTTCATCTTGGATAGTTAGGAGAGAGAGCACAGGACAAAGTCAAAGAAAGAGGTTACATGATATCCAGCAGTGAATCATTACCTATTATCAAAATAGGAGGAAGAACAGAAAGTAGAGCTAAACAAAATTATCTCTCTGGTAAAATCCCCAGGGCAATTACCTGGTGGCCAGAACACTCTCACGTGGATGGAATAACCTGAGAAGAACAAATAATTTAGAACAAAAGTCTTGGGTTTCTTTGTTGATCTTCCTGCTTCCCATGGTAAGCTGGGATTCTCACTTTCGTCATCTTCATGTTTTGCAATATGGTAAATAAGTTTTGTGATGATCCAGGACAGGGTGTCTTACCACACTAGACTCACTGTACCTACCACTGTTCTTTTAGCCAAGTGCGATTTCAATAGTCTAGAATTGCCAGTGATCAGCTGAAATCTTTGATTTCCACCATGAGGCTCAGCAAGGATTTTGTGTCACCTTTTTCCAGAGGGACCATGCTCACAGACTTTGGGGATAAAACCCCAAAGGAAATTTTAACAGAAAAGTTGCTTTTCTATGGAAGAGGGCCACTAAACAGTAATATCACCCACCCTAACCTCTTTTATTTTTTTCTTTAGTCTCATCTTTCTTCCTCTACTAGGATATTGTGGCATTGCCTATTTTCTCCATCAAGCATTATTTTAGTTTTCATTCTTCACTGAATCCTTCCCTAAAGTGTATATTTGTCAGAAATTAATTCTGTTGCAAAAGATAGAAACCCAACTCAAAATAGTTTAAAGGAAATGTATCCGCTCACACAATCTGGAAATCAGTCCAAACAGTAGATCAGCAGGAATAGCTAGATCAAGGGACTCAAACTATTTCATCAAACTTTGGTTTTTCCTCATCATTCTGGCCCACTTTCCTCTATCCTGGCTTCATTCTCTACCAGGCTCTCCTCTTTGTGGGCTCTAGAGGCTTCAGTTTAACATGGACATTATAATGGAAAAGGATACCCTTTTTCTCCCAGAGCCCATTAGCAATCCTCCCACCATCGGGAGCCATGACTGGTTCTTCTTGGGTCATGTGCCCCCCCGCCCCGAACCAGTCACTGGAGCCAAGGGTATGAGTTGATTGGCCAGCCTGGGTCACATGCCCACCCCTATGATGGGGATGTAGAGTCCATTGAGTGACAGTCTCACTAAAATCCTCCCCCAAAGGAATGCTGGGCAGGCAAGAGTAAGCAACTTCAGACTACAAACATATCTTCAACCTTTACATTAGTTCCCAAACTCTCTCCCTTCCTTTTGCTTCTTATTTCTTGCTGTGGAATTCTGAGCTGGGTATTAAGCTGAGACTCTGAAACACCCACCTGGTCCTGCCATGGACACCACTACACGTGAGATCCCAGAGGGAAATATTGGCTTATAAGATAAATCAGTAGAGAAACATTATTTGGAGCCACTCCAGAGCAGGTGTTCAGGGGTCCTAGGTCCCTGAGTGGACGACTATGTGTGAGTTGGACTGGGAAATTTTACTGGGCAGGAGATACCAGCACCTCGTCAGAGCTGTTTGCATGGAATTACTCTTCCTCAGAATTACACCATCCAGAATGGCATTCCAAAACATGGTCTTTATCACCAGTGTAATGAAACTGATGAAATTTAATGTTCCATTCAATAGTATAGTAAAGTTTGTTTGTGGGCCTTTATCAGCTCCCTATGTAATAAAAGAAATCACATTTTCCCTGGATGCTTTTTTCTAATTCCTTCCTCTTATCCTGGGTTGTGAGGATGACCCACTTGCCTCTGCCAGCATTGGGAAAATACAGAAAGGGAAGAGATAAAGGGGAGTGGGTGAGGGTTTGCGTGCAATTTGCATATGATGCTGTGTGGCCAGGTATTAAATGTACCTTATATCCTGCCCTTGAGCAGAAAGCAGGACTGGGGAAGATAAAATACTTTTTGCCAGGAGTCCTGTTGTTGAATTACCTGTCCATCATGCCTTCCGCCAAGAATACGATGAATTGTGGATATATTGGGGGCTTCCCTCTGCCATTAGCTCTTACTGGTTTCTTACAGTAAACCAGGGGCATCATTTACTGTGCAGACGTGGTCAGGGCCTGGATTTCATATGTAATACTTGTCTCTTGTTTTCTGAGAACCTATGGGTATTGTGCTAAAACTGAAATATATTTTAATGCTTATTAATACTTTCAGGTAACTTAGTCTCTTCTGGTTTAAAACAGGGTCTTCCAGATGAATGTGCAGTGGAATTCAAGATCCCCTCCCCTGCCATCTCTTCTTCTTTTCCTTGCCCTAATCCTAAGAATCTGGGTTCGTAGGAGCTGGTGTATTTTCCTGGCACCAGGAAAGCAGCATTGTCTCATCTTCATTGGTCTCTGGTTGCATTTCTCATCCTCGCTTTAGCCCCTAGCTCAAGTGGCCTCTGCTACAGTATTCCCCGAACCACCCCACAGGTGCACTGGGTCTTCATTCTGGAGCTCTTTACTACTCCCTCCAGTAGTACTCTCTTCACTACTCTCTCTCTCTATCAAGGTAACCCGAAGGTAGTGTGGAAGCACTCCTATTGGAAACCAGCTAGTAGCTTCTCTGATCCAGGATTCTCAGACCCCCCTGGGTCAGTATTCAGCACCTTCTCCCCATGCCTCACAGTGATTTCAACCCCTGGGAGGCTGTGGAACAGAAAGTAGACCCTGTTTGATGTCTCCAGCTCTCTCCCACTGTCCTCAAAGAGATTCCCTCTCCTGCTGTGACCTGACCGCAAATCCCGCAGCTTGCTTACTCTGTGGCTTAGAGCAGTGGTTCTCAAACTCAGGTGTGCATCTCCTGGAGGGCTCATTACAACACAAGTTGCTGGGCCCACCCCCAGAATTTCTGATTTAGTAGGTATGGTCGGTAGAATAATGGTCTGATGTATGGCTAATGATAATGGCACAAGAATTCCTGGAGCCTGTGAATATGTGACCCTCACATGGCAAAAGGGACCTTGCAGACATGATTAAGTTAAGGATCTTGAGATGGGAGATGATCCTGGATTACCTGGATGATCCTGTCCAATGTCATCACAAGTTCCTTAAAACAGTGAGTCAGGAGGGTAAGAGTCAAAGGAGATGAGATGAAGGAGGCAGAGGTCAGAGTGATGCAGCCACAAGCAAAGAAATACAGAAGACCTTTGGAAGCTGGAAAAGGCAGGAAATGAATTCTCCCCTTGAGCCTCCAGAAGGAACACAGCTCTGCTGACTTTACCCTTGTATGACCCGTTTCAGAATTCTGACCTCCAGAACCGTAAAATAATAAATGTCTGTTGTCCTAAGCTGCTAAGTTTTTTTGTGATTTGTTACGGCAGCCATAGGAACCTAAAGTACGATTGGGTTGGCTCCTGAGAACCTGCATTTCTAATAGGTTCTCTGGAAATTAATAAAGAGAAACCTCATTTTAAATGGAGTCGGGAGGCCAGAAGGGGATGCTCTCATGCCCGACCACTAGAGGAATTGCAGACCCATCAGAAAGAGAGGTACTTTGCATCTCCAATAGGAAGAAGGTTATTACTTTATTACCCAGCTGGAGGAAGAACTCCTTGCTGGGCAACATTCCAGCCAATGAGAGACTGTCACAGCTCAGCCAATGAAAAGCCACTACACTTTGAACTCCCAGTTTCCTCCAATGGACTCTGTCTATAACAGTTCCTCCCAACTCCCCCTTCTCCTCTATAAAAGACCTCTCTGTTCTCTAGACTTGCCTGTGGTTTGCCATAGATTGCCTGTCCCAAGTTGCAATTCTTTGCTGTTTCGAATAAACTCATTTTGCTGGTAAAATAATAACTGGCTGTTTTATTATTTTAGGTCAACTGTTCTCAGGTGATGCTGACGCTGCAGGTCCAAGGACCACACTCTGAGAACCACTGGCTTAGAGTGAAGCATACAATCCTCAGTGCTCCAAACCTTGGACAGCAGGTTGTATAAAAACTTTGTTCTCTCAACATCCAAATCATGCAGATGGAAGCCTTGGGCTTCATAACTCTTATCTACAAAAAGTGCCTATTTTGGAAATCAACACTTGATTTTTTTTTCTTTTTTTTTTTCTGTTCTACCCTAAAACAATGGTGTAGAACCAATGGACAGTCAGCATGACCAGCCATTAAAAATGTATCATAGGGCTTCCCTGGTGGCGCAGTGGTTGAGAGTCCGCCTGCCGATGCAGGGGACGCGTGTTCCTGCCCCGGTCCGGGAAGATCCCACATGCCGCGGAGCGGCTGGTCCCGTGAGCCATGGCCGCTGAGCCTGCGCGTCCGGAGCCTGTGCTCCACAGTGGGAGAGGCCGCAGCGGTGAGAGGCCCGTGTACCGCAGGAGAAAAAAAAAAAAGTATCATATTAGCATTTTATAACTATTTATCTCACTGTATCTTTTTTTTTTTATTTTCTTTGGGGTAAAATCACAGAGCATTGTCAGTTTATCTACTGTCAGTTTATCTACCCAAACCTCCATGGGGTTGGAAAATAGAAAACCTGCACATTCCAGAAAGGATATGGG